>NC_058374.1:74646666-74951333 GCF_018350175.1 Felis catus
CTTGAACTCACGACCCTGAGATCAAGACCTGAGCTGAGATGAAGAGTCGGACACTTTTTAAAAAAAAATTTTTTTTTTTAACGTTTGTTTATTTTTGAGACAGAGACAGAGCATGAATGGGGGAGGGTCAGAGAGAGAGGGAGACACAGAATCTGAAACAGGCTCCAGGCTCTGAGCGGTCAGCATAGAGCCTGACGCGGGGCTCAAACTCACGGACCGCGAGATCGTGACCTGAGCCGAAGTTGGACGCTCAACTGACTGAGCCACCCAGGCGCCCCAAGAGTCGGACACTTAACTAGCCGAGCCACCCAGGCATCCATGGAAAAAGTTTATTTTTAATTAAAAAATGTACTATTTATGTTAACTTACATTCATTATTGTTATTTAACATTTTTAAAAATTTAATACATAGTTTAAAATTTTCTCAGTTTAAATTTCCAACATGGCAAATATTGATAGGTATAACCCACATAAACAGAAGTTCCCTGGGGGTCTTCTTTTTTTTTTTTAATATTTATTAATTTTGGGAGAGCACAAGCCGGGAAGGGGCAGAGAGAGGGGGACATAGGATTCAAAGCAGGTTCTGTGCTGTGCTGAGAGGCTGACAGCAGCGAACCTTATGTGGGGCTCAAACTCATGAACCAAAAGATCGTGTCCTGAGCCGAAGTCAGACACTCAACCGATTGAGCCACCCAGGGGTCCCAGGGTCCTTATTTTTAATAGGGTAAGGGAGTCCTAAGACCAAGACGCTGAGAGCCACTGGCGGGGAGGCAGATCACCGAGGCACATGGTCAGAGAGCAGCAAGTGGTTGGACCCAGTAGAAGCTTGAGTTTCAACATCTGGCTGGTGACACATGGGAGGCAGACAGGCTGGATCACTGTGGGCTTTGGACCTTGCCAAAGGAGCAAGTGTCTAGCGGATACTGGTAAAGAAAGACCATAACGGAAAGAAGCTGGGGACAGTATAACTAGAGTTCCATGAGTTTCAGATTTACGTGCCTATCTTCCCGTCTCTTCCCCACACTTTTCTATCCAACACGACTGTGTAGGTAGAGGCTAGCTTTGGCTTATTAAGTTGCACACCCGCCCTCTGGTGGCCAGATGGCAGTGATGCCTTCCCCTGGCTCTAACAGCTATTTGAGGAGCAGGTGCCCACAAGTCCAGAGGCTGAGATATGGAGGAGGGGTCAGAGAGTCCCTCTGGATGAGTGGCCAGAGGGTGGGAGCAATGTCGGCTCCTAATGAAAACTTATCTGACCATCCCTCCGCTCTGCAAAGTAGTAATGATGCTGCCCGGCATTTCTGAGTCACGGCTGCATCCCGGTAGCGTGATAAGCTTTTTACCCAGATCATATCGCAACAACAAACCTAGAAGTAGACACCGTTTCGTGGCCCTTCTATAGAGGAAGATTCTGAAGCTCAAAACCATTAAGGAACTTGCCCAAGTTCCCACAGGTAGCAGGTGGCAGAGCCGGGACAGGGACCCAGCAGTTCATGACATCGAATGTTCTGCTTGACATCTCCTTGGTGGCTTCTGCTTGTGCCGCTGGGGGATGGTCTGTTTGTAGGTCTGTCTTCTCTGATTGGACTGTACCTCTCGTGGGGGCAGAGACTGTCATTCGTCTCTGTATCCCCAGCATTGAATTGAGCTCAGTGCTTGTGCTTGAAAGCACTAAAGGGGACTGCACAACCAGGCTGGATCTCAGAGGGAACCTGGAGCCAGCATCGAGCGTGTCCAGAGGACATAAGAGCTCAACCTTGGGGGGGCTCTTGGCTAAGGTGTGTCAGATTCTCCCCTGGCTGTGACTCCAAAGGCAATCTGGGAAGCCAGACAGCAGGTCCCTGGTCCGTCCTGCTTAGTTCCTGGCATGAGGAGATGTAAACAGCACCAGGTGCCTCCAGCAGCAGGGAGCCAGAGCCTTGCTGGATCTCAGCCACCTTCACAGAGATAAAGGCCAGAGCAGGAGATAGAGGGAGGAGCAGTGGGGGGGGGGAGGAGAAGCCAAGCAAGTGGCTCAAACCTGTCCCTGTAGGGCAGTAGCACCACCTAGTGGTGAAGATCAAGATGATTTGGGAGAAAGCACTAGATTGTTTCTAGCTGGGGAGAGGCTGGGGAACACCCTCCTCCCGGAGGGACCTCGGGGACTATCAGAGAGTCAAAAGGCAGGGCCTTTAAGCCTTCTGCCACCCTCCCCCACCACCCCGAGGCAGAGCAGCCCGCTCTGAAAGGCCCTGCCTGGTTGTACAGAATGTGAAGAACCCCCCACCCCCACCCCGTCCTACCTGCCCTTGGCTGAAAAGAGCCACCTAGCTCAACTCAAGGTCCTGTTAAGGTCACGCTCCCTTCCTGGAGACCGCCTGCATCCAATGACTACCTAATAATGCAAGAATAGGAGAGCCGGCTTCCTCACCCCAACTTGGGGCAACGTGAAGGGTCGTCCCAGTTTCAGAACTCCCCATAAGGGTCAGTTGAGGCCGTGACTGAGACCGCGCGGCAGCCGGACTTCTCCTTCTCCCCGATCCTATGGGCTTCCCTGCCGCCAAAGCCGGCGACCCCGAGGCCGCTCTTCAGGAAAGTCCCTGTACTTCGCGCCGCATTGCAGGGTCCGCTTCCCCCGGAACCTGACCAGTCGCACTCTCACATATCCTGTAAGACGCGTCTGAATATGGAGATTCAAAGCAGTTGTCTGGAGCAGTGACCCCCACTGGCCACTGCTCCACATTCCCCCCCTCCCGGGTTCCTGGTCACTTGGAGCACAGGCTCCTCCGGGAGCCTCCCAGGCTCCTTGCCTGTACCCGGCACCAATCCCCGAGAGGGCATCGGCAGAATGAGGCATCCCGTTGGCCACGCTGGGAGGTGGGCCCCAAGCTGCAGAGAAACTCCAAGGCACCCTGGCACATGAAGCAGGAGCCACCGACTGGTGGGTTCTGTCTGCCAGTCTAGACGGGCCCCGTTTGCTTGCACCCCCCGGGGCCGAAGGAATCCATATTTCCCGGCACACCGCCGGCCTATTTATGCCACGTAAAGCTCCGAGCTCTCGACCCCGTGGCCTGTGAGCGTTTTCCCTTTGTGTCTTTTTTTTTTTTTTAATTTTTTTTCAACGTTTATTTATTTTTGGGACAGAGAGAGACAGAGCATGAACGGGGGAGGGGCAGAGAGAGAGGGAGACACAGAATCGAAAGCAGGCTCCAGGCTCTGAGCCATCAGCCCAGAGCCTGACGCGGGGCTCGAACTCACGGACCGCGAGATCGTGACCTGGCTGAAGTCGGACGCTTAACCGACTGCGCCACCCAGGCGCCCCCCTTTGTGTCTTTTTTAAGGAGCAGACCTGTTCACAGCGGTCCGGTTACAGCCTTGCTCGAGGTCAAGGGAAGCTTCTGTATAAAGCTGTAATTTAGAAGCCTATCCCCCACGGCTGGTACAAGACGGGAATGCCCTGTGCAGACGAGCACTTGCCCAATGGGTTTTTGTACCACGAGGGAAGCGTCCTGAATCTGCACTGTCCGTTCCCGCAGCCCTGGGGCTATGGAGCGCTGGAAAGGCGGCCAGTGCAACGGAAGAGCTAAACGTCTGCTTTTATTTTACTTTTTCATGAATCGGAATTTAAACAGTCACCTCTGGTGACGCTACTGAAGAGCACAGGTATAGAACCAAAGCTTGCACTGTGAGAACTTAAAATCGCTCTATCGTAACCGTAAGGTCTGAGGGAGGCACAGACCCCCGAAGCAGGCTCCAGGCTCCGAGCTGTCAGCATGGAGCCCGACGTGGGGCTCGATCCCACAAACTGGGAGATCATGACCTGAGCTGAAGTCAGACGCGTAACGGACTGAGCCACCCAGGCGCCCCTTCTCTTCACACCTCTCCAGCCAGAGGACGCCCTTGTATGTAGCTGGCGATTTCCTTCTCTAAGCCCGTTCGTCTTTCATGACAAAACAGCCTTCAAGCTCAATCCCTAATTCTTCTCCTACTATCCATCTCATGGCGACACACTTTAGCCTTCCACTTGACGTCTTGTCAGATACTGCTGAAAAATTAAAGTAAATCACATCTACAGGTCCCCAGACTAGCAGACTTATCCTGAAATAAACACACGGATTGAGCACAATTTCCCCACTCACGGATCACAGCGCGGTGTCTTTGGTCGGTTATTTTTGCGTGCTGTGTTTGGGGGGTGCTGCCTGTATCATAAACCTCACTTCCTCGGGGAGTGGAGCGGGGTGCGTGGGCTCCTCCGGGTCTCCTGGGAGTCCTGTGTAGGCACAGGACTCATTTGCAATTCCCCAAGTCACCGGCACCGCATGTCGAACGCGAGGCACATTTTTGTCGACAGTGGTTTTCGCTCTTGAGGCTCTCAGGTTAGTGCCACACTTGTTGGGACCCAACGCACGTGACCACGCGCTCTCTGCGAGCGGAGCGCTGTTTGACCCACCGCCGCCCATTTCCCCTTGTCAGGACCTACTTGGGGAGTGGGAACCTCCCTTGCATCCTCTCTAGTAGACAGCTGGCAAGACTGTCTGTCCTTTGTCGGGCTCCTCGACTCAGTGGGAAGCAGAATAGGGCAGCAGTTAGTTAATGGCTTCTGGAGCCAGCTGCCAAGGGTTCAGATCCCATCTCTGTCACTTGCCATCAGTGTGGATTCGGGCAGTTACCCCCTCTGTCAGATGGGGCTCACAGTAACCCACCTCCTCCAGGGTCTGTGGAAGGATAAAGCAAGTTGGTTTGCGTAAGGCATTTATTTACAGTGGTTCTTGCCGTAAAGTAAGTGGTATGTGAAGTATAAGCCAATTGCGTTCCCCTAAGCAAAGCGCTCTTCATTGGTTTATTTGACAAATTTCTGGCAAATTGTTACTGTCTTGGAAATCGCTCAAGAGACACTCGTTAAAGTCTTCTTTTGCTCCTTTATTCCTTGCACCAGATCTGTCTTACATTCCAAGCTTCTCGGTTGGCCTCCCCTGGATTCTCCAACTTGCTTCTCATTAGCCAGCAGGACTTTCCCATGTCCCAGGATCTTGTCTTTGGCATTCTGGTGCACACTTACCAGCATTTCCAATAATATACGTTAAAGGTTTTAGACTTCTAAATGTGTGCCTTCATTCTCATATTCTAAAACAGTAGGTGATAATATTTTCTCCCAATTCAGTCCTGTGAAACCTCACTTTTCCTCCAGTCTTTTCCTCCCCTACTCCTAGACTTCCCTTTGGTAGTGAGCTGGTGCTGTGGGCCCCAGAGCTGAGCAGCTGGTGTTCCCAGGGTGGCCGGTCGGGCGCCCTGGAGAAGGCAGGGGGAGAGGGGGAACTGGGAAAGTAGAGACATTACAAACACAAATGCACTTTATTGATAAGGCAACAGCATGATACAGAGCTGAGGCAGAGACCCCGTTCGGCCAGGGCCACGTTAGGGGTGGGGGGTCTGATTCACATTGAGACACAGGCTGAGGTGTCCCTCTTCCTCCTCCTCCTGATGGGTCAGGAGGGTGACAACTCAAGGAAGGAAGGCAGGGGTCCAGGATCTAGGTTTGCTGTCTAAAATCCAGACCTTCCCCTAAGGGACCAGGTTAGCCTTCAGGGGCCCGAGCTTGAGCGTGGTTTGTGAAGAGAGCACTGGTCTGGGGGTTCACAGTCCAGGCCAGCTCCGGACCCCTCCTAACTAACTGTCTGAGCTTGGCCAGCCACACTTCCTTCTAAACGTCGGTTTTCCTTAGCAAGGGAGTTGAACTAGTGTAGCGATTTTTAAACCTTTTTTCCCACTGGCTAGCCAGTGAGACCAAAGTCTTCTGCAGAATCCAACCAGGCTCTCGCCCTAATTTGTAAAAGAAAAGCAAGGACAACACCAATAACCGGCGTATGGAATTTTTACAAAGTAAGTGTTTCGCCCAGAAATATCTCCTCATCAGTGGCATCTACCACCTGCTACATTCGAACGTAGTACAAAACGGAGTCTGATTCTGGAAACGGCTCACGGCTGATGAATGTCAGACTTGGCCATATACAGATGGTATTGTGCGGTAAGAAACGTGGCTCTCAGGTGCTTCCCCACTGGAAGAAACACTGGGCCCGGTGGACACGGATGGTGCTCACAGTGTGAGTCTGATTGCTCCCGGGGCTTTGGGAGAACAGAGGAGGGTGGAGGCGGCATCGACTGACAGGGACTACCCACCCCCCCCCACCATTGAGATCTTGAACGCGGCTGTGCTCCCCAAACTCAAGCAGCGATCCGAGGGACCCTCTCTGACTCCCGGAAGAGCCCCATCTGCAGTGGTCCCACACACCTATGACTCACGTACCCGGGGACCCCACCCCAGAGTAAACAGAACAAGAGCTCCCGCCTCCTGGGCTGGGCTAGCTCTGGAAGGGAAAATGGAGTCGGAAGTTAGGTACCACCCCCCAACCCCTTCCAGATTTGGGGGTGGTGGTGGAGTGAGAATAAGACTGGAACCAGCCCCACGTGACTCCACCCCTAGGTCCTCCCTCTGCCTAGTCCCCAGCAGCCAGCCCGCTCTCCCTCCTCCCACAACGAGGTGTTGGAGCACCAGCTCCTGGGTCTCTGGGGGACGGCAGTCTGGGAACTACGCCCAGATGGGCGGGGGGAGAGCATGGCCTGGGCTGTCGGGGTCTGTCTGAGGGTTCTTCTCTTCCATCCTACCCTGCCAAGTGGAAAAGAGGTGGCCTGCTGGCACGCAGAGGGGCACTGCTTCTCCAGACCATGAAGTGTTTGGGAAGGTGCTCCCATCTCTGCATCACACTTGAGCATCCTCGGGTGAGGCTCCTCCAGCACCCATGGCCACCAGTTCTCTCTCTCCTGGGTGGGAGGTAAGGCTCTGGCAGGGCGAGGGTGAGAACGCTGCTAGGCACTTCTCCGCAACCTGGGGGCAACTCAGTCTTGCCACGTGGATCGTTGGAAGGAAAGCTCTCAGCTTGACCAACCTGTTAGATCCAGGTCAAGGAGCCGTGGGCCTGGACACCAGACAGCTGTGGCCACCACCCACCACCCTCCTGTGAGGCTGGGTTTGCCTGTCCCCTACCTCCTAGGCCCTGCTCTCTTCTCTCCTTGGGCCTCTCAGCAGGTGGGCTCTGGGCTAGCGGGCCCCTGCCAGGAGGAGAAAGCCCATCTTACCATAGCGACTTCCAGGGAGACTGTTACCATAGCAATGAGATGAAGGTGGGCATTGAAGTGTCGGGCAAGTGCCCTTTGGCGAACAGAGAGGGGTGGGGGTTGTGACCTCTGTCACCTTGTTTTTGGTCATCCTTGGCAGTAAGTCTCCTGGACAGGCCAGGGTGGGAAGGCAAAGGGAGGAGCCCCGCCGGTGGCACACTGCCTGGGACAAGACAGCACAGACTGGCAGTAGGCTGAGATGGGGGTGGGGTGGGGGTGGTGGCTAGTCATGTACCATGGGCGGGGCAGGGGGAAGGAGATCCCCACTAGGCTCTGGACATGGGGGCCTGGAGTGGGGGGAGGTACAGGTATCTCTGTCCCTGAGGAATGGGTGCGTTGCTCCTGCCCGACTGTCCCCTCGGCATCGGCCAAGCAGTCACTTTTGGAGCGGTAGGGGCATCCCTGGGCAAGGCCCCACCTTCGGCCTCTGCCCTCTGCCCCCATTTGAGTTTCTTTGTCAAATAAACAGCAACTCCTCATGACTGAGGTCCCAAGGGCTTGGGGGCAGCCTGTGGTCCGCAGGAAAGGGAGACCTGGTGTTAGGTTGGGCAGGAGATGGGAGTGGCTGGGGAGGGAGGGGAGGGAGGGGAGGAGGGGCTGAACTCCAGACGGGGTGGGAAGGGCTGCCGGGCAGCAGCCTGCCCCAGGCCAGGGCACAGGGCCCCAGAGGAGCAGCACCACCCGGGTGCCCCTGCCAGCCGCCCTGGTCAGGAAATCTCGTTGCCAAACACCTCCAGCACCAGCGGTGTGAGCTTCATGCTGCACTCAGGCTGGAAGGAGAGGCAGCGGTACTGCTTGGAGTGCTCCTCATTGAGGCTACGCAGGTCAGCTAGCTTCTGGATCATCTTGGCGTAGAGTAGGTGGCTGCCGGGGGGTGGGTGGCGGCAGCGGATGTAGGTCTGCAATGTGTTGGACAGGCGGTCCTGGATGGCCTCGACCAGCGCAGCATCCTGCACGCCAGGACGGTCTGTGAGTACAGGGAGACAGGGGGAGAAGGCATGGGAGCTCTGAGCCAGGTCCTGTAATATTCAGTCTCTCCAGTACCCCTATGTCCAGACCAACGCCCAAGCTTAGCATCCTCCTAGGTCACCCCTGTATGGCTGCTGACCTGTGACACCATCATCCTCCCTAAAGCCTCTCAACCACTTCCTGTTGCATTTAGGATCAAGTCCTAGGTCCCACCTGGCCCTGTCTTCAGCTCAACTCTCTCCCTCCATCTCTATGCTCCATCTTTCCATCAGTGTCCTGATGGAAAGCTCTCTGGCCTCTAGACCTCACATTTGTGTTCCCTCTGCATGTAACTTAGCTCTTGTATCTTTGACTCTTACTGATTCTTCAGGTCTTCCTCAAGAAGGCCATTCCTGATGACCCCCTACCTCCATGCCCCAGACTAAATCAAGTTCTCTCCTTCTATTATACCCTGCTATAGTATCACTTCTTTATTTTTAAAACTTTCATCACATTAAAATTAGTCATTGAATAGTAATTGTTTAATGTCTCCTCCTACACTTTGTGGAAAAGAAGTCTGTGTCCTGTTGGCTGCTGAATCCTTATGCCCAGCACAATGCCTGGTACTTAGCAGGTGCTCAATAAATCATTGCTGAGTGTATGAATGAATGAATGAATGAATGAACAAATGAATGAATGCTGCATGGGCAGGGGGAGGGTAACCCATGTCCATGGGTCCCCAGCCCATCCCTGATCAGAGGCCACTTTCTTGTTCCCTCAGCATAGTCCAGACTGAGGCAGCCTGGCCTCATCACCAATATAACATCCCCAGGACCATGACGCCCTCTTCCTCAACCTCTCTCTCTCCACCAAACCCAATAGACAGAAGAGCTCAAGGGCCACAGCACACTGCCTCCAAAATCAGTCAGGAAAGCTTTCTGGGCAGAATCATCTATAGGCCCCAAGTTTTTGTACCCAACCCCACAGGGGATCTCAGGTAGGTCTGCAAAGTTCAGTCCAATTCACACAAGAGCAGAACCTGCATATTGGGAACATCCAGACCTGTCTGTGAGCTGAGAAAACCCATTTATCTCGTTCCTCAGAGTTCCACCTATGAATCACCTATGGTCTCAGGGTCTAGGGCAGTGAGGGACCCCTCAATATACACACATCGTATGGGCTGTGCAACCCAGCAAAGTGGGCACTTCTTCGTCTGTCTCTCTTTCTGCTCACTCCTCCCTCCAGACTGCCCTACTGGCCCACAGGAGGGCTCAGTGCCTTCTGTTCCCCATTCCCAGGTCACCAAGTTCCCCACTGTTGGGCCCCATACCTGGGGAGACAATGCAGATGGCCATGAGCAGGACATGCTCCTCCTCATGCAAGTTCAGCTTCTTCAGCCCCACCTGGAACTTGATGAGGGGCTCAATCAGCTCCAGGCTGTGTCCAGCTAGGAGAGAGATGGACAGATGCTGTGGGCAGAGCTGAGGAGCCACACACCCAAACCACCCCACCCGCCCCCAACCTAGACTGGGCCTGTGTCTCACCCTTGTCTCCCCATTGCTGTCTAGCGCCCTCCCATGTGCCTGATCAGGGCTCATGACCCCAGGAAGGGTGGAGCCAGAGTCTGGGAGCTGGAGAGGGTGGAGGTGGAGCCCGAATGTACCTTTGGTCACATCACTGATGCGGTACTTATAGTCCTGGCTGCCACAGGTCCAGGACATGTCATCTATGAGGAAGGACTGGTTAGAGCGCAACATGATGACCTCAATGGCACTTGACTTCAGCAGCACAATCTGGTCCTCAGAAGTGAGGTCTCTGCCAGGGAGGGCAGGGAGGAGTCAGGTTACTGGTCAAGGACTTCAAGTCAGGCAAATCAGTGTATGTTTTGACAGGTGCCTGCCAGGTGGCCCGCATGTGCCCTGGGTCCTCCATTGAGGAGCTGGTGGCCTGACTGGAAAGGATAAAACTGTCTCTTGAGGGAGAACAACTCAAGCCTGTTTGTGCACCAATGCTGAAGGTAAATTAGCTCAGCGTCTAAGGCAGGAGAACCCAGGGACGTGCCAGTGCCTCCCAGGCCTAAGCAGCCAGAGCTATTAGGGAAGACGAGCCTGAGGAAGCTGTGAAGGTTAGAGCGTGAATGCAGAGGTCTGCAGGAGGTGTGGCCATGGTCATCTTCAACGCCCCTCACGTCCTCTGGTCCTTCTCAAAAGTACAGCTCAGCCAACTCTGTCTCCAAGACATCTCTTGAGCCTTTGACCTCCTTCCCACTACGATCAGGACTGCTCTGGTTCAGAGCTCCCTCATCTTTTTCAGTTGCCTCTTATTAGAACTCTGGAATCAAGTCTCTCTCCTCCGTGTTTCTTATTGCTGCTTCAGGGAGACGTCACCTGTGTGCGGAGGAACCTTACTGCTTCTCGACCCCCTCAGGATCAAGCCCATATGCCATCACTTGGCTCCAATCCGTCTTTCCAGTACTCCTCCCTTCGCAAACTCCAACCCTCCACTCTAGCAACTTCAGACTATTCCACGTTCAATGTTGTGTGTTCTCACACCACCTTGCCTTTGGGCGTGGGACAGCTCCAGCCAAGAACGCGTTTCTTTTACTGCTCCACCTTACCGTCCTGACTCTGAACCCAGTGAGGTCTCCCTCGGTGCCCTCCACCCCCTGGTTACCTTCAGAAGCATTAGTGCCATTTCTTCACAGCCTGTGGCTTATGCTCCTACTTTGCTCTTTCCACCTCACCCCTTCTCTTCATATGCTTGTGTGTGGCTCTCACCGCAAGCTACTTAAGGGCCAGCACCACTTCCCAATCACCTTAGAGTTGCCCACACAATGATTACTGAACTCTGAGCACAACGAGAAGGTCACGTCTTTACGTGCTGATGAGTCAAGAGGCCAATGACTGGTTCCACTATTCTGAGTCACGAGCTGGGCTTGCCTGAACAATGACAAGGAAAAAGCAGCACCCGCAAACCAACTTGCTTCCAGTTTTCCCTCCTTTTCTCTTCCTGACTGTGTATTTCCACCCAGCTATCTTGTGGAAGGGCAGTCATCCTCTCCATGGCCACACTTTGGTACGTGGAAAGGTGGGAAGCAGATGTTAACTGATGAGAGGGCTGCATCAACAGGTGATAGATGGTGGTTAGGATGGCCGCAAAGGGTCTGCACTGAAAAAGAAATCTCAAAGTGCTAGAGTTGGAAGGCACTTCATGGAGGCTACGTGCTCCAATTCCTTCTTCTGCATTCCTAACAGATGTAGGATCCTTCCGGGGTCAGGAAGCTCATGGTCTCTGGATACAGCCATAGGGTTGTTAGCTCCTGGGTTAATAGCTTCTTCTTTTATGGAGCTACACCCACAGGAGGACACCCTCATCCATCGCTTGTACTTTTGTCCTCTCAAGGAACACAGCACCAGACTTCTCCATTAGGCGTGGGGCATCCTTTAACTATTGAAAGTTACCCTGGGCCCCTGTGTCTTCTCCAGGACAGACAGCCACGATGACATGGGGTCTAGGCATCTCACCATCCTTGTCACTTTTCCCTCGATGCTCAACTCACATTTTGAAAATATAAACTAATGTCCCATTTTGGTTTTAACTCATTAGACAATAAAAGATGCTCATTATTAAATCTTTGGAAAATACAGGAAAAATATCAAAGTGAGTAAAAATTGCTGTATAACCACATTGACCCTTTTGGTGTATTTCCTTCCTATCTTTTTTTTTTTTTAACGCAGATGCCTCTTTTTATTTTTATTTTTTAAATTTTTATTTACATATTTTAAGAGAGAAAGAAATAGCATGCACGAGCTGGGGAGGGGCAGAGACAGAGTGAGAGAGAGAATCCAAAGCAGGCACAGATCCCGACTCAGGGCTCAATCCCACCAACCGTGAGATCACGACCTGAGTGGAAATCAAGAGTCAGACGCTTAACTGACTGAGCCACCCACGTGCCCCTGAAATCTCTTTTTAAAACATGCTTGAGTTCATAGTAGTTCTGTGTCCCACTTCCTACACCATGAGCATTTCTGTAGCCCAGTTCATAATGAGTTGCCTAAGATTGTATTTTATCAACATACTGCGGTTTATGTAATCAGTCTCCCATCCACCTATTTTTTGGACATTTTTGTTGCTTCTAATTTTTGCTATTTTTAGTAATTCCGTGAGGCATATTTTTTGTACATAACCTTTAGTTCAATGGCCCACTCGAAATGGATGGCCAGAAGTGAACAAACATCCCACGTGAGCCTTGCCAGAGAGAGTTCAGTGGCACCCTGCCAATTGTGATCCAGGCACGCTGCTTCTATGAAAGCAAACCTAGAACGACCTCAAATTACAGCCCAGAAATCCAGGGACTTTTTAAGTGCAATTCACGGCCAGAAGTGGGGATGGTGGTGGGCAGGGTACAGGTGGAAATAAAGGGGATATCAGCAAGAGATCTCGTTCCTGCTGACAGGCACCAGCTCAGGCTCTGTGTCTCCTCTCTCTGACCTGTGTGACATTTATACCCGGGTCAGTTTTCACACCAGTAACTGGCCGCTTCTGGGCATCTGCAAGGTGCTCTGGAGACCCACTGTCTCGTCCCCCCACCCCGGCAGAGCCCGGCCCCTCCCCACTTGCATTCCCACAGTATCTCCAGCAGGCCTCTCTTGGCTCTTATCTCTTTATAGCAGTTGTCTCAGTGTATATCTCTTCCATCAGACACTGAACCCTGGAGGCCAGGAACTGTGTCCTAGTCAACTTGTAGCCCTCACAGGAAGAAAGCTATTTGTTACAGAAATGAACAAGGAATACAGAACAGAAGGCATAGGAAGAGGGATGCACTATGACCCCAGGCCTTTGACCCAGGAAGGATCCCCTGGGAATAGAAATGGCAGTGAGATCAAAGGCCTCACTTTTGCCCAGAAGGCTGGGCCCCAGTTGGTTTGGCCTACTCCCTCTTATACCTCTTGGCAATGAAACCTGGGGTCCTCGGTTCTCAGATCCAAGATGGCTCCCGGCCATTTGGATGCCGCTCCTGATGCCACTTCCTCCATGCCTTACTTTTGAAATTCTGAGGGAGGGAGATTTGTGGGGTGCAGACTGAGAGGTCGAGGGAGGGGAGGTGGGAAGCAGGAGCAGGCCCAAGGCCACATCACTGTGCAGTTCACACCCTACACACTCATTCAGTCCCGCCCCACTCTGGTCCCAAGTATGCGCTGGAGTCTCAGCCTCTCCCCTCCATCCCCCTGCACTCACCCACACAGAAGTCTCACTCTGCCCTCCCCACACCCTCCACCCCTGCCTACAGGCAACAGGATCAAAGCCAGGATGCAGCCACTGTTCTCTCACTTCTTGGGAAACCAGCAGAGCTGGAGACCCACCTGGGTCCCACCAAAGCCTGGGAGTATCCACATCAGTGTCCTTTCCCCTCACCCTCAGAGCTCTTGCCAAGGCCGGCTCCATTTTTACTGGAACGCCTTCCATTCTGAGATTTCTTTTTATTTTTTTAAGTTCATTTATTTTGAGAGGGGGAGGGAGAGGCAGAGACAGAGAGCGAGAGAATCCCAAACGGGCTCCATGATCTCAGCACACAGCCCAACTCAGGGCTTGAACTCAGATGCCATGAGATCATGACCTGAGGGAAATCAAGAGTCAGATGCTCAACCACCTGGGCCACCCAGGTGCCCCTCATGCTGAGATTTCTTAAGTCAGGCTGAAGAGAGAAGCCAACCCAAGCATGTGCAGGATCAATGTAACTGATTTTGGATCAATAGCTGGATTGATTCAGTGTCTGCTCCTCTATACCTTACTGTGGCCATGAATGCAGGGCTAGACTAGGGAACTCTGGAAATGAGCCTGGATATGGAGGGACGGGGAAGACTTCAACTCATTCTTGGAGAGAGACACCAAGGGGCGGGTCATGCTATTTGTGTCAGGGCGTATGTGGCAAGGGTAAGGGATGGGGGCCAAGGGCATGGGAGAAAAATGGGGGTTTGGGTTGCTTACTGCAGGGGGCTGCCTTGGGGTCACCTGGTTCAACAGATGGCTTTTTTTAGGACAGTTTCCGCATGTGTGCAATCCCAGCCACCACTCAGAATCCGCAAACGTGAGCACTGGACAGAGCTTCAGGGGCGCTCTCCCCCAGCTCCCCACCAGCCCAGGAAAGAGGAGCACTGCACACACAGCTCCCTGGAACTAGGGTGGAAGCCGGGTGCTACTGTGTATCCACTGGCACCTTGAAGTGTTTTTGTCTCTAGCTGTTTACACAAAACAAGACTCTGGAACCGAGAGAGTTTGCAAACACTAACTTGAAGAGTGTAGGAGGGAGCTGGAACTCGCGGGAAGTGGAATGTGTTGTCAGTTCCAAGGAAAGGCTCTGGAGGGTAGATCCCAGGCCCAGTGCACCACTCAGCTCACAGGTGACACTCCGCAGCTCATTCCTGCCGGATGCCACGGTGACCCTGGATTCTTTGGCAACCGAAACGTGCAACGCAGTAAGAGCGTCTCGAGGGTGTCTCATTGCAGTAAGGGCGTTTCATGCTTTTCTCTTCTTTACAATTTTCACGTTCGTTCCCAGGGGAAGAGCATAGGAGGGGCCCTGGTATCTGAGTTGCTGACAGGCATAAAATAACACAGAGCTAGCTGTCTCAGGGCAGGTACACGCTGGGTAGAACTGCGTTTGGCTCTGTGAGCTGTCACCATCTAGCTGGCGATGCAGTCATTTAGACAGTAGCCGATGGCACCCTTGCATGGCAGAGAGTTTCCCAAAACAATAAATAGCATGTCACATTAATTTCCATCCAGAGCTGGCCAATGTCAGGTCTTTCTAGGCTCCCAGAATTCCAGCACTGAATCTGAGCATCGGCCTCTAGAAAGCATCCGAGGCCCCTTCTGCTGCAATTGGCAATTATTGTTCCCGAAATTGATGCTTTATAGTGCACGTGAGTGATTTCTTTCTTTCTCTCCACTACATTGTGTACGTATTGCATGGCAATGCTCCAAATGATATAAATCATACGTCAATATAGATATAACTAGCTCCCCACATTCTACTGAAAGTGTCAACGCTCTATTATTTTAAGAATATTTAACACTGCACGGCCATTTAAATATATGTGCCATTATTACCGAAACAATAAAACCGGTGAATGAATGAAATTTGTAGCAATGAATCCAGAACAGAGGATCTTTACTCCAGTAGAACTCCTCATACCCGTCTGTTTTGGCAAAACGTCTCAGCATGCTTAGGAAAAGGGCTTTTCATGGAAATTGGGGTGAAGGAGGCCCCGGTTACGTGCGCCAGGAAAAGTGTCTCCCTCTGGGATTTGAAATCACTTCACAAGTCTCCTTGCCCAACCCTTTCTCCTCTCTATCACTTCATTTGGGTGTCAGCATTGGGTGTGAGAGATTAATGGAGGTTTAATTTAAAGGATTAACATGAGGGTTAGACCCAAGCCAGCTGGAGGGCACGTGGCAGTGAACTTGGAATTCTAGACCTTGGCTCTGACACATACTGACTCTAACACTAGAAAATGATCCTGGCTGCCCACTGACCCTCTCTGGGCTTCTGTTCTGTCATCCAGAAACTGTGGGAGTATGGATAGCTCTCCAGTGCTGGCCTGCTGAGTGATGCTGGATGGGCTGTACTTCCCAGAGATCCTGCTGTAGGAGGTCTGGGGTAGGGTCTGAGTCTCTATTCTATTCTGGGAAGCAGTGGATTGACCTCCAGGCCTTCTAGCTCAGTCTAGGATTCTGACTCTTCTTACCTGAACCCTGGAATCATCTTGGCAAAGCCGATGACCTTTTGGATGCTGTAACTGACCAGGTCAGCCAGGTGGGGCAGCATTGAGAGCTGGGACAGGTCCAGGGTCACAGAAGGGTCATCTGAATCCTCTTCCCTCGGATCCAGATTGGAGAAGCTGGTTGGCTCCATCACATCTGAGGAAGGATGAGGAAAGAGGAAGAACTTCTTGAGGATACGTGAGCCAGACACCCTCCTTCTTGGCTCCGTGAGGACCTCCTGTGCCCTAGCAGCAGGTCTGGCCAGGAGTCCCATAGTGACTGCCTCTCTCCAAGGTCACTGGCCAGGAATCCCATAGCGACTGCCTCTCTCCAAGGTCACTGGCCAGGAATCCCATAGCGACTGCCTCTCTCCAAGGTCACTCTTCAGTCCAGGCTTCCCTCTAGGATTCCCCGGGAATCCTAGAAACTTTGAAAAGAAACTTGAAAGAAAACTTTCAAGCAGAGCAAGGCAGTGAAATCAAAGATCAAAGATGCCCCAAGAAATGAGACTTCCTTGAGCCACGATGTTACAGACCATGTGTTTCTAATGACCAAATCAAACGTGAATTTGGAACCAATGAACTTATGGAAAAGATCGTTCTAAGTTGAAGACCTCACTAGTGATTCAAGATCTACAACTTAGGACGTCTACACTTTTCCTCAATAAACTAGAAACAAATGTGTTTGGTGCCAGGTTTGTAAAGGTGCAGGGAATTAGGCAACCCTTGTGACACGGGGTGCTAAAGGAAGCATAAATTCATGCAAGTAATCTAGAGAGCTATTGGACAGCAGGCGTCTGCAACCTACAATTACGTATGCCCTTTGACCAGTAATCTCACTTCCATAAATTCATCACAAGGAAAAAAGTCTGGAATAAATGCAGATCTTCAGCTACAAGCATATGATTATCTTAATGAAACACTGGGACACCATCTAGACCAGATATGTTATTGTATATTCATACCCCAGAATACTAATCAGCTTTAAACATAATATAGAGGTATATTGAATAACAGGAAAATATGATATAATATACTGTTAAGAGAAAAAAGCAAGCTATGTATATTGTGTACAGCATAATCCCACTGTGTAAATATACATATGCATTTAAATTTTTAAAAAGATGGGAAAGAGATATATCACAGTGCTAACGGTGACTCCCTTGGGTAGTAGGCTTAAAGATTTTACATATATAAAGATATATATTTATTGTGTATATATATATAGAATTTAGTTTATATTTTCTGAATGTCTCTAATGAACATGTATTACGTTTGCTTTAAAAATGTTAACTAGTTTGGGGCACCTGGGTGGCTCAGCTGGTTAAGCATCTGACTTCAACTCAGGTCATGATCTCACGATTCGTGAGTTCGAGCCCCATGTAGGGCTCTGTGCTGACAGCTCAGAGCCTGGAGCCTGCTTCGGATTCTGTGTCTCCCTCTCTCCCTGCCCCTCCCCTGCTCATGCTCTGTCGGTCTCTCAGAAATGAAGTAAATATTTAAAAAAAGTTTAAAACGTTAACTAGTTTATTTATTTATTTATTTATTTAATTTTTTTTATTAAGTAATCTCTATGGCCAACATGGGGCTCAAACTCATGACCCCAAGATCAAGAGTCACACGCTCCTCCGACTAAGCCAGCCAGGCAACCCTTTAAATAAACACATGCTATACTGAACATACCATTGGTGGGGGTGAGCACCTCAAATCAATTAACCTCTGAGGGGATCAAAACTCCTAAATAGTGTGGAATTATTCAAAGCTGAATGTATAACATGCAGACTGATCCTCATTGGTGCAAAATACGCCATTAAGTGCCAAGAGCAGCTGAGTGGGTAGAGAAAATTAACACACGGGAGGAACCCCTACAAGACAAGGGGCTCATAGGGTCAGTCAGTCTGTGAAATGGCCACTGCTTTTCTTTAGTCCCTCACCACCTCCCTCCTGTCACTCCTGGGTGGGTAGACACAATGGTCTGGCTCCATGGCTGTCCTCGTCCAGCTGCACTGAGACCCCTCCCAATGCTTTTGGATCTGGGCACGGAAGCACCATATCTGAGGTTCTGGTTCCCCGGAGGGAAGGGGCATTCCCATCCCTGTCCTTTTGCAGGACTCACACAGAGGGCAGAAGGGTTGGGTGAGAGGCAGAGGGATGAAGGATGGGGAGGGGAGGGGCAGGACGATAAAGAAGAAGGTAGAAAAGGACCATAAGAGGAAAAGCAAGCAAGTGCCGGAGGTGACAGGTCCTCCAGCGCCTTGGTGGTTCCCCCAGAGCTCCGGGGGCCGGGGGGGGGGGGGGCGGGGGGGGGGGAGGGGAGGCTATGCTCGGACCCACATGTTCTTCCCCTGGAGTACCACCCTCCAAGGCTCTGAGGACTACACTGTCTCGTATATTTGGAAATTGCTAAGAGAGCCGATCTTGGAAGCTCTCCCCACAAGGGAAAGAAAACTTTGTAACTCTGTGAGGTGATGGAGAGGACCTAAACCCAGCGGGGCTGGGAGCAGGGATGCCTGGCACCTCCATGTATCCAATCATTACGTTGCATTCCTGAAACGAATATAACGGTACATGGCAATTATATCTCAACTAAACTGGAAAAAAATAAAAACAGAACCCCCGAGAGGCCCAGGCTCAAAATACCATTTAAAGGAACCAGGTTAGCCCCAGGGAGGGAGGCAGGGGCAGAAGCCTTATTTGGAGGAAAGAACAGGGACTCTTTAGACAGACCCCGGCTTGGCCTCCCCCCAGCACCGGCCCTCGGGCTAGTTAGCCCTCTCCTGTTTAAGAAAAAAAGAAAAAGAAAAACCCCAAAACGAAGCAGCGTGGGGGGTTGTTCGGAGGACACTGGCACACAGCTACCCTGCCATCCGCAGCCAAGGGCAGATGGGCTGCGGGCGCTCTGGGCCCTCCTCCCACGCTGGGCTCCCTGGGCTCCCTGGGGGCGGCAGTGGGCTCACCGAGCGAGGCCGCGTAGTGATCTGAGCAGGTGGAAGACGAGTCCCCGGAGAGGCTGGGCGTGTGTCTGGAGGAGGGCCTTGAGGGACGGCCGCCGCCGCCCGCATCCCCACGAACCGGAGGCTGGAAGGGAAGGACGGGGGATCAGAGGCTCACATTTGGGGGCCACTTTCCCACCTTGCCCCTGATCTCTGGCAGGAGGGGCTCTGAGGAAGGCTGACGGGAGGGGGAGGCCTCCCCGGTGCCAGAGGGACGGAGCAGCCCCCCTTCCCTCGCTGCCCAGGTCTGGATGGCCGTGGTCCTCCGCGCCCACTCCCCACGCCCCGGCTCCCCCTGTGGCTCTTCACCACGCAGCTCAGCCTTCCCAGCCGGCCAGCCGGCGAGCACGCGTACCCGGAACTGGGTAAAGTCAGCATAGGTGGGGTCATAGGTCTTGTGGTGGGCATCCAGCAGGATGGTGATGATGCGCTGCTGCTCCTCCGAGAGCTTGGGCCGCAGACTGTCCTTCAAGGCTTCCTCCTCCTTCCGCTTCAGGATCATCTCCCGCTTCCGCTGTACCTCTTCGTCCGTCAGGATGACTGGGGGGGGGGGGGGGGGGGTCAGGAAGAGGGATGTGAAAGCTTCCTCCAGGTGCTAACGGCACAAGAGGGGAGGGGCTGCTCCCCTCACCCTTGGAGCTCACAGGGCAGGCGTGCTTCCTGCCACAGGTCCACCCCACAGATGGAAAACTGGGTTTCCCATGGTGAAAAGGCAGGTGCATGAGAGAGGAGGAGAAAGGATTTGAGAGGTGGGATGCTCAGGCATTATTAGCGAGTCCGGCTTCTCTGGAACGAGTGATATGATTCTGGGCAAACCGTGTGAACTCTCTGGGCTTTCCTCTCATTAATCAGACCAAGAAGTTTGTTCCATCATAAAACTCTTCTAAGGTCCCTTTTGTTGCTCCAGCCCCCTGAAGGATGGGCTGTTTTGAGAACTGAATGCATGCCTAGCACAGAGCGGCTGCTCATTCCGGTCTCTTCTCCCCCACCTTCATTGCGCATGATCTCGAGGGAGACATTGGGGGAGGAAGGGTGAGAGGCACTGTGCGGCCAGTCCCAGTGTTGGAAGCTGGGAGATGCTGAAAGGCCCCTCTTCGGAGCCATTCCCACACCCAAGTTTCCAGGCATGGGACTCGGGCATCTGATCTACTCTGACCAACTTAGAAAGACTTTGCTCTTCGGTTCCCGCAAAACAACCCCTCCTCTGGCCTGTCTAGTCTTGAAACTTCTGCCCAAGGAAGTTTTCGAGGCCTCTAGAAGTCCCAAAGATAACACCGTGAAGCTCTGATTTGCAGTTCTCTCCAGCTGCTAGTGAGGGTGTCTGACAAGGGGGAGATCCCACCATCAGGCTGTGCAGGGGCCCCAGGGCCGTGCCCACCTCGCCGCGCTGGGCAGCTGCCCGGGAGGGCGGGGCTGGGAGCAGGGATGCCTGGCACAGCAGCCGGGCAAACAGACCTCCCGGCCGGGGCTTGCAGAGTGCTGGCGGCGGGAGTGGGCACTGGGGCCCTCGGCCTGTAGCTACTTGCTCTGTGCTGGTGTCGCCAGCGCTTCTGCCCACAGACCTGGGGAGTTTCACAACAGCAGGGAGAGGAAGTAGAACCCCAGGGTGGGTGGGTTCTGGGCTTTAAGAAAGGCCCACTGGCCCGGCCCCCTCAGGTGGGGGGAGAATGCACGAAGCTGGTGGGAGGGGAGGGAGAGCCTAGGGGGGTGGGGTGGGCACCCAGAGCCTCCGGCACGGCAGGAAAGGAAGCCTGTGGCAAAGGATGTTGAGTTCCCTCCACAGCTGAGGTAAGCCATACTAAGAGGACCGCAGGAGGCCACGCCCAGGGTATTGACTCACCTGCCCAAAGAGCTGCCAGGCCTCCTCCCACAGAGGGTGTCTGCTCAGACTCCAAGGTCAAGTGGGGTGAAAGGGGAAGGAGCAGGGAGCAGTCCATTCAAGGCAAGGTGCAAGGCCCTAGCCTGGGGAATCCAAGATTAGGTATCTGGTCTTTCCTGCTCCCCTGAGGGGGGATGCTCTGCCTGTCACACCAGACACCCCAGAACGTGTTTCTCAGCCTGACTAGGCTTTGATATCCCCTTGCGATTCTATGACGTCCCTCTCCCGCTCAGAAACCTTTTCTGGGTCCTTCCTGCTTACCACAGTCCAAATTAAAGTCAAGATTCTCCATGCTTTTACGTCTTCCTAACTTTGCGGCGTCACTTCCCAGGGCCTCTGGACACACCGCTTGTGCTCTGGTCACGTCAAGATTGCTGACCTGTGAACATGACCCGCTCACTCTTGCCACCTCATTTCCACTTACGCTGGATGCCTGTCCAGCTGGGTCTTCTCTCCCCTGTAGCGGTGCAAGCTCTGTCTATTCTTCAGCCCCCAGTTTATAGTCCTCTTTTACCACGAAGCCTTTCTGGATTGCCCTGATCTGCACTGTGCATTCATTTCTCATTTCTGGGGCATGTCTACTGTCTCCCACACACACTGGCACCAAAGTATCTTCCACTCTGTAATGTGCAGTAAATGCCTGCGCAGATAGAACCTAAGATGTTCAAGATCTCTTTCACTAGGGGCACCTGGGTGGCTCGGCCAGTTGGATGTCTGACTCTTTTTTTTTTTTTTTAACTTTTTTTAACTTTTTTTTTTTTTTTGAGACAGAGAGAGACAGAGCATGAACGGGGGAGGGGCAGAGAGAAAGAGGGAGACACAGAATCGGAAGCAGGCTCCAGGCTCTGAGCCATCAGCCCAGAGCCCGACGTGGGGCTCGAACTCACGGACCGCGAGATCGTGACCTGAGCTGAGGTCGGACGCTTAACCGACTGAGCCCCCCAGGCGCCCCTGATGTCTGACTCTTGATCTCACTCAGGTCATGGTCTCACAGTTCCCGAGTCAGGCTCCATGCCAATAGCTGGAGACTGCTTGGGATTCTCTCTCTCCTGCTCTCTCTGCACCACCTCTCTCTCTCTCTCTTTCTTTCTCTCTCTCAAAATAAATAAATAAACTTAAAACATAAAGATCTCTTTCACTAGAACCATAGGATACCTAAGGGGGTGGCGAACATCTTACACTTCCTGTGGTTTCTGCATAAAGGCTAGCCCAGCGAGGCTTCCTGGCCATGGTGTTGACTCCATAGTCTGAAAGATTGCACGCCCGACACATCTACGCTGATTGCACCTACCATGTGCTAGTCATTGTCCTTTGCTCAGGAAATGATAGTGAGACGTGCACCAGCACTGCATGTACCCTAAAATGGCAGGATGGCACACATTGAATGCCAGTCCACTAGATAACTGAGCCCAGCTTGCCTTTTTAATTTCAATAATTGTGACTGAAACATTTCCAAGACAGAATACCTTGTAACAGAACACCTGTAACATCATATTACCTTTTCTTGATGATTCAGAGGCATCATCATTCAGAACAATTACTGGACTTTGCAGAAACAAGGTTATAACCTCAGAATTGTATAGGGCTGTGTCCGTGCACTATATGACTTAGCCTGCTATGGTTTGGAGTTCTTTTTCTTTTTTAATTGAAAACAAAATTTTTTTAATGTTTATTTATTTTTGAGAGAGAGACAGAGACAGAGTACGAGTGGGGGAGGGGTGCAGAGAGGGAGGGAGACACAGAATCCAAAGCAGGCTCCAGGCTCTGAGTTGTCAGCACAGAGCCCAACATGGGGCTTGAACCCACGGACCATGAGATCATGACCTGAGCTGAAGTTGGACACTTAGCCAACTGAATCACTCAGGTGCACCAAGGAGCTCTTTTTTTTTTTTTTAATGTTTATTTATTTGAGAGAGAGAGAGAGAGAGTGAGTAGGGGAGGGGCAGAGAGACGGGGGACAGAGGATCCAAAGTGGACTCTGAGCTGACAGCAGAGAACCCGATGCAGAGCTCGGACCCACAGACTGCAAGGTCATGACCTGAGCTGAAGTTGGATGCTTAACCGACTGAGCTACCCAGGCACCCCTGATGTGGAGTTCCTGTGCTACCTCACATAGCTTTCAGTCGCCCCCTCTCTGGTAAGCTCTGTGTTGTCCCTTTGTATCACTGCCTGCCTTTCTTCCCATAAACAGCTAACTTCTAGTCTGTTGAGGAGCTGGAAATCCTGGTAATCAAGTTTTATGAAGAAAAAAAAAACAGTGGTAATAAAAATGGATTAAAAATAGAGAACTTTTTCTGTGCTGGACACCATTCTAAATGTTTCTTAAACATTAGCTCATATATTTAGTGCTCATAAAAACCTCTTAAGGCAGGTGCTATTATCCCCAGTTTGCAGATGAAGGAACGGAGGCCCAGAGGCTATGTACCTTGTTCAAAGTCATACAGCTAACACATGGTGAAGCTGGTATTCGGGCCTGGGCAATAAGGCTCTAGAATCTGTAACTGTAACCACTACTCCCTACCGCCTGTGATTACAATTGGCTCTACTTGCTCAGTGGGACTCTTGTCCTCAGCCGTGGAACACAGAGTGTTCCAACCCGTCTGAAGAGCATGAAAAAGTAAATAAAGTAGCAAAGTTTGTAAATGATTTACTTTCAAAGGACAAAGTTAAGAAGATCCAAGGTTAACCTTATGCCATTGTTCTTCTCAATCACTGTATCAAATAGCTACTGCCTTCCTGTGTGCAGTGCTAGGGAAGGAAATGCTGAGACCTGCCATTTTCTAACGGGGGCTGCCAATCCCCCGAGCCTCCCTCCAGGCAAAATTGTCTGGAGACCGAGTAAGTCACAAGTGTCTCACATGTGCAGATGCGCATTGTGATTTATCAAATAGGTCATTGTTTAAAGGGGTTGCTAATTTCACGGGGAATGGTGCGTTTTTTAAAAATCACTTTCTCAAGAAATTGCTACCGAAAATGCCGTTACCGTAGGAGGACCCATGTTTTGGAGTTGAAAGCCTTTGACCTAGAATAAGAGCAAACAGGTTCTGAAAGAACACTTGATGGGCTCGCCAGTGAATAAAGCACGTGAGCTGTGTTTATAGATTTTTGTGAAACCCACATGGCTCCCCTGTAGCTTTTCTGCCTTCCCTCTAGGTTGCCGGCTGAGTGCTAAAATGGCTTTGCGCACGGTGCTCCCATGCAGGACGTTCCCTGTTTCATGAAGTCTAGAACTGCATTTGGAAGTCAAGCTCTGGAAGCGTGATCAAGTGAATGACACGGACGAGAGCAGATTTGGGAGATCTTTCTGATCTATAGACCCGTGGGAGATACAGAGGTACAAATGAGCATAATGGGGAGCTAATGTATTCAACACGTATTTATTGAGTACCTATGCTGTGCCAGGAGCTGTGCTAACTCTGGGTAGAAGAGACATACATCTGTAAAAACATGGAACAAACTAACATATAGGTGTTTCCACGCAGGATAGGTCAACCAGAAGTAAGAATTCAACCATGGAATTTCTTGGGCTCCAAGGAATAAAGTCAACTAGGACTTGAAGAAAGAGAAAGGGAGTCTTCGGTGGGAACAGTCTCTTAAGCCCATCCCTTTGGGCACCTGGAAGGTGCCTGGAAATGCACAGTGGGGGAGCTCTGGCCCACTGGGGGTACCTGACGGGCCACGCCAGGGTGGAGCCCACTCACCTGGCGCTTGGAAGCAAACAGACCTAGGTCAGAATGCCCATACCATATCAACTTATTAGCTTAAAAGCATGAAATTTTAATTCCTCTGCGCTTCCCCATCTATGAAAAAAACAACAGAAGTATGTACATCTCTAGGGATTCTTATGAGAATTTAACCAGAAACTGCATGTATCTTGCACTCAGTAGGACTTCCCACACCCAGCCCCTTCCCCTTCCTGAGCTGCCTCTAGGGAAGGGCCCCCTCTCTGCCCCTGCCAGAAGGGAGCCTGTGTTTGCAGCTCCCTTTGTAGCGAGCCCGCCGGGAGGTGTCCGGGGTGGGGGTGGGGTTACAAATGTTGATACAAAATTGTCTCTGGGAGGCTGAGCCTTAAGGCAATCACCAGCCCAGGTGATAAATGAGCGGCTCTCCTAGGTTTCTGAGTTGGGAGCTCTAGGCTCAGACACTCTGACAGACTTCTTCAAGCTGGGCTAGATTGACGCAGAGAACTACAGCTCTTCCTGAAGGACCCTCCCTTAGAGCAGTGGCAAGAACGCGCCTAGTGCTAGCTCAAACTTTCCATGTAACAGGAGCTCTGGGGCCCAGACTCCAAGAGCTCAGCTCTACCAGCCCACACCTCACTCACTGGAGCTCCCTGAGCGGGCATCCTGAGATTGGGGGACACAGGGCTGCCCTGGGCATACAGCAGGGTAGGCGTGTGGGCCTACAGTGGATATATAGCAGCGTGAGGACCCAGGACTGTCCTGGGCATATAGCAAGATGGGAGCACAGGGTTGCACACAGTAGGGCAAGGACACAAGTGCCCTGGGCATATAGCAGGGCAGGGGTGCGGGATTACTGTGGATATATAACAGGGTGGGGACAGGGCTCTGTTGGGGAAGACCGAGGCTGTGTTTGGGATGGCTGAAGGGCAAAGCTGTTGGGAGTTGAGGGGTGGGCATCCATTTCTGGATTGCTGCCCCCCCCCACCACACGGTGTTCTTGGGGGGAGGCACTTGGACGCACCCAAGACCTGTTCATCACCATGGATGCAGAGCTCTCTTTGCGGACCAGGAGGGATCTAGAAGCAGACATGGAGACTCGCTTTCTGACTCCAGTCCTGGTAGTCTTACTTTTCTGGGTCTCAGATATTTCCAAGTGTTCGCCCTATTCTAAGTGGATGCAACACCTCCTTCCTCCTGAGACCTAGGAGAGGGGCCTCTGGAACAGCAGTGAGGCTGGCACCGACCAGAAGTTCTGGGGCAGAGCCTTACTGAATCCCAGACATGCAACCATGGTGGTTCTTGGTTGGCAAAAGCCTGAGACCCAGGCTCCCTGCCCTGTGGAGGATGTGTGCTCCTTGGGGGCAGGAGCAGGGGCTCTAAGTACCGCATCTCGTTTGTGTCCACCCTCGTGCCTCGCACAGAGGAGGCCACACTAAGCCAGTGTGTGAGAAGCCGCATGAGGCACTCAGCCTTGGCCTGCTCTGCTCCAGGATAAACACGGGAGTCGGGTGGGGCAAGGGACTGGGCTAGGAGAGATCAGCATGTCCAGGCCTGCCCGCTCCCGTGGGGGCGAGGAGGAACAACAGCCTGGAAACTTCTTCCAGAACTGTCAGTGTTGACTGGGGAGCCGGGATCAGGAGTGGAGGGCTGTGATCCCCAGGCCCAAGGAGGAGGCTCCAGGTGAGGGCCTTCATGCTGTCTCTGTTCCCCAACAACAGAGAAGGGTTTTTTTCCCATCAAGGAAGAAACTTTCCATCCCCTAAATCCTATCCCGTGACTCTTCCCTTGTTCCGGACACATCTTCCCTGTACCTGTCTCCCTCACTCCCCAAAACGATAGCCCCATAGCCAGGAGGGCTTCCCGGGGTGCCTGCATCTGAGCACCCCTCCTTAGCCTCCCCAGGCCCACAGGTTAGCAGGGCACAAGCCTTGTCCCGGGGCCAAGGAGGGGATCAGCGTGCAGACTGCAGACAGGCAGGGCTGAATGTGCAGGGGGCACCCATGCCCAGGCTGGCCCAGTGCCCTGGTCTCCAGGCCGGGGAGGGCCAGGCTAGCCCCTCCCAGGGTCTGCTGAATTTAATGGCTACTCTAGTTACCAAATAACTGGTACCACAGCTCAGAAACAAAGTCCAGGGGCTGTTTTTAATCGAGGGTTAGAACAAACGAATTTGCTGTTCGTCCTCTCCTCCAACCCCAGAGCTGGACGGGAAGTCCTAGGACCGCTCCTCTCTCTCTATCTGGATCCAGAGGGTCATCCTAGAGTCCGGCGCTTCCCCTCACAGACTCTTTCCCCTGGTCTCCTCTAGGCTCCAGCCGGCAGATCCGCCCAGGGACCAGAGTGGCAGGAAGGCTGCAGAGGCAGAGGAGGGGGGACAGACCCCGGATGCCAATTGGGCTCTCAATATTCTCCCCACCACTCCTGTCCCTCCCCAAGCTCAGCAGCTCACTCTCCCAAAGTCCAAAGAACCCTGGGTCATTGAGCAGGTTGGTGAGCATAATGATGTTGGTGAGTATAATGATGTGGTCTTGGAGGAGGACTGCTCTGGGCTCAGGAAGGCAGTGCCCCGCACTGCCCTCCTCACAGGCCTCATTCTGGAGGGGCCGTCCCAGGCCTCTGAGACGCATATACAGACCCTAGAGAGGCTCGCGGTACCCTCTTGGTGCCTGGACCCTGTTGTTCTGGCCTCAGGGCCCCAGCTCCACATGCAGGGCGCCAGCAGCCCCAGGGGAAGGACCGCACACCTCTCGGGCCAAACCTGCATGAACAGCAGCACGAAACCTTCCCCTTCTAGTGCCGACCCCCCGCCCTGGCCCCCGAGCACTCACACTCCTTCATCATGCCGATGTCCACACAGCGCTTGAGCCGGCACGCCTGGCAGTGGCGGCGATTGTCCTTGGTGATGCGGCAGTCGCCGTTAAAGGGGCAGGTGAACAGCGCCTTCCGCTTCATGCTTCGCCTGCCGAGGGAGAGAGCACCTGCCACCTCTGTGCCACCCACCATCCAGCCTCGGCCCTGGCTGCCAGCAGGGACTGTGACCACCCAGGCCTGCCGGCAAGACCCCTGGGATCTCCGCGTCTCCCACAGAGGGTTTGGGGCCTGGCCCTGGCCGCTCTCAGTGACCACCGCTCCCTCCCCTCACACTCCAGGCTCCTCCTCCTTCTGTCATTGCCTACTCTGCTCCCATCATCGCTTTCATTTATTTATTTTATTTACTATTTGAAAGGATTTATTTATTTATTTATTTATTTATTTATTTATTATTACTATGATTGCTTTTTTTAAAAAGTAGCCTCTACCCCCAGGGCTTGAACTCATGATCCAGAAATCAAGATCTGCCCACTTTACCCACTGAGCCAGCATAGCGCCCCTGATTTACTTTGATGGCACTCTACTTCTCACTCTATTATTATTATTATTATTATTATTATTACTACACAGGAAATACATGAATGAATTAGCCTAGTGAAATTTTTAAAAATACTGGGGAGTCTGGGTGGCTCAGTCAATTAAGCGTGGGACTTCAGCCCAGGTCACGATCTCCAAGTTCCTGAGTTCAAGCACCCCCACCAGCCCCTTGGGCTCTGGGCTGAGAGCCCAGAGCCTGGTGGCTGCTTTAGATTCTGTATCTCCATCTCTCTCTGCCCCTTCCCTGCTGGAGCTCTGTCTCTGTCTTTCTCAAAAATAAATAAACATTAAGAAACATTTTTTTTACTAAAAAAACAAAAATCCTGAAATCTGTAGAGCAGCCCTCACTGCTTTTAGTGAGCCATTATGAGAGGTGAGGGCGGTAGTGGCCACTTTAAGTCATCTAGAGCCTGGAGGTCTGTGATTAGAGCGTCCCTGGTCCAGGAACAGACACGCACACGGGTGCGTGGAGAAGGGAGGAAGGGCCCAAACCGTAGCTTTAGGCATCCAGGTAACACATCCAGAGAGAAAAGGCCAGATGAGCGGGCGGGAGCCCTGAGCCAAGGTCTGGCCTTGGCTTTCCAAAAGGCAGAGGAAGCAAGGATTCTTCAAGGACAGAAAACTACCAAAGGTTCTTAGCTAGGAAGCTGGTCTCCCCGGCCGCTGGTATTCTATGTAAAATTGTGTGTGTGCGTGTGTGTGTGTGTGTGTGTGTGCGCGCGCGCGCCTATGCGTGCGTGTGCAGCTTGAGGGCTCATTTTCCTTAATCTGGCTTTCTCCCCTGCTGCCAGCCACACCACATGGGATTTGGGGAGACTGCATCATCCGTGTCCTACAG
This sequence comes from Felis catus, assembly GCF_018350175.1. Lineage (NCBI taxonomy): Eukaryota > Metazoa > Chordata > Mammalia > Carnivora > Felidae > Felis > Felis catus. The sequence continues at coordinate 74,675,328 of NC_058374.1, forward strand.
GTTCCTCGTGCTCTTCCCAGCCCTAGCAGGGGCAGGCCCCACTTGTTTGCCCCAGGACGGGTGACAGGAGTTAGTTGGGGCGGGATGGTGGCAGAATCACTTTCTCTGTGAGCAGCAGCACCTTCCAAGGAGCTGTGGTGATAGATGCTCAGGCCTTGGAAGCAAAGGCCCGGGTCCAACCGTTTCTCTCTCTTAGAGAGGAGCTGGCCACACACTAGTTTTATTTCTTGGTGAAAAATGGCTCACTGTTCACATTCACTAGAAGACATACGGAGTTTAAGACAAACATACTCGTTGGCGGATAATGGACAGATGGTTAGGGGACCCAAGAGACTACTGGTGGACCTCCTCATTTCATAGATGGGACCACCAAGGGGAAGAAACTTTTCAGTGAGGTGATTTAGCAAGAAGTGAAGGCTCCCTGGTTGGCTGTTAGAGATGTGAGGCTCAGCTTTAGCTTCATGTACAACCCCTCTCATCTCTAGAAACAAGGTGCTCAGTAGGGTGGAGCCCACAGGCAAAGAGCTCCAGGCGGCTGGCTCTTGAGAACAGCTCAAGGCCAATGATGACCCAGTGGCTCACGAGGTAGCTGCTTTTGGTTTTGGACCTTGGCTGCCCGTACCCTCCTGTTATGCCTCTTCTGACCCAAGGGGGCCCCAGTAGACAGGGCTACACAGGGAGGTGGAGAAACATGAGGCTATGGGGGTCAAGTCCAGACCACTAAAGGCCACATCCACCCCTGCAGTGACTACCCAGGGAGGGACTGTACTTTAGGCTTTTGCCTGCCTTTAAGAAGGGCTTTAGAAAGCCCTTCTCCTTGAGCCTCCATCCATCTATTGTAGTTCTCCGGAGGGACAAGCAAATATGTAGGTACCCTGGCTACCCCGAAATGAGATACTGCCGTCACCACCGGATGTGCGATGGATTCACTCCTTTACTCCTCCCCCTCTTTCCCACTCGTGGCTCCTGTGGCTCTGCCTATTACCACAAAGGCTCAGGCCCCAGAATGCCTGTAATTCTCTAAACTTATTCAAGGGCCAGAAGTTTCTAATTCAGAGTAAACTCTCATTTCCTTTTTTTTTTTTTTTTTTTTTTACAACTAGGCATTTTGCCCAGAAGTGGAGGGTCTGCTTTTTCCTTCCACCCACTGTCTTGTCTGGCTCAGAGCTCTTCCTGTTCATTCTCCAGGGTTTGGGGCACCAGGAGGAGCCTACATGTGGCACCTCCAGACACATAAGCCAAAGCCTCCCACCAGCCCTGTGCTGGGGGCTGAGAGCTCCCTGAGGCCCCCCCACGAGAGGCAGCCTCACATCCCTCGGAGGCCTGTCCCTCCTTCCTCGGGCTCTAGTGCACCTGCCTCTGACTCTCACTGGTGGGCACCTCCCCCACCTGCAAGGTCGCTCAGAAAGAGATGTGGACCATGACCATCTTTCTTTTATCTTCCTCATTGTAAATCTGAAGCCCCCCCGCCCCAGGCTTCCACACACAGAGGACTTGGAGATAGCCACTCAGCCCAGCATTGCCTGACAACAGGAGTGGACTCTAAACAAGGTTGGGTTGGAATCCAAAAAAAAAAAAAAAAAAAAAAAAAAAAAGCAGATCTGGCTTAAAAGAAAACACTGGGGAGGGAGGACCCAGCATCCTTGCTTCCAGCTTTGTCTCTGTAGTAGGAAGTACTCTCATGAGTACTGAGAAACAAAGCAGGAGGAGGAGGAGGGAGAAATGGAGAAGAAGGAGGAAGAGGAGGGGGAGGAGAGGAAGGCAGGAAGGCAGGAGGGAGGGAAGGAAGGAAGAAAATGTTAAAAGCCTTCTGGCCAGGCACATTATCTCCCAGTAAGGCTCAGATCTGGGGTAAGAATGTCACTTGTGGGGGGCACCTGGGTGGCTCAGTCGGTGAAGCATCTGACTTCGGCTCAGGTCATGATCTCACAGTTCGTGAGTTCGAGCCCCGCGTCAGGCTCTGTGTTGACAGCTCAGAGCCTGGAGCTTGCTTCAGATTCTGTGTCTCCCTCTCTCTCTGTCTCTCTCTCTCTGTCTCTCAAAAATAAACATAAAAAAACGAAAAGAATGCCACTTGTGCTTTTCACCCTTTGCCACACTTTGTCCCAAAGCCCACCAACTTTGCTGCGTGTCTGCACATTAGTTGAACAACGCAGAAAGGACCCCATAAATTCATGCAGCTCTTAAATTTTTAGTATGCAAAATTATAGTAAGCAGCTCTGCCCTGGCTTCTCTAAAGACAGAATCAGAGGCAGGACCCTGGAATTGTAGCCAGGAAGATGGAGGTTAGCCATCACAAAGAACACTGCCACACTCTGGAGCGTGGGTCGGTGTTCAGGAGATGGAAACTCCCTCGCCGCCTCCGACGGCCGGACCCAGGTCCTCTTCTGAAATGACTTTCAGGTACGCCCAGTCCAGCCCAGTTGCCGGGCCGCAGGTCCTGCGAGCTTGAGACCCGGTTCTTCCCCGATCCCCTGCCTTCTAAGGGCACTTCCACACATGTGGCTGTCATCTAGCCTCTGCCCACAAGGAGTCGGAGCAGCCAGATTGGCCAGCCGTGGCTCTGTGCTTTGTCCTAAAGATCCATGCCCTGCCCTGTCTTCCTCCCAGTGCTAATTGCTTGTGAGCTGGTTCGGTTTTGAGAAACAAGAGCTTCGAGTTTCCGTGGGAGCCCATCGCCTTAGCTCCTCTCTAAGCCTGGACCCTGTCATCCTCTGGATGGTTGGCAATTATACCCCAGCTCGGGAAGGAGGGGTAGGGGTGGTGCAGCCAGGCTAAATATAGACACAGTTTCTAGAAAGTCAGGGGTGAGAGAGGACATTGACCAATTCATCAAAACATGACAGGCAATTCACAGAAGCCTGAAGTGCCCGAGGCCAGCGTCTCGGGCTTGGGACAGTAGGGTCCTTCTCGGGTAGGTGGCCCTATCACCAGAGACACACCTTGTGAAACCCAAGCCCGGGGCCAAGTACCAGCTCTGGGCTCTGTCTCCACCGCAACGTTGAGTGTCACAGAAATCTCGGAGCCTGGAGCCTGTGTCTCCCTCTCTTTCTGCCCTCCCTTGCTTATACTCTCTCTCTCTCTCAAAAATAAATAAAACATTAAAAACTTTTTTTTTTTTAAAAAGAGAGAGAACTGGTCCAAGGGCGCCTGGGTGGCTGAGTCGGTCCAACACCTGACTCTTGATTTCGGCTCAGGTCACGATCTCGCGGTTCGTGAGTTCGAGCCCCGACTTGGGCTCCGTCCGCACTGACAGTGCACAGAGTCTGCCTGGGATTCTCTCTCTTCCTCGCTCTCCCTGCCCCTCCCCCACTCATGCTCCATCTCTCTCCAATACATTTTTTAAAAAGAGAGAGAGAACTGGTCCATCACATCATAGTATATCCATGCAAGATGACAGGGCTGTGGAAAGGACAGAGGAAGAATGTGGAAACGGGAACCAGCTTGAAGAAATGCTCTGTGGGGGCGCCTGGGTGGCGCAGTCGGTTAAGCGTCCGACTTCAGCCAGGTCACGATCTCGCGGTCCGTGAGTTCGAGCCCCTCGTCGGGCTCTGGGCTGACGGCTCAGAGCCTGGAGCCTGTTTCCGATTCTGTGTCTCCCTCTCTCTCTGCCCCTCCCCTGTTCATGCTCTGTCTCTCTCTGTCTCAAAAATAAATAAATGTTAAAAAAAAAAATTAAAAAAAAAAAGAAGTGCCCCCTAAAGTCCAGGAACGTGCAGCAGAGGCCGTTTGGGGGTCTCCTCTGGCACAAAGCCATTGGGAGAGACACAGTCCCTGAGAGGGGTGGTTTGGAAATGAGGGGTCACCGTGGGCGGTCCTCCCCACTGGCCCTGTACTGCCGTAGCACAGGGACGACCCCCGCGTGTGCCGAGAGTGACTTCCTGCCAATGAGCCTTGATGAGAGAGCTGAGTTCCCCCCCAAAACGTAAGATCTTCTTCACATGCCTGCAGCTGCCTTTCTTGACAACTCCAGTGACATTCCCTCTGCAAATAATCCGGCCTCCTCTACCCAAGCTTCCAAAACTACTCTTGACCCATCCGCGGACAACCTGCCTCGCTCTCTTTCAGTCACGGTCTCGAGCGGCCATGGAAGAGCTGCCAGCTGCCAAGCTGAACTGGACAAAGTTTTCTCCGGCAGCCCCGATGTCGTGGGGACTCATTTACTGGCGCTCATAGAACGCCCTGCTCCTCTCTCCTCTCTGTTTACTCCAGGGCTCGTAAGCCCTTTGAGTTTTAAGTCGTTGGCCATCCGCCTCGTTTCTCTGCTCCCCTGCACATCACGGCTCTTGCAGTATCAGCTGGGGGGACTTCCCAAAAGCCAGAACATTCCTCGTGTTCCCGGATCCTCACCAGCCTGCCTTTTGCCCCCTGCACTCCACAGGACTCATAATTAACAAGGCCCCTGAGCACCTTGAGGCCCGCAAACAAGAAGGCATTTCTCCACTCTGTGTTTGTTAGCTTGGCACTTGCAATGCACGCCTTCACAGTGTCTGGATTAAGGAGGCGTCAACAAGGAGGAAGAAGACAAGAGGAAGAGGCAGTGATCTGTTTCTCAACCCTGCATTCCAAGACCACCTTTTTTATTCCACCTTTTTTATCTGTATTCTTTTTTCCCCTTGTTTTATTTTATTGTATTTTGAGACAGAGAAAGAGAAAGCGAGCATAAGCAAGGGAGGGGCAGAGAGACAGAATCTCAAGCAGGCTCCCCGCCCAGCACAAAACCTGACATGGGGCTCGATCTCACTGCTGCCAGCTCATGACCTGAGCTGAAATCAAGAGTCGGAGGCTTAACTGACTGAGTCACCCAGGCACCCCCCAGGACCACCTCTTAAACTTCACCATACTCTTAATTCTCTTCTTCAAAGAGGTCCCTCGGATTTTCTTCTGTCCTTTATACCTTTTCCTTTATTTTATATTAGAGTCTGAACTAAGCCACTCATGACCAGAGATTCATTCACATCCACAGATCATACAATATATATTTATCCTTTGTAGTAGACCTATGTATTTTTCCCCTCTGGCCCTTACTTATGCTCTGGCTGTTGACAGAGCCAAGACATATAACCTTTTACAAGCCTACCCATGCCATTTTATTCACACTGGAAGTATCATTTTCCCCCCAGGATGTCCATGTATCCCGGAGGAACATAAAGCAGAAACAGCATGAAATAACTTGTAGGACAAATTGGCCAACAGTGGTCTCTAATGGTCTCTATGGTCTGACCATAGATCAATAGAACTGTGGTCACTGTCCAACCTTCATAATCCCATTTTGGTTTGATTATGAATTCTGGACCTGCTGGGATGACCACAATGAGCTCCTATGGTAGGTTAGTTTGACTATCTTGGAAGTCAAACCAAAGACTGAATGGTCAGACTGGTCCCCAGGGCTTGGTAAATAGCCAGTGACTCAGCACAAAAGGGATCCTCTTTCCTTGAGAACACCATGAAAGGGTTGAGTGAACTCCCCGAGAGCAAGGACTTGGTTGCACTTATCTTTGTGTTCCTAAGGATGTGGAACCTGACACAGAGAAGGTACCCCCCCCAAACGTAGACCTTTCTTCCTGGGATCAGGATTTCACAGACATAAGTGGCAAGGGGGTTCTATCTGAAATAGACTAAAAATAGAAAAATACCAAATAGAATTTGGATGAAGTAAAGGAGAAGCAAGGGGAAGGGGGAGAAAAGAGGAGCAATTATGTATATTTAATTGATTTTTCTTTTTGGCAACAGTTATGTTCTGTGAGAGCACCATGAGCACTGAATTAACACATACTGAACCACTGTTCCCAGGGTTAGCTTCCTGGGAGCCTCTGGTCACAACATTTTCATCAATCAATCAATACGTAACCTTGTTTCACATGTGCTATTTAAAGGGACCTTACTTAATATATATTGTTGGTTCATTAAAACTGAACTCAGCCAACAGCACTGTAGCTCATGTCTGAATGAAGCTTCTTGGACACTTGTTTTCTTTACAAGGCACATCGAAGCTTTCTTGTGCTTAGTTAGGACCACTTAATGGCACTTCAGCACTATGCTTGGGGCCATCCTAAACAGTGGAATCACCATCAGATAGCACAAAAATGCAAAAACTGTGGTACTAAGCAGCCCACAAAAAGGACCCTTGTTTGTAGCATGAGAGCTGAAACAAGAAGGCAGGATGTCACCTTGTTCCACCTTGGCTGGGAATGTGTGTGTCGTGGGTCTTGAAGTTTTCACCACTCTGACACCACCATGACCACAAAATTCTGCAAGTATTGATGTGGGGACTACAAGGAAGTTTTAACAAGTGGCCAAGTTTGCAAATACAGAATCTACAAATAACGAAGATTGACTGACTGTGTGTGTGTGTGTGTGTGTGTGTGTGTGTGTGTGTGGTGGGTAGGTGGGGGGTGGGTGGGTGGGTGTGTATTTTTATCAAACAAAATCAAGACAAACAACAAGAGGTGTTGGCTCTTCAGAAAGTGCATCCTGGCCCAGTCATCACGGCAGGGACAGTAAAGACACAAGGCAGACAAGGACAGGGGAACAGGACAAAAGCAGAATGCTGCCCGTAATACCAGCACTTCCACGCAGGGGTTGTTGGAAAGAGGGGCTCAGGGTGGGTGACATACAAACGTACCATCCCTGTCCATTTTGCCATTTCCCACACCTAGCCCTGGGCATCAGGGAACCTGTCCTCCCTCCACCCAGATGCCTACCTATCATGGTCCTGCCTCAAGGAGTAGTGGTGTGTCTGAGGGGAGGAAGCACAGGTGCATGGGAGTTGGAGCCACTCTGGCGAGGAATTGACCTCCAGTATGTCAGAACCCAATAAGCAGCCGCCTAAGAGTCCCATCTCCCAGAGCTGAACCCCAGGGATAGGTGACCTAGAAAGAGAGGGGGTTGGGGACAGGGATCTAGGAATTAACCAAACAGCCCCAAGAGCTGTTGGAGACCTTTGGGTTGCAGATGGGTGACGTATGACCTTTGGTCAGAGTCCCCATATTGCCAGCTCTTAGCCCAGTGCCTTGATAACAGATGCTCCTTAAAATCCATTGAGTGAGTGTGTCAAAGAAAAAAAACAAAAAACAAAAAAAAACAAGAAACAAAAAAAGAAAAAAACCAAAAGGAAGGTGTGTGGCTGGAGAGACGTTTGTTTATTTCAGGAGGGCAGCGTTCCATGAAGGACATAAGTACTGACCCATCAGGTTCCAAAATAACATATCATACTTTATGTTTTTTAAAGTACTTTTGTATACGTCATCGAATCAATCCCCAGACTAACACTATACACGAGAGGAGTCAGATGACAAGGTCAGGTGCGTGGCTGAGGTAACTGAAGCAGAGAAGTCAAAAGATCTGAGCAAGGGCGGGCAACGGCACGGCCACCGCTACAGCTCACACACTTCTGGCTGCTTTTATGGTAGGAAGCAGCCCTGATGTGCGCACACACCCTCCTTCCCCATTATTACTTCGAAGGCCGAGGCAGGAAAGGGTCCAGGTGGGGCTCTGGAAGGCCCACCCTGCAGGAAGTGCAGAGGAATGAGCCGCACGGCAGCAGAGTCTGCAGCCAGCGATGCTGCTGGTCTGGTTCCCCAAGCTGGGGAGCAGCCTGCCAGGGAGCCAAGTGGGCAACCCGCGCCAGGCCAAACAGTCAATTAGCACCCACAGAAACCCCGCTGCCCAGCGACTGCTCAAGGCAGGGAAACTCCAGGCCAGCTGGTTCCCAGGACAGGGGGCAGGTGAGTTGGGAGCTGTGTTCACAGACGGCCCACGAGTCCTTGTGCTCGGTAGGGGGGGGTGGGCAGGGCAGGCATCTCACAATGTCCCAGGCTCTGATTCACTCTGCCCTCCAAGCCAGTGGGTGGGCCCTTCAGTTCAGACAACCAGGCCGACCTCTGCCTTCTTGTTCTGGACCTGATTCACTCTTTCCTCTCTTGATGGCCAAAGCCTTGTCCTTTTCTTTACTCACCTCCAATTAAGACTCTTATACAGAAGCTCTTTTTTTCATGTTTTCTTCCAGGCTTCTCTCCTGCTTGCTCTCTCTCCAATATATGCCCAATGCTCATTCCTCATGTTTCTCAGTCCTATACTGCAATTCATCACCTTCCCATCCTTCCCTCCTGCCTTTGGATGGGAACACCCTTCATTCAGCCTTTCCAATACCTTCCCCATACTGTTTGCACTTGTGACACTGGGCTCACTGCAGAAGAGAAGAGGCAGCGGGTAGAGAAACTGGCCCTGACTGAACAGGACGGCTGGCACGTTGCTGACGTCGCCTGAGCTTTCCTTCCTGGGACAGCCAGCCATGGGTGAAGATATGGGCACAGATCAAGCACAGAGGTCCAACCAGGGTGCCATTTCCCTTGTTCCAAGGAATGGTTTCATGTGGATGGGAGGACAAGCTCTGAGGCCAAGCTCTAGGACGCCCCCAAGGGCACGCCTGTGGTCACCCATCTGTTAGGAGGCCCTGTCACTCCAGGACAGACATGTGGGTTAATAGAGGGCACTATGGGTCAAGGGGTAATGGGAAAGTGGGGACCTAGACAGAAACCTCAGGAAAACCATTTCTGAGAAGGTCAGAGGACGTAGCTGGAGCTGAAAGGAGGGGAGGAAGAAGATACTCTCACCCAGACCCTGTTACTCCCGGTGGCTGTAAGAGCTCGCATGTTCCATGGGCATGGGAAGGACAGAGACAGGGAAGATGCAGGGGTTCTCTTCATGCAGGGAAATCTTGCTTCCTCTCCTTCCGCTGGCCCCTGGGGAGGACTCACCTGAAGAAGCCTTTGCAGCCTTCACAGGTCATAGCGTTGAAGTGAAAGCCGGTGGCTCGGTCTCCGCACACCCCACAGATTCGGGGCACATTCCGGTCAAAGTCGCCAGGGTCAGGCAGGGAAGTGCTGGCTGCCATCGCTTCCGTCCCTGCAAGAAGAGCAGGCAGGCCAAGGCCAGAGCCGGAGTCAGTGCCAGGGCTGGCTGGCATCCTTTGCACCCCTACCCCCATCTGCCAGGAACTCGGCGAGGTCGGGCAGCTCCCCAGGCTGCAGGCCTGAGCAGGATTTCTTTGGCGCCCTCGTCTCGTGACGCGCCACACCACAGCTTACCCTCCGGACTCTCTGTGGAGCGGAAGACGGGCTCCCTCACCCAAGTCCGGAGCGATCTGCGGGGGGCGCTGTGGTGAGGCCGCTCAGAGCGTGGTTTGCGTTCAAAGGCTGCATCTGCGGCCTACCAGCCAGGCTGCTGTGGGTGAGGTGTTTAGCCTCTCTGTACCCTGCGACCCTCACCCGAAGAGTGGCGTTTTCCTTTACAGGCTGTGAGGCGTCGACTCACCTCACGAGCAGCCCTGAAGCAGGCCAGGGGCCTATTCTGGCTGCTTCACCCAGAACAACCCCCCCAAGAGAAAAGGGGGCCCCTCCCCCCCTCAAGTGCAGATAGAAGCCCCCAGCCCCTCTGTCTGGGGAACGGACTAGCTCACATGCCCAAATCAGACCTTGATATTCCAACCCCCGCTCCGCACAGCCACGTGGCTCGAACTGACAGCCCCGTGTCCCTGCGCCGAGGTAATCAAAATCTTGTTCCTTCTTCTTTTTTCTTTTTCTCCAGCAAAAACGTAACACATTGATTTGACCGAATCGTCTTTCCGAATACCGCGAGTCATATACAGTGAACTAATCTTGTTTTCAGAGATGGCTTTGATAAATAGGCATTATCATCTACAGATGGATTTCACACTTGAGGAGCGGGGAGGACCGAGGGAACACAACCTACTAGCTTTCGGAAATCCTTCTCGGGAAGCGGTTGACTTAACTCTTCCATTAGGCAGATGGGGCCCTTGGCTCCACGCGGTCAGACTCAGAGCTCCTCCGGCCTCCCTAAGATGCTTCAGACCTTGCTGCCTCCTATCTGAGTCTATCTGAGTCGTCACAAGGGCCATCGCATGGCCGCTTGGCCCCAGGGCAGGAGGGTCCCTCGGGGCAGAAGAAATAGAAGAGAGAAAGCCAGTTATGAGCCAGTACCATGTTCTCCCACTCCGAAGTGAGAGAGGTAGCTTCTGGAGGACCCTTGGGAGTTTCTGAGCTTCTTTCCAATGGAATCTCGGGGCTACGACTTGGCATTTCAAAGCCCGTTTGAGCAAATGGGGTACATTTGCTCTTCAAATCACCCAACGGGAGGTAAGTGCTTTAACGTCACCCTTTACAAATGAGGCCCAGAGAAGCCCAAATCTTACTTAAGTTTTTTTTTTTTTCAATACTTAAGGTTTTTTTTTTTTTTTTTTTAATTTTCTAAAAACGAAGGAAGGAAGTGGGATGGATAAGGATCAGGGTGGAGGGGACCCTGATCACAGATGGGTGTAGATCCCGTCTCTCTTAGCTTTTCTTTTCCTGGGAACTTTGATGTACTTATAGTGACACTATTGCCTGTCCCCATCACAGCTAGATTGACATTTGTTAAACTGCAATGTTTAGACACACACACACACATACACACACACACACACACACACACACGCACATGCACAGAAATAAAGACTCTAAAAAAAAAAAAAGAACAAAGGAATGATTAATAGAAACCTTTGAGGGACTGAGATCGGGGACAGGCATGCAGAGGCCTTACATAGGCACTATATCCTATTTCTTTGAGTGGTAGGTATAGGCGTCTTATTATTTTTATTGTTATGAATGGGGTTCCTGGCTGGTTCATTTGGTTGAGTGTCCGACTCTTGATTTCAGCTCAGGTCATGATCTCACGGTTCGGGAGTTCAAGCCCTCATTCGGGCTCCGTGCTGACCATGCAGAGCCGGCTTGGGATTCTCTCCCTCTCTCTCTCTGCCCCTCCCTTGCTTGCTCTCTCTGTCACTCTCAAAATAAATAAACTACAAAAATTATTAAAATAGGATTTTACGTTTAATAGGCCCATCTGCGTATATAAAACATTTCGCAATTTTCAAAGAATTAAAAAGCAAGGATAAAGCACCCGTGGGTTTGTCAACATCGTCCCTGTAGCCCATCCCAAGGCCAAGCCAACTCCCCAGGGCTTCTAGAGTGCCGCACACATCCAAGCTGTGGGCAGGGATCCCAGAGGCCCAATACCATTGTGGGGCAATAGGAGAAACTGTTTAGGATGCTTGTGGCTTAACCCCAGGTCAGCTGAGATGGTGCAACTCTCAGTCATCATGATGTTGCTACAGGGTCTGTGTCACCCAGGCGACTAAACATCTGGTGGCTTTGGTGGAAAAAGGAGAAATCAAATGTGGGCGTGGGGGGAATGCCAGACAAATCAGTCCAACGAGGGCTCATCATCACCCGGGCTCGCTGGTGACGTCATGATGCAAGGGCATCAGGACAACAGCCTACCCCGGCATGACAACTGTGCCTTCCTGAAATGGGCTGAGCTACTACCTTGACATCAGGAAGGCTCCTGGCCAGGGGTTGGGGGGCCTGGGGCCCCAGTCCAGCCGGACAGAAGGCTGGACCCCTCAGCTGGAGGCCCACAGAAAACGGGACCATTTCAGGTGAGCTGAGAGAAAACTCAGCCGGCTTGAGGTTATTTGCTGCTACCGAGGAGGCAGGGCCCGGGACCGGAGTCCAGAGGTGCAAAAGGGACCCAGGCATACATGGCCAGAGAGCTGGCAGGAAGAGACTGTGGAGGCAGGAGAGGCAAAGAGAAGACTGGAGCTGAGTAGGAAATGTCACTATACTGGACAGCTGCCTGGTGTCCTGGCCTGAGAGGCAGCAGGCCTTCTCCCTTCTGAGCCCCTCTCTGAGCCCCTCCCCTGCCTCCGGCTGGCTCTGGGTCTGGGCTGCGGGCTGCTGCCGGTTCTGCTGACACAGGATCCGACCCGCATTTGTGAAGCCCGGGGTAGTATCCTCTTCCTTCCCTTGTCGCCCCTCCTTCCCATGGCCCGCACCTGCTCCTGGAAAACAGCTAGCCACAGAGGTTGTGGCTAAAGAGGAAACACCCACCTGAAGGGGCAAGGGGGAGGGGATGCCCGTCTGTGACCTCACAGACACGTCCAACCAAAAGGACTCTGAAACGAAGAAGGGGAAACGCTTCGCCTACAGCTTGGCACTGACCTCATAGCCAGTCCTCTGGCGAGTCCAATAAATGGTACAGGAGGTTCTCTCAAGAGACTTTAGTCCTGAGATTAGGGATTGAAAACTTGACAGAGTGATTTGTTGGGCACAGGCGTGCCATGTCATCGCTGGCAGGGGTGAGGGGGTGGAGCCTGGCAGCAGCCAGGACCAGCCCTCCCTCGAGGCCGGGGAGTAGCAAGAAGCAGTGGGGAGGGTTGGGGGGTGGGCAGCAACCAGCATGTAGGCAGATGGAAAGAGCCTCCCTATTTCTTCCACTGCAGAGGGTGTTGAGAGGGAGGGAGGGCTTTTATCTAGGGGAGCTCTGCTGCTCCTGCTGCTCCCATGGACCCCCCCCCCCCACTCACCCCAGATTTGAAGGATCCTCCCGGAGGGGGGAGCAGAGCCAGAGGATGGCCTAGCATACTGCTGATGGCAGGAAAGAGATCCCACCCCAGCTAGGACTGCCGAGACCCCTCAGGCGCGCTGGGAAGGGTGCAGGCTGGGATTGCGGCACAGGGCCTGGCCTCTTGGGACGGCTTCACAGACAGGTGTTCGAGATCCTCGTCTGTGCAGACGGTGTAGGCGGAGCGAGCGCTGCAGGGGTTAAATACAGCAACTCGCTGCTTTCAAACAGGATGTTTTCTGCCACTTTTAGCTCTTCCTGAGACATGCTCCACACCCCCGACCTCAGTAAGGGCTGAAGGCGGGCTGACTCTGGTGCCCAGAGTCTGTGTGCTACTGGCATGCTGGGTCACCAAGGTGGGGCTGGCAGAATTTCACCCGTCCCACTTCTACCCACATCCAGCCCTGCTTGTCTACCCATAGAGACAGACAGACAGACAGACCACACACACACACACACACACACACACACACACACACACACTTCCTCCCTTCCCTGATTCCAACAGAAGGTGCCTGACCCTGAAACCTGGCAAAAGCCTTCAAGCTAATCCCCAGATGGGGAAGGTCCAGACCCCTAGCTTTTGTTCCTCTGCCTCCTAGAGGCCCAACTAGGCAGGGAAGGGAAGAGCCCATGGGAATTACAAACTGTGGGCCCTGGGGCTGTCAGCTCCCCAAGCCTATTGACCATCCCCTTGGGCACTGCCAGGCCCCAGCAAACACCCAAGGAAAATGCCGGTGGATGGAGGAGCCTGGGTGACTCAGTCGGTTAAGTGCGTGACTTCGGCTCAGGTCATGATCTCACGGTTCGTGGGTTCGAGCCCCGTGTCAGGCTCTGTGCTGACAGTTCGGAGCCTGGAGCCTGCTTCGGATTCTGTGTCTCCCTCTCCCTCTGTCCCTCCCCCGCTCACGCTCTGTCTCTCTGTCTCTCTCTCTCTCTCAAAAATAAATAAACATTAAAAAGAGAAAAGAAAGAAAAGAAAATGCCGGTGGGTCACGCGCTGAAATAACCTGAGCCAGGTCGGCCGGCTCCCAAGGGCCGTGGGTGGGACGAGGCACCGCTGCTGGGGACAGACATGCTGTCACTTACCCCCCAAGCCAGGCTCTCCTTTGCTCCCCGTACTTGTACCGTCCATCACCTCCGGCTGACCACACTCTTCTGGATTCTACCCCATGGCCTTATCGATTTCCCAGAATCCCCTCTTGCTCCTCAGAGGCTGAGGTGAGGGCCAAGTCGGCACAGAAAGGACCACCGCTTCCTGTCCTCAACCCCTAAGGTTTTCAAAAGCCAGACTTGAGACCCAGGTAGACTACTACCCTTGAGCTAAAAAAAAAAAGAAGGAAGGAAGGAAGGAAGGAAGGAAGGAAGGAAGGAAGGAAAGAAAGAAAGAAAGAAAGAAAGAAAGAAAGAAAGAAAGAAAGAAAGAAAGAAGAGTGTATGGAGTATCTACTATGTGCCAACCTGCCAGGCTCTAGCCGCATGACCTACATAAGCCTCATAACAGTCCCGTGAGGTGAGGAGCAGTCCCATTTCACAGATGGCAAAACCAAAGTCCAGGACGACTTGCCCAGGGCGCCATGGCCAGGCAAGTGGGGGGCCAGGGGCCACACGAGGCAAACTTAGCGCCATGCCCGCGTGCTTCTGCTGTCTCCTGCTGACCCCTCCCATATCCCAGTGATAATCATCAGCGGGGACACGGCGGTCCGCTCTGAGCCCCGCTCCGGGTTCTCCAGTATGTTCTCTCATTCAGTCCTCACAACACCCTCATCAGACGGGTCCCGTTATCATCCCTCTTCTAGCCATGGGAAAACTAAGGCTCAGGGAAGTTGTTTGTCTTTGGAGTCCAGATTTGAACTTAGACCCTTTTGCCTTGAGTCCCCCCTCTGCTTGCCTTTCCTAAGGGAGATATCTCAGTCATCTCATCAGCCCTAAGTCCTGGAGGCCCTTCGCTTCCACCAAGTCCGGGGGCAAAGAAGAGAACAATCCCCACAGGTCATGATGGAAGAATGCCATGGCGCTTTTCCTTCCAAAGCTCCCAAAGTCTCAGGGTGGCAGGCATTAGCCGGGATCCCCTTTCTGCCAGCCATCCCCTCTTACCGGGAAAACCTCGTTCAACACGCTGGCCGCTCCTCCCCATGCAACTACGCACTACTGGATGGTCCTTTTAGAAGAGGTTAACCTAGATTTAGCCTAAAGTTCCAAGTGCGAGGAAAGTGGGTCAGGGATACAGGGTAGCAAAGGAGAAGTGGAAAAATAAGCGCTTAATACCACCCTCCTTTGCCACATCATACAGCTCCCCACCCCTGCCCGCAATTCATGTTCTGAGTACACAGGACATCCCATTGCTTCTACTGGGGCTGTCCCCAGAGCAACCCCCTCCTGCTCTTGGTATTAGAAATACCCAAGTCCCTGACACTGAGCCTCAGAGAAACAGGGTGGGAGCTCAAGTCTGCAGAAAGCCCCTGGCTTCCATTCCTCCGGGGACTGCATCCCACATCAAAACCCCTGCCTGAGCCTGACCCAGTCCTGACCTTGCCTTAGCAAGAAGTGAAGAGATAACATGTTTCGTTCCAGTCATCGAAGCCATAACCACTGCCTCTCCTGTATGTCTGCCTGTCGGCGCACACAACACACGCCCCGTCTTCCGGGGCTTCTGCTAAATGGGCATCACCGGGGCAGGCTGGCCTAGAACAGTCTCGTGATATGGTGGCTACAGGGTGTCCTGGGAAGAGCCTGGGAAGACAAAGATCAAAGTGCTGCTAGACTCACTTTAACCCCACCACACTCACTGAACCCTCCTCGGAGTCCTGAGGGCCATAAAGCTATGGCCTGGAGGATAAGTGGTAGCCAAGAGATCTGACTGCTGAGGTCTTTTCCACCTCTGAAAGTGTGCAACTCCAAGGCCAGATTTCCCATCATGATGAGGCCTTAAGACCACTCAGAAAGTGAGATTCCCTCACTGAGCTTTCTCTCGGACCCCCTCAGTTGAGCCCCAACAGCATGCTAGTGCAAGGGAGGTTCACTCATCCTCAGATGCCAAGGACCAGGAAGGACATGAGCAGTGTGGCCCCTAATGGGCCCCATGGAGAACGGGAGCCCAGGACAGGGGGCCACGCTCAGCTGGGCTGCGATTGGAATGACCGAAACTGAGCTTTCTAATTGTTGACATTGGCTCAGAGATCCCCCTCCTTCTAGAAAGAAGCGGAAAGCTAAGTGATTTCCCAGAAAAGGGAGAGAAAAATTCTTCTGCCTGAAATTGGCACACACAGAATGAACCACGTGGGGGGCTCTCTCTGGAGTGTGTAGGCCAGCCATGCTGCACGTGAGCTTATGTGCGCACAGCCATTTCTCGTTGATTTTCACTTCATCGTCCTTTCAACTCTGTCCACAGAGTGCTGAGCACTGTAGGATCTAACTTAGTGTTGGTCATCTCTTTATTCTATTGTAACTCAGGCACAGCAATGTCACAGCCAGCTAAGGTGATGTCTTCTCTTCCTTCCCACCATCCCCAACATATATACACATTCTTTTTTCCAGAACAGTCTCAGCATTACCTCCCAGAAGCAGCTGAGGAGGAACAGAGTGAAAAAGAGGGAAGGGGGAGAGGAAAGCATATTATATAAATAGAACTTGTCTAAATATTCCTTGCCTCATTGTCTCCCCAGCCTCTCCACACACACACACATATTATAAATATGGATGAGAATGGTTGGATTATTTTCTGCAGACTGTAATGTCCAAAGTAAAACCCACTAGCTAGTCAGTCACCTCAGACATCTCAGGATTGGAAGGAAACTCTACCTAGTCCAACCATCTTAAATCCCCTCTATAATATTCTAACCTGTACGTGAATATTTTTCCTAACGGAGCACTATCTCCCATGGCAATCTACTTTCCTTGGATGATTGTATGCTTAGAAAGTTCTTCACTCTGCAAGATGAAAGAGCCCCTGTAGCTTTCAATCACGGGTCCTAGACAAACTCTTTACAGCCATCTAAGATGGCTGGACATCTAAGAGGGACACAGAATGAAGCTACTAAGCGATTCCCACAGCGTCTCTGGAGGAAGGCTTGGCCAGACCACCACATGGCGCCATCGTGCAAATTAGAAAAGGGCCCATTCCTCATCTGCTAGAAAACTGTTGTAGAAAGTAGAAAAATCTATGATGTTAATGATGTGAGTGAGACTGCAAGGGAAAAGCAGAAAAGATAACGGGGGCTGCATTTAATTTTGGCTTAGACCTCATAAACTTCCCGGGTATGATCGTGATTCCCACAAGGGCAGTAAATAAGGGGGTGAGTGCAGCGTCTGCCTCCATGGCCTTCACCTGGAGAGAAGAGTTTGCAGTCCAAGAAAAGGGCTCTGTGGGAGAGTGTGAGTAGCTGAATACACTCCCCCAAGCCTGCCTGCCCTCTTCCGTCTTTGGCTCAGCCATCTCCAGGGGAGGCTGGCCCCCAGCACTACAGCACTAAGAACACAGGCAATGTGTCCCTAACTATCTAACTATCTAAGTGACTGATGACTCAACAGTCGCAGGAAGGAGTTTATCCTGAAAGTGCTTCTAAATCAAACCTTTGGGGAATATATATATCACCTTTGAGAACCTGATAAAGGTCATGGACAGACATCCCACGCAATGCCAAGGGTTAGTGGGTCACTCCTTAGAAACCATGCTATCAGCTCCCATTCTATCAGCCATCCACTGAGACTCTTTCTTGGCTGACTGTCCTGTTATTCTTGGGAGTGCTGGCAGCTTCTAGGAGCTGAGCAGAACCCAGAGGCAGGAACACACAGGGCCCCAGACAGTGGGGCTGGAGATACATAGCTTGCTGAGATATATTTCCACTTCTTATCGACAACAATTATTCCTGCAAGCTGCTTTTTTTCCAATGGAAACTCTGCCCTTAGCTTTGTCAACAAGATTTCTGGGTTGATTACGGTTCTCCAGGTAACAAGCAGGCCAGGCCCTGTCACTGCTGGAAAGTGTGGGCAGTGACAGTGTCTGCTGAAGCGTAGGGAGCTACCCATTCATAATCTGCAGTCCAATCTCTCTGGTTTTAGAGCAAAGAAACTGGGGCCATCAGAGGGGGAGCGGCTTGTCCCAAAAGTACAAAGGAAAGAGAGTGTTTTTCCACCTCCACCCTGGGCAAGTCCCAAGACCTCTCATCACCAGCCCGAGCAGCTTCCAGGGGTCAGAGTGGCGGGGGAGAGAAATGGGCCATGGGAGGAGGCATGAATGTCATCTCTGGAGGAGGGGAGTTGTGGGAAGCCATGGGGGAGGCCCTGAAGCGCACTGCAGTGGGACCACCCAGCACCGATGCCATCCCAGACAAGCAACACACAGGAACAGAGTGAGGGTAACCCAACCAGCTCTAGCTCCTGGCTCTGGCCTCCATGGCCTGAAGAAATGGACCCAGACCCAGAGAGGTAAGGGGAGATCTTAGACAGAAGTGGGATGTTCCCGGTGTGCTCTCTCACTATTCTGGGAGCCTCTCCTGGACACTAGGATGGGGGTACTTCCCTGGGATATGCGCTCCAGGTCAAGGTTGATGGGACAAGGAGGCTCTTGGTCCAATTACTTGGAAACCAAAGAATAGAAATTGGAGCAGCCCAAATGGAGAACCTGTACGTGAATATTTTTCCTAACGGAGCAGCCCTCCTCTGTGGAAGGGGAAGTGGTTCTAGCCCTCCTCTGGGGAGACCTCAACTCCTACTATTGCTAATGTAGGCGATGGCTAAATGGGATTTAAAACAACAACAATGGCCTCGGGACATCAGGAGAAAGCTGCTTCTTTTTCCCAAGAGATTCCCAAGCCCAGTTCTAGCGTCTCTGTGGCCCTCTACCCGGACTAAGCATCTTTCTTACTGCTGGGTCCCCGGCCCAGGTCCACATAGACCTGAGTCTGCCCCTGCCCAGACAGATAGCTTTGAGCCCACCGCCCGCCCCCAAACCCGTCCATCCCGGCCAGCCTTCTTCTCTTCATTTTCCTCTGGGACCAATGCAGTCTTTGTGTCACTCACACTCTTTCTGCACTGTGTC
The DNA here is from genome assembly GCF_018350175.1 of Felis catus. Taxonomy (NCBI): domain Eukaryota; kingdom Metazoa; phylum Chordata; class Mammalia; order Carnivora; family Felidae; genus Felis; species Felis catus. The sequence continues at coordinate 74,693,830 of NC_058374.1, forward strand.
AGTACCCAAAGGGCCAGGTCCTGCCGGCACTGAGATACTCAGAATCCCGGGCGTCAGATCCCTCGCTTACCTCCACAACCGCCCTGGCCAGCCTGATGCGCTTCGCAATGTGACTACCGTCCAGCGTCCCCCAAAGCCCACTCCTGCATCCTCCTCTACAAATGCGGACATGAGAGAGCGCCCGGGTCACAGGGCTGTTACAGGACCAACATCTCTGTCTAGCACTCAGCACGGTCCCTGGCACAGTGTGGTTGGATGTCAGCTGGAGCTCACTACTAAAGCTGTAACTGCTGTCAGCACAAGACCAGAGCCTGGGAAATCAGGAGACTTTCAGGCCCCACAGAGGGGCCATGGAGGGCAGCAGGCCTGCTCTCAGCCCCAAACATGCTACTCCAAACAAACGTTGCCCAGAAAGCCACATTTCCACTGAACTGGGAAAAAACTGACCACCCCACCCATTGGCTGTGGCTTCCAAAAATCTGGCTTCTCAGGGTGGGGAAATTTTCCCCAGCCAGATTTTTGGAAGCCACGGCCAATGGCTAATCTCTCCCCTATATGCAGAGAAGCTGAGCTACACATCTGGACTTTTCCTCTGCAAGAAGGATAAGACCCGTGGCTCCCGAGGTGCCACTGAGTACCAAGCCCTTGTGCCCATTGCCTTTCCCTTCCTTTCCCTCTGTCCCCCAATGCCATCTCTCTCCTACTTCTTCTGTCACCCGGGGCTTGTCATACATCCGTCACATATCTGTTCTCCCCTAGCGGGACCTGAGGCTCAGCGGCCCCATGAGGCTGCCTGTGTGTCATCAGGGCAGTGGTACTTCCTCAGCTGCTCTTGCCTACCACCGAAAGTGCAGAACGCAGGGAAGGCTGAGGTGGAGAGCCAAAGGCTGGAGCCCAGAGGCAGCAGGGAGGGCTGCAGCCGCCCTGGCAATAGGGAGGCCCACCGTGGCCCCTAACCCAGACACTGGGCTGGCTCTGGCTCAGGGGGCCTGGACTCCTGTTTGCCTCTGGCCCTCAGGGGCCCTGGAAGACCTTTCACTTACACTATTAGACTGTTAGGCCTGTGTCAGAACCAGTGAAGGATCCTGGGTCTTCTGAGATACATAGGACGGCTCCAGTTCCAAAGGTACTGATCTACTCGAAGGCATCCTCTCTATCTTCTAGATTATTAGCGAAGGGGTGGACACTCCTCATGTACTCACGAAGCTTTTCCGGGCCTAGACCAAATAGGTTCCCATTCACTTTAGAGGGGCAGTGCAGTCACCCCAAGGGGACACCAGCTGCTCCTCAGTTTCTGATTAGAATGGTTTCCCCCTAACGGTCTTTTCCAGAGCTTCTGTTTCGTCAGAGTTCCAGCTATCCTGCTGTGTGGATTTCTTCCTGGGGACCCCATCGGATGGCCAGGGAGCTATAACATTCTTTCTTGGCCTCACACCGTGGTGGGCCTTGGTTCTGGCCTTCGATGCCTTACTTTTGACGGTGACCCCTGGTTGGTTTTAAGCACTGAGACCATGGCAAGCCCTGTCCTGGAAGTCAGAGACACAATGGAGAGCCACACACAGACCCTGCCCTCTTGAAACTCCCAGTCCACTGAGGGGGGCAGACAGGTAGGATCCATCCTACGATATAGGTAAGCACACGTGACCAGAGTGTGCAGGAGAGCTCCTGGCTTTGTGCCCATAGGGTAAAGAAGGCTCTTCGGAGGAGGTCACTTCTTAGCCCGCTAACAGAGACAGGGAGGATCACAGTTCAACACGGCAGTGGTAAGAAGGGTAATGAGGGTTTCGGGCAGACAGCGCGTGTGCAAAGGCCAAGAGACAAAAGGGAAAGAGAGGGCTGGAGGCAGGAAAACTGGTTCTGCATGGCTGGAAAGAGAGAGAGCACCAGGAAGAGATGAACCAACTGACCACACTCATTGTAACAGAAAGTGGATTCCATTCTTTCCTCCACTGAGTACTTCTTCTACCCGTTGAGACTTGAATACCAGGAATTTTTAATTATTGTAATGATATTTGAACTGAAGACTTTCAGAGTCCAATCGGATTCCCATTCTGACCTGAACTGAGCTCCAGCCTTATACGGAAAGTAAAAGTAGGGCTCTGTCCCCTTGACTTATTGAGAAAGCGCCCCAAGGTCAGCAAAGCAGTGGGCCTCTTCTTTAGACAGTTGAGGTCCCAGCTGGTGCACATCCAGGGCCACCACCCTGCCGGGGAGCTCCTTTACCCCGGGGGGCGGGGGGCAGGTAGGACCAGCATAACTGAGCTGAAAGGCAGAGACAAAGGAGACAGTTCTGGAAAACTCAGCCCGGCTGGCCAGGAAAATAAGTGTTCTGAGAGAAAACCAAAGAAAGAACTAAAGGCTCAACAAGGGCAGACGGAAGTTGGTGACCCACTCAGCTGCATGTCACCAGCTCAATCCTTCTTTAACGCATCAGTCTGTCCAGGGTGGCCGGATACGGTCGCTCGGCAAGGGGACTGCTGAGTTACACACAGCCGCCCAATCCCCGAACCTGCCTCCACTGTTCCACGTGGCTCACTGCTCTCTCCCGGCCAACGAGGTCACTTCCTTGTTGCCAGGAATCGCTGTAAGGAAGGGCATCAGCCACAGACACACAATGTTCACAAACAGCTTGCACCACGGACACCTGTGGAAAGTCCCCGACCTGTGTGGGCACACACCAGCCCGTACCCTGAGTCGGAATGTCCATGCTCACTGCTGGCAACAACACATGCCGGGCCTTCCCCTCAGAGCTATAACTGAAGATGACCTTGTTTCGAGGTTTCAGGCCCAAACGTCCGAGTCTGTCGGGAGGCTTCTTCCCCAGAGCCACCAAGTGGTAGGAAATAGCTGCCTTTGTCCTCACCCGTGAACCCTCTCCAAACTATAGTCCCCTCCCCCAGCCCCATCCACTGGCCATCTTCCTCTTCCTTGTTTTCCTCTGATACCCAGGGGCAAAGAGGGAGCAGATTTGCCACACAGAGCCCCTTTCGGTGGTGTCGCAGGGCACGCAGGGGCTACCCCGGGGTCTCAAGAGGAACCACCTCTTTCCCTCCTCAACAGTCAGCCGTGTGCGGCCCCCCCCCCCCCCCCGCTGCCCTGGGGCCGGGCCTGCTGCCCACCTGGGCCTCTGCTCGGGGTAACAGAGTCACAGCTCCTTCACTCAGCGCTCTTTCCCGAGGCAGCAAACATCCCTGGAGAAGGCACTTGAGGGACCAGCTCAAAGGAGGTGGGAAGGAGACCTCACTCCAGCTGGCTGGGCAGGCTCCACTCTGTCAGGCAGCCCGTGGGCAGCACGGAAGGGCAAGAGTCCAGGGGCCTGTGGCCCATCATGGCCCCCTCCTCCCACCGCCTCCCTTTACCCACCCCCTACACCTTACTTTTGCCAGAGCTCCCCCTGACCTCAAAAACAACTCTGCAGCCAGGCTCTGCAGGAGCTCAGGATTGAAGTTTAACAGAGACAAAAATAATTCCCTGGAGTGAGCTATTTTCTGCCCAGCTTTGGGAACAATGGCTTGAGGTGGCAGGCAGGGGGGGCAGGCATGGGGAGGAAGCTGGCCACGGGCCATCCATGGGTTTGGGGTCATCCCCATGCCCGCTCCATACTCCCCCTGGTGTGGGGTTTTCAGGGAAGGGGGACCTTCATCAGGGTCTGAGGCACCTTCCCCCACCTGTCAACCCCGGGTGAGGAGTGAGGACAGCGGGGATGAGGAGGCCTGTGAGGACCTTGTGCTGGGCCGCAGTGCCCCATGGCTACTCCTCTCTTGTGGAAGGAAGAAGGGAGAGAAAACAGCGCCACTTAACCAAGCCTCAGAAGGGGGATTCTACACCCATTTGTCTATCTCACAGTATAAACACCTCACGATATTTATCTGAGACAAAATATTTAAAGTGTTTTATAAAATCGTGATACGCCATAAAGCTGTTACTGGTTGACCATTATTGCCCCAGGTTTTAAGAGGAGGAGGAAATTCAGGCAGGAAAGTAGAAGGTGGTGAACACACACTTTGCAATAGTACAGGGAGCACGACCCTCACGGCACCATGAGGCCCTCAGTCTGGGAGACCCCGAAGTGCAGCGTAGGTGGGCTCGTCATTCATTGCCTACCAACCCCAATCCCCACATTCCACTATGCTTTCTTTTTAAAAAAAATTTTTTTAATGTTTATTTTTGAGAGAGAGATACAGCACAAGCGGGGGAGGGCAGAGAGAAAGAGGGAGACACAGAACCCGAAGTGGGCTCCAGGCTCTGACACAGGGCTCGAACTCACAAGCCGTGAGATCATGACCTGAGCCACCCAGGCTCCCCATCCACTATTCTTTCTATTTTTTGTTTCCCTAGAGACCCTTTGCTTAACTGTTAGTTTCTTTTTTATTTCTCTACACAGAACTTTCCTGCTAACACCTCTGGAAAAACACCTAACTGGGAATATAGAGTTATTCCCTAACTGGGGGGGGGGGGGGGGGGGTGGGCAGGGGAGTGGGGGAGGGAGGGGATTCACTCATGGAATATCTTTAGGCTGATTTCATTATAAGTCTCCAGAAAGAGACGGTCTGCATGATACAGTATTATCACGTGCTAGGAAGGGGACCCATGGAGGGTGATCATGCCTTTCGTGAGAAATTCTACATCAGCAAGGGCCTTACTGGTCCCACTCTAAGGGTCCCGTGTTCAAAGAAAGAAACTACCCGAAGACATCCGGGGCCGGTGGGGGGCGGGGGGCAGGGCTGCAGGCTAAACCTAGCCATGACTGTGTTCACTCTGCCACCGCCTACCATCACCACCGGGTCGTCGTCAATTTTTTAATTAGTGGTCAGTGTTTTTGAAAACTGGAGAGATTTCACTTTTGGAAAAACTCTGGATGTCCAGCTTCCTCGTAAAAAAAAAAAAAAAAAAAAAAAAAAAAAAAAAAAAAGGTCTAATGTGGCCACACAGGGCTGCAGTTCCCGGGGCAACCCTGCGGGCCTCAGGTGGAGCTAACCCCCAGACCAGGCTGTGCCACTCCCCCCTCCCCCCGCCCTTGCACCCCACCAGGGTCTGCAGCCCTCCAGCCTCACTCATCACCTGGCCCTACCCTCCCACCCGGCAACCAGCCCTCAGCGACAGCCGAGCTCTGCGTGCAGGGAGACACAGGTAAGAGAAGAGGGTCTGGAGGCAGCCTGAGCAACAGCAAACCCTGCCTCCCCACACACCTCCTGCCCGCTCTGTCCGCAGCTCTCTAAGCTTCCGTTCCCCTGCCTGCAAAATGAGAAGAAAACGACAAAACCCACCTCATTTGTCTGTGAGGGTCAAATGAGATAATGCAGGTCAAGGGCTCAGCACCGCGCCCGGCACAGGGTACCTGCTCAGGCAATGTTAGTGCTTGTTATTCGGCAGGATTGGCTTCAGTAATGGGAGAGAAGTCCTCTGAGCTGCAGCCCAGCTTTTTATAACGTTTTAGTCACACAAAGCTCCTGCCCTTCAACTCTCTTCAAAAGAGAATTTTTTTTTAGCGTTTGTTTATTTTTGAGGAGAGAGAGACAGAGACAGAGAGAGACAGTGCGAGGGGGGGAGGGGCGGAGAGAGAGGGAAATACAAGAATCCCAAGCAGGCTCCAGGCTCCGAGCGGTCAGCACCGAGCCCGACGCGGGGCTCGAACTCACGAACCGTGAGAATCACGACCTGAGCCGAAGTCAGATGCTTAACCGGCTGAGCCACCCAGGCACCTCAACTCTCTTTACATAGCTCAGGGGTCCCGGTCTACCTACAAACACATTTCCATTCAATCAACAGCCATTGAGCATATCTGTGATGAGTTAAGTATTGCGTGGAGTAAGGACACTTCAGATATAGGACCCAGCCCTGTTCTCAGGGCCTCGCAACCCAGCGGGTACATGGACAATCGAACAGACAGGCACAGCCCTGTCAGGTGGAGTCAAACGCAAAGCTCTCCCCTCCGGGCCCTGCCCCAACCATCCGGGAGCTTGGCACTGAAGGAGGAACCAGGGGTGATTCTGACTCTCCTTCTCCTCCTAGGTTCCAAAACGTTCCAGAGCTTTACTAAAAGACACTTACTGGTAAATGAGCCCCACTTCCCCTTCTAGTTTCTCAGGTTCCACACCTGAGTTCCTCCACTGCACACTGGTTAACACAATTTCATCTCAACGAAGCCATTCGGATCTCAGATGGAGTTCATTACAGTAGAATTTTACCTGAGGCTGCCACCCCCCACTTCTTCACATCATGGCACCCGAGACGTCGGTGTGCTTGCCAAATAGGCTGGGCAGAGGTACCTTCCCACCCCTGGCAGAAGTCCGGAAATTGAGAGCTGTTTGGAACCAAGAACTCTGCCCCGAAGGTGTTTTCCAGCATCATCCTGGCCAGCCTGGAACCGTCCCGTTCACCCTCGGCTGGCACCACCTACGGCCTCTTTTCCAGCCCTCCTCAGACAGGAAGAGGAGGGCAGAGAACAGAGCCGAACAACTGCGCAGGACAGGTCGTGGGCAGGTGAGGCAGGGGCAGACGGCCCAGGCTACAACAGATCCGAATTTAAGTTCTGGTTCTGACTTAGGAGCTCAATGACTTTGGGCAAGAAGTTGAACCTCTTAACTTCTTTCGACATCAATTTCCTCCTCTGGGAAATGGGAATAACAGTATTGCCTACCTCACAGCATTATTGAGGGGCCTGGGTGAGAAAATGCATGAAAAAAATTAACACGGTGCCTGGAACGTATAAGTTAGAATAGCCATTGGTTTATTACGATTGTCAGCTTTTATATGATATATGATTATGTCAGCCTCACAAAAGTCAAAGGTTGGTGTACAGAGAGACACTGGGGCAGAGTTGGGGTGGGAGGTGATTGAAGAATGGGTGGGGCCCTACCACCGAGCCCAGCATGGGTCTAGTGACCAAGATGAGGCCCAGGGCAGAGGCACTCACCTGCCCCTGGAGCTGACAGGCACAGACTGGCTGGGTAATTACAGGATTGCGGCCTCGGGTGTCCCATGCAACTGCCCAGCAAGCCACATTCTTTTGTGGGCGGCTGGGTGAGTGGGCAGCTGGCTGTTTATGTGGCCGCCAGGACACTGGGTCTACCTAACACCTACTCAACCCAGCACCCCCAGGCAGAGTGTGCAACCTTGGAAGAGGAAGGGATTCTCTGTGGGCGTTCTGTTCCTTTCCCCAAGGCGCCTCCTCTGTTCTCTCCACCGCGACCCTCTAGCACCCTCTGCTTCTCAGATTGGACAAGTCAGCGGGTCAGAGATCAAGGCCAGACTCCGAACAATTAGTCTTCAGTTTACTTCACCTGGAGCTTTCAGATGACCAAAAAGCCCTGGACAGATGTAAATCCCATCACTGCCCCCAGCACCCTGAACTCTGATTAGCTAATAAACACAAAGTTCTGATACTTCCACGTCCTGTTCTCAAAAGCGATACCCAAGGAAAAGATACCGTCTCAATACCCTTAGCAAAAATGCAATCCAGTGGGTACTAACTGGTCACCTAGGATGTGCTCAGCACTGACACTAGGCTCTTGGTTGAACTGAACAGGACGCCAAGTACCGGGACGGGCTTGGAGCCGCGGGATCCCTCCTTCACTGTTGCTGGAAGGTTGCAAGGAAGGGCTTCTGCCGCACCCGGAGTCCCTGCGCAGAGCTCACAGAGTCACGCTGACACCTGTACAGGACCACCTGTGCGTGTACCACACGTCAGACAGGGGTACGCATATAACCGGCCGAGGATGATTCAACTATGAGAGCTGAAAGGGACTTTAGAAACTCGTCTAGTCGGACAACCGTTTCATTTTAGAAATAAAGGCTATGTCAGGTATTGAAAAGGATGGGGCACAAGGGGAGCTTTTAGCCACTGCCGAAAGGAATGCTTTTCAGTACAGCCACTGTGGAAAAGAGTTGGGCGCTGTGGAGCAATGCCAAACACAGAATCCCAGGTGCCCTGGCCCCAGGTATGTGCCCTGGAGAACCGCCTACGCGCACATCAGGAGACCAGCACAGTTACCGCCAGCAGTATGACCGTGGTAACTCCAAACTGGAAACCACCCAAACGTCCATCACCAAGAGGGAGGACATACAAATTGTGGCACATCCTTACAGTGGACGTCACCCTGAGTGAAAACTAACGAACTACCTCTGGGTGTGTCAACACAGGGGGGAGTCTCAGAGGCACGACACAAGGTGGAGGACGCACACCACGGGGAACATGCATATAGGTAAGCTCCGTAGACACGTGAAGGTAAACAATATATTGTTTTGTAAAACGCACGTAGACGATAACTTACGACGAAAAGGAAGGAAATAACTAACTAACATTCAAAATATGGGTGGGGTGGAGAACAAGGAAGGGGATGCAAATGGGAAGAGGAACGGGAGCTTTGAAGGCGCTGCAGACGTTCCATTCTGCACTTGGGTGATGTGTACAGAATATGCTATATTATTCTTTAATCTGTACATAAGCATATGGTATACCCGTGTGCGTATGATATATTTCACAGTCGAAAAAATAAGTAAATAAATAAAAAGAATTGAAGAACCTGAGTCTCAGAGAAGCTAACTAACTTCTCCAAGCTCATCAGCTAACAAATGGCTGGAAGAGAAATGTACCAAATCCGAGTTCAGCCAGGTGCGAAGACAGCCATTCTTGGATTCTCAAGGGATCTCTCACAACGATGAAGTTTCTGGTCTAGCAAATTTGGGAACAATTGCAAGAGTCTTTACTTTTCACTGTGAAGCTCCCAGCGTCTTGAATAATGCCTGTCACACCGTAGGTCCTCAATGCATATCTATTGAACGACCCACGCTTTTCGAAGGCTTACTGCCTGCCAGACACTTGACTTGGGTCATCTGGAATCCTCACACGGCTCTACAAGGGAGTTATTCTTATCCCACGTAACAGATAAGGACACTGAGATTCAGAGAGATTAAGAAACCTGCCCAAGGTCACAAGCTAGAAAGTGACAAAGCTGGGATTTGAACCCAGGCGTGTCTAACTCCAACCCCGCGTTCTTCCTGTTCTTCGAGGCTGTTGGCAAAGCTTCCAACAGCACTACCTAACATTTCAGAGATATACCAAGGAACCCGGTGGGGGGGGGGGGGCGCGCAGCTGAGGGGTAGGCTGAGCACTTTCTCTTCCTTCTAACCCCATCTCCAGGCTCTGGCACGGAGAGTGGTTCGCGTGGCCAAGCCCAGCACTAACAGCAGTGTAGCTCAGTGGTCATGGGTTAATTCTACAGCATGGCAGGTTGCGACATCTCTTTAAACCTTGGTTTCCCATATCCACGCTGGGGAGAGTAATAGTAGCTTCCTCCAAGGAGAAGCTGTCAAGATGAAAGGAGAGAAGGGAATCACACTGCCTGGCAGAGGTTGTCAGATGTGGCTAGAGTCCATCTCCCCTTCCAGGCAGGCTAGGCTCACGAGTGCTCCTTAAGGGGTAGCTAGGAGGGGAAAGGGGAAACAGGATGAGCTTAGCTCCAGTTGGCCAAGGGACAATGGCCTTTCCTTGGTGCCCTTAGTCCAAAGTAGGTTATCAATGAAGTGGCTTGTTTGACATTGAAAAAGTATTTGTCATTTGCCTTCTAGACCGTTCAAATCTTATCTGATCCCATGCAATCTCTCGGCACAGAACTCTCTCTCTATCTCTCTCTCTCTCTCTCAATCTCTCTCTCTCAGGTTCTTGTCTGCTGTTTTTACCCAAGTTAGGTACCCAGTAGTGCTGGAGAGGCACTGAGGCCTGAGGGTACTGGCAGAGGGAGCCTCCTTCTGAGAGGCCACTGTCCCCACAGTAACCTCTGGGCAAACCAAGCTTGCTTCCAGGTCAACTTGTTCAAACCAGTTAGTAAATCTAACCCTGCCACTCACAAACATTTACTGCAGGCCTATTATGCCCAAGGCATGGCGCTAAATGCCCTGTGGGCTCCCATGAATGCAGAAGTGGTAGGGTTCCATGGAAGTTAAGACAGACCCAAGTGTGAGTCCTGACTGTCCCATTCATCAGCTGTGGCACCTTGGCACATGGCTCAACCTCACCAAGCCTCAGTTTCCCATTTGTGAAAGGAGCATAACAGTGGTTCCTATCCCACAAGGTTGTGGCAGATCTGGGAGGCCCTGCATGCAACGTACCTAGCACAGCACCTGGTGCAACTGAGCTGAGCACTCAGTGAATAGCTGTTCCTGGAGCTGCAACTCCAGTGCCAGCAGGTGGCACACACTGGATGTGTCACCAGCAAAGCCTAGGGGCTCACGGGTGCCTCATAGTGCCTGGAATGTCACACCTTGCGCCCCACAGTGCCTGGAATGTCACACCTTGCGTAACACCTCAAAGCTTCAACCTGTGGTCAGAAGGCCAGTGAGAGGCAGCAGCTTCCCAGGAACCGGCTTCTGGGTCCTTCCCAAACTCCACTTGCCCGCTGGTGTAGCTGCCCACACCCTGCTCAGGACCAGGACTCTCCCCTGTGCAGAATGGGGACTTTGTGTGGCACCTGGTTCTGGAAACACTGCTTGGTCTATCCCTTGGCACAGGACTTGCAGGGCAGGTTTGCAAACGTATGACACACACTCAGACTCCCCCAGTGCCTCTCACTTTTGCCATCTACTGAGAGGCCACCCCCCCTCCTCCCCCTGCCAGCCCAAGGAGTCTCTCCCCTTCCCTCTCCCCACAAGTCACTTCAAAGGGTGGGACTTCCCAAGAGGTCTTCACCTGCCCTTTTCATTTGTTGGCGATGAGAACAACTTCCTTCCTGCCAGAGTAAGACAGTCACTACACCATCATTAAGGAGGCTCCACCCCCACACCAGGCGCCCCGATCACTCTCATGCCGGACCTCTGCGGACTCTCCAGGGAGCCCGCCCTGAGCATCTCGACCACGAGGACCGCGGACGCAGAAGGGAGGGCAGTTTCTTTTCTACGTGTTACAGCGTCACGATGCAGTCGCTGCCACCAACGCCTATAGCTTGGGTTGAGCAAGAACAGCCTGTCCCCGCCCTGGACCATTTCCCCAATATTCAGACCTGATGAGACAGTCAAACTCCAGTGTCCGGGGGAACCGACTCCCTCTCCTGCTAAGCAGTTTTTCTCTGGCTCTGCCCTCCACCCTGCTCACCATTTCCCCGGAACCTGACTGCAAGTGACCTGTGCCCTTTATCCACATGAGCAAGGTTTGACTACCCTTCCCTTCTTGTTGTTTACCCACTTGAGAGCTGGACTTCCCTGTGGTATGGTGTGTCCCCCAGAGATCTGGGAAGCTGGAGAGACCAAATGAAGAGGCTGCAGATACGGGGGAAGAGGGAAGAGGAAGCATGAGGCTAAGTCTTGGCTCCATTATAAATCCCAATTCCCCCAGGGGCAGCGGAAGGGGAGTTGGCAGGCCTTCCTGTCCCCATTGGAGGTAGGGGTGGGGCAGGAAAGCCGAAGGTGAGGCCAGTCATAAGTCAAGGGTGAAGGGAAGTCACACGAGCGAGCGAGTGCGGTAGGTTGGGTTCTAGGAGAAGGTGGCTGGGAGCGGTGCTGCCCTCAGGGAAAACACTGGAATTGGGTGATAATACCAGGGAGCAAGCTGGGGTGTTGGGGCTGCCCTGAGAATTAAGCGACTTCCATCCTCCCCTCGTCATTAGGCCCCTTCCCCACCTTGTCTTCCTCATTAAACCCACTCCCACCCATCTTCCCCTCGTCAGTGTAACCTCAGATGGGTTCAGAGTGCTGTTCACCATAATGACTAAATGTTTCAGTTGGCCCTGGACAGTTGTGGTTTATGTCAATTGTCCTGACAGAACCTACTAACAGCACCCCTTCGCACTCTCAAAGCTTCCCAGTTTGGACAGGGAATTATACGCCCCCCCCCCCCCCGGCCCACCAAGAGGGCACTGACACAGGAGAGGGTGAAGAGGGAATTAGAGAAAATCATGACTGGAAGCGAGGCCCTGAGGTCCAGAGCAATAGCCAGGCTAGCTTCTGCCCACCTGGATCCTTTCAGAACTGGACCGACAGCAGCTGCTGGGGCTCAGACCATCTCAAGGAAGAGGGCTGATTTGGGGGGTTCTGTTCCTGTCATCCCTCAGAGGGTCTAGCACCAAGCTGGGTGCACAAGAGGCATTTAATCAAAACTTGTCATTTCCTTACTTCCCTCCACCTGCATCCAAAGCAGACCTGCAGCCGTGGCCAAACGGAAAGCTGGACCACTACAACTCCTCCTGTCCGGCAACGAACTGGAACATCATCCTGGCTCAGACTTCCAGGTGCTCCTGACTCTGGCCCTCCAGCCACCAGCACCCAACGGCTAGACAAAGGCAACAGGGGGTTTCTAGCAGGGGTTCCAGAAGCAGATCTCGGCCGGGATGGCTGTCGCCTCCTGGGGATGCAGGGTGAAGAACTGAGCAGTGGCGCTCCCTCTCCTGCTTGGATGACCGCCTGATCTGGCCCCCAAGCCCCAAGTCAAGCATGGAAGACACTGGCTTTAGACACTGGCTATTTGGTCTGAGAGTGGAGGGTGAGGGTCCGGGAGGGCCTCTTGGTACTTCCTCTGGGACTTAGTCCCAAAAAAGATCAGTTCTGAGGGGGGATGGGAGAGAAGACGGAGAAACCATAAATACAAATAACCAGGGCACCCCAAACTACACCAGGCCTTCCACGATGTTTATACAAATGAAGTGTGATGGCCTTGACTGAGGACTGTGAGGGGTCAGGAAAGCTTGCTAACTCTCTTTCCCTCCTTCCTTATCTCACCCTCCTCTTTTCTTACCCTTTTTCTCTTCCCTCCTTTCTTATTCTTTACCCTGGAAAGGGTCCAGGTCGTGGCTAATGAGGGACCAGCCAAACTGAAGCCATGGGGCCCAGCCAGAGTACAGTCTCTGTGAATCCCCAGCATTTTGCAGTTTGAGTCAGCCCCGCACCACAGCCTGGTCGTGGGCTTGTCTCATATGGCTCCAGAGAGGCCACTGAGTGGGGGACAATGGACTCTGGGGCTCCCATTTCTGCTCAAGGGTCTGAAGCACCCAAAAGAAAAGCCAGAGAGAAATGTACAGTCTTACTACCTCCGGGTCTGTCTGTATACCGTTCCAGAAGGACCCTCAGTCCTCTCCAGCACTTTGACAAGGACGGGATGGGGAAGCCCTCCCCCCCACCCCCACAATACACAATGCCCACAGTTCACTGAGTTGAGGTTCCAGTGTCCAGACAATCCATTTCCACCTCAACAAACCCCACTTCTTACCCTGGCTTAAAACTTTCTTCGACAACACCATGCCTTCCCTAGTCCCAGAACCTTCCTGACTTCTTGTGCACACCCACCTGGCTAACAGAGCCGGGCTGCTAACAAGATCACTAGGCAGAAATGGAATGGGAGGCTGGAAGTGTACCGTGCTGGATGTACCTCCTGATCCTAGGAGAAGGAGAAGAGATGCGGATTTACCGCAAATCCACAAGCTCTTCACCGTCAACCCTTCTGGAATCATACCACAACGATCCCATAATCATCCCTGTGTTGGGTGTTCCCTTCAGAGGAGTGGCCACCACTGGCCACGAGGAAGAGAGCCTTCCAGCAGGGAGCTAGAGTGGAGCTGACTCTGCCTAGGAGAGCTTCTGCAATGCTCAGAAAATGCCTGCCCAATTGCTTGCCTGGGCTCTGGCCCCTCTGGCTGCAACTGAGCCCAGACAGGAGGCTGACTCACTCACCGCAGGGAGGAGGAGGAAGAGGAGGAGGAGAAGGAGGAGGAGGAGATGCGGGAAGGGCCTGGGCTGGGAGACCTAGTGCCCTCCCAGACCGGGTAGCCTGGGTCTCAGCTTCAGTGGTCTGGGGGTGGGGGGGGGGAGAGGGAGTCAGGATCCACTGCTCCCTGCAGACCACATGCTGTTCCCTCCTAGATACTTCCCCTAAACTCTCCCCCACCACCCACAGACGAGGGACCCTTCACTCCCCAAACAGAAACTACTCCCTGAGCTCCCTCCCGGATTAGATGTTTGCCCCTGAGTTCCTCTGAACATCTATGGACAGGCTTTCCTGAAAAAAATAAATACAGTGCATTAGGGCCAACTAGGTCTAAAATCATTGGCGGTTTGAAAAGAAAAGAAAAAACTCTACTTAAAAGATCCAACTCCATCCACCATGGCAGGTGACCGTACACAGGTACTAGAAGATGATAAAGCTTCACACACTCCGCCTCCAGCGGACCTTAGTACCATCGACAGTCGATCTCCCTTTCTTATTCCTTCACTCCGTGCCAAGGCTCCCCAACAGAGGAAGGAAACAAATGCTTCTCGTTGCCCAAGTGCTGAGCACTGTGTAGCAGAGCATTTGTGTGATAAACCGCCTGAGCACCGAGGTCGTTGCCCCTCTCGCCAACCTGGCACGAACTTTAGCTCTTTCTCAGACCTCAGTGCCTCAGCCTCATGGCACGACAGCCCGGATCTCAGCAGCCAAGTTTGCCCCTGCGATTTACCCTCTAGTGTTTGCACCCGGGCACTCAGGCCCGGTACCCCTCCCCACCCCGCAGCCCTACCCCGGGCCCAATCCCGATTCTGGGACCCCCCTTCCCCGCTCCTACCGGTTCCGCACCTGGTCAGGCGGGTGGGCACGCAGCTCCGCGCTCCCGGCGCCTCCCGCTCGGCTGCTGCCTTTTGACAAGCAGAGACAACCCAGCACCTGGCCCCGCCCCTCTCGAGGCCCCGCCCCGGGCCCGCCCCTCCCCTTGGCCCCGCCCAGCGGACCTGCCTCGCTCCCCGAGAAGGCTGGCGGCTTCGCAACCATCTTGACTTGGAATCAACCACTGGGAGACTCGGCCCGGGGTAGTCCTCCACGGCTGCGGTCCACAGAGGAAGGCATGCTGCTTCTCTGTGCCTGAGAGTTTTCGAGGGTGATGTGTGTGCAGATCCATGCTCTGCCCGCGTTAATCTGTGATGCGTTCGCCCACCTCCCGCCGCCGTGGTTCCACCTAGCTGCTGCGCACGCCTCTTCCAGGTGCGTCACCCCCACCTGGGTTGACCCGACCCGGACTTCACGGTCTGCCGGGCTCTGGGGGCGTCTGCCGCGGGCACCGTCGGGCCTCTGCGCTCTTGGGAAATCCCGGGCGCCGCTCGCCGTCGCGTTGCGTCTGCAGAGCGCCTGGGAGCTCAGCCCGACCCCACTCGATAGGATAAAAGCGCAAACGGAAAACGCGGCCAAAGTGGCTGGAGCTGCGTCATCGTCCCCCCTCGCCCGCGGCAGATCACGTTCTCGGCCTGTCGCGAACCTCATCCGAGCGAGCGAGCTTAGTGTCAGCTTCCCGGGACTAATCCCCAGTCTCCCGCCACCCGTTCTATACGACACTGGTGTGAAGAGAAGAGAAGAGTGGAAAAAAGTCAATCATGAGACCTGGAATTGTAGCAGAGGGGGGGAAATACGCCATAGAAAATGTTGGCTAGAAATTATTCCGCCTTCTTGGCTATGTGCTAGGCACCGCATTTGGAGGAGAGATAAAAAAAAAGATGTGGTTCCCTCCTTCTTCGGGTTCACCGTCCGGTGGGAGAATGTATAAATAAATAGTAATTACAATATAATATTCTATAATAGAGATGCCCACGAAGCCATCCAGCAGTTGGTGAGCTCTTTTAGGCAGGGGAGGAAACCGTGGCTCAGAGGGACAAGCTGAACAGGTGGAAAGTCGAGGCATAGAGAGGTTAACCCAACATGACACAGCTGTTGAGTGAAGGACAGTAGTACAGCCCAGCAAATCTGCTGGTACAAGAGCCTCTGAACCATTTATGAAACAGTTTTGCTAGACTGTAGGATAACCAGCCCCTCTCAAACTCTCAATAAGGGGATCAGGAGAAATAAACTGAGGCTAAACAGAAAGAAGAATCTTCAAACAGCAAAATTTGTTAGGCACTCAAACAGTTGATTAAGAGAATTTGGAAACTTTCTCTCTGGAAAGGTTTAAAAAAAAATAGAAGAGACACAGACTGGTTGAATTGAGAAATGGCCCATCTATCCTGAGAAACAGATGAAAGGAAGTGCCCCTTTGGGGGCCCTGCCAGTCTGATGGATAGATTCCCCGCTTGTAATGAAAATAAAAGAAAGAAGCCCCTTGCCCAAAGCATCATGGGAAAGCCAGCAGTGATTCTCATGGGAAGAAAAATAGAACAGGAAATCTCAAATAACCAACACCTTGGGACATTCTCAGGGAGTTCCATGAGCCTCTGGAAGAAGTCACTTTTGTGGTGCTTAATTGGCCAGATGAGTGAACCTAACATCTTGAAAATAAACCTTATCATCGCAAAGGGGTAAAGGATGACTGCTGAGTATTCCTTAGCCATTGACCGTCTGACATTCATCGCCGCCTTTTGAGTCAGGCAGAGTAGAAAATACTCCAGACCCTGTTCTCGTGAAGACGTGACAGTCAGCATTCCTGTGCTACAGAATAGCTTTGAACTCTTCTAGCTTGACTGCTATTTGACACGTGCTAGAACCTCTGCAGAAAACACGAATTTTCTCTTTTCTTTTCTGTGACGTTAACATTTCTTGTGTTCTCATGGTGCCTGGGAGGGGTGGTGGTCCTTACAGGACGCTCATATTGTGTTTTTGTCAGTATTCATCTCTGAAAAGTTACATCAGGGAATATCTAGTAGGCACTTGCTGTGTGCACCTTGCCATGCTATAGTGCTGTAGACCCAAGGGGCTGTAGAGAAACAAAAGAGCCTTTCCAGGTGTGATTTGCCTCGGAGGAAAGATTCCAGGGCTGAGGGCACCCCTGTGTACTTCATTTTACAAAATCTGGGGAAAGGCACAGCCTGGCTTCTCAACCTCTCTACCAGGCTTCCGGCGTCTGTGGTGGTCTAGGCAGGCCTGTAGCCAATCCTCAGCTGATGGGCTCCCCTTTTCTGTTGGGCTCCCCTGTTCACTGTCCTTGAGGCTGCCTGGCCCTCTCTGAACCTCTCGTCATGGTACCAGAGCTGAAGTGGATCATGCAGTCCCCCAAGTTTCTGCAGACCCTGTCCCTATAGACAGTTTATAAGCTGTCCAGAGGCAGCAGTCCAGGTAAAAATGTGCCCTTTGAGCTCTCTGGAGCATTCCCATCTGTTTGCTATTCCACTTTTTTTTTAGGGCTCTTTTCCCTCAAATATTTTATAGTTACGAGCCTAGTGGGAATGAAGGGAAGACTCTCAGCAAACTCCCAAAGAACATTCAGAGAGACACAAAGTCATGGGTTCCAAAGACAGAAGCCACCAGGCTTCCTTGCAGTTTCCTTGTTTTAGAGATTAAAAAACATTAGGTCCAGAAAGGTTAACTCATTTGTCTTCTAACCCATGATAGGAGTGTTCACTCTGTTTATGTTCCAGATGGTAAAAATGGAATGAATAAATGGAAGAAGCTGTAAGCAGTGAAAGCAACCCAAACAAAAGAGTCTCCCCAGGACAGTGTTTTTCATATTTTTAACTGCAACCCATAATAAGAAATAAGTATTAATTATGACCTAGTGTCCCCATGCATACATATAAGTTTTATGAAACAAGAGATGCCCTGCAATATTTTCTATTCTTTTTTCCACCCTTCCTTCCTATCCTCCCTCCCTGCCTGCCTGCCTGCCTTCCTTCTGGGAAGGAGACCCATCAAATTGATCGTATGACTGACAATCAGTTAACCTGAAGTTTAAAAAGTCCCTCTCACCATGGGATCCCCTCACTTAGAACCTGCATCATGAGATTCCCAGAAAGGCCTTTGAGAGACCAGGCTGGCTTATACACCGCACCCTCAGAATCCATGGTGGCTCCAAGGCTTTGGAGGATTCCTTCTCCAAGGCCACATGGTCAGGGTTAGGTCACGGAGACAGTATGTATCCCCTCAATTTTTGTGGCCTTAACTCAGCTATTTTACCATGCTTACCATCTTTCCCAGCTTTGAGGGGGTTCTTTTAGGCTTAGGAAGTTTCATGGCATCTCAGAAATCCTGATTTCTCCCAAACAGGACAGCTCTGGAGGAGTTGTGTACCCTGGCATAGCGAGTGTCCGTGGAGAGTCTGCTCAGAAAGAGTAGGGCACTGATCATTATTCAGTCCAAATCCATCTGGCTCCAGGGCTCCATTCCCAGTAGCCCAGCTCATGTCTCCATCCCTGGGGCTTTTGGCACTTGTTTTTCTCACCTGCTCCCACATCCTTGAGCCCTAGGCTGCCAGCCTGCTGGCCCACACACAGCGTCTGCTGGCATGGTAAAGCAGAGCCTAGGGGCCGGATGAATGAAGGTATAGACTCCCACCTGCACCTCCAAATAGAGGCAGCTCCAGAGCTCTCCCAAGCTCCCAGGTATTTGCTGGGCTCCCATCCAAACCCCAGCAGACAGTGATGACTCTTTGAGCCCCAACTCCAACCATAGAGACCAGCAGAATAAACTAGAAGCTCGGGATCCTTTCCCCTCTACAACTGCTTGTGGCTGTAAGTTTTGCAACAACTACAATCACTCTAGTAGGAGATGAAGAGACCCCTAGCCCCTAGTCTTTGGACAACTCTTATTTTGCTCTTCTACGGAAGAGTGTCTTATGGGAAAACCTAGTAGGGGATGTAAATGGAGGGCCCAATGGCATAGGAGAAGGTGTCTTGGGAGCAGGTGAAAGCATGGGCACTGTCCTATCACTGCTGCAAAGGTCCACAGGGGAAAGCTGACTGTTCTCAAAAGAAGCCCCCTTCCGCAGAGGGGAGTGTCCGAAGGCAATTAGGCAATGAGCTCCTTTCCTTCATACCAATGAGCAGAAGCCCCACAAGCCTCATCCTGGGCAAGCCTGCTTCTTTCTCCAGAACAGGAAGGACATTCCATAAGCAGTCCAGGAATGCATTAAACAACTCTCCCCTGGGGCCCCAACTCCAGATAGATGTGGCTGTTGACAGCTCCTCTCCTTTGCCTTTGGCCTCTGGCCTAGGACAAACACTGCATAGCATGGATGCCCCTTTGTTGTATGTGCCTCATTGTCCTTTGTCATTAAAAATGCCACCATTGTTGAAACTGTTGTTTCTGGTGTCCACCTCCACTTCCAATAGACTTTTGATAGTGGGCTCATGTTGGTTTGTATCATCCACATGTCCTACAACCAAAAAGTGGCCTCTAAACATTTTTATTATAAAAACCTATTGGCAAAAAATGTTGCCATCCCCATACATGAATATGGTTTTTAGAGTTCTATCATTACCTCATATCTCAAGCCACACTACACAGGGGGAGATTCTTTATCAACATTAACAAATGTAAGTATTTCAAATCATAATTTCATATTTCAATTGATGTTCTTGATACTTTTGAAACTTTTTACTCACTTCCCTGACACTCCTTCTTTGCATTCATATACCTCATCCAATATACCTGACATGTGGCCAAATGAAAGAAGGACCAAGTGAGGGTGCTGGTGTCAATCTGTATATTAAATGATTAAAGCTTAATTTAAAAAAAAAAAAAGAAAGCCTCTAACACTGTCCCCCTGTATCCAGTAGATGATGTAGCACATCCTCCCCTGGAGACTTCTGCACTAGATAACAGAGAGGTAGGATATAGACCATGAGGGCTCAGCAAGTTTAGGTGACCCATCCAAGTTGACGACTGGCGAGTCGCAAAGCAGAACTAGAGGCCAAATCTACTGCCTTGAAATCCAGGTCTTGCTCTCTGTATCACCCTGTGCCTCCTTTCTTCTCTGCTTTGTGAAGAAATGGAGGCACACTGAGTATGAGAGAGAGAAGCTCTTGAAGGCTAAGAAGCTGAATTCTTTGATCCGCTTGGCTTATTGAAGCAAAACCTGAGGCAAGATCCATGTAGGATCCACTGTAGACTGTGTCTGGGACCACAGCTGCCAAAAGTCAGATGCCACAGGCCCCCAAGAGATTAAACCAGAGAGGCAAACAGGACAAGTTCTCCCGGCACTGGCTACTAGCAGGGAAGGCTGCGGTGGCCTCTTGTGTGTATTTAGTAGCACAAGAGTAGCCCTTACGTTCTTAGCTTGGCCACCACCAAAGACCTGACTTCAACCCACATTCTCAAGGAGAGTTGTCGCTCAGTTAGGTTTCATAGAATCTGGCTGTCCAGCTTGACTAACCTCTGAGCGGTAGTTGCCAAGCCCAGAAAGAACATGGTGAAGAGGCCTGAACCACCAGGGGGTTCAATCTTTTCTTCACACGCAAGCCTCACCTCGGTGGACTTTTTACCCCAAACCTTCTCCTCCCCACCCTTCTCTGTCCAGACAGGCCAAGTACACCTTCTTAGAACTTTCATTCCTGACCTCCCTCTGCTCCCAGCTTACCTCATGTATCTTTGTGCCTTATTCATCACCAGGCTTCTCATCTGTCAACTGGTGAGGAGTTTAAAAGCTGATGGTCAGTGAGTCTATGACGAGGACCTGTTGAAATAGAATAATATTCCAGTTGCCAACACTTCCCCACATTCTCTGTGCCTTTCCCTCTAGTGAAACCCAAAACATGGGTGAGGATTGGGTCAAAAGAAAACATTTAAGCAAGTAGTTCAGGGCTCAGCCATGAAAATGCCTGCTATTGGCTCCTCACTGGGTTGGAATAGAGGTTCTGAACAGGATGCTGGACCCAGAACAATGAATTACTACAACTGAGTTTGTGTTCTATGTCCTCAAAGTAATCTCAGTATCTCAGTTTCCTGTCCTCTTTTCCTCCTCCCAAGAACCTAATGCTTGGTCTTGACAGGAATTAGAAGTGAATCTCAAAGGCAAATGCCAAAATCTCCACTGTTGGTTCCTAGACGTCATTAAAGTAATTCAACCCCTTCCGCCATGTTGGGAGCTGGAACTCTAGAGAAACACATGCCGCTACATCACCTTCCCCTCCCCCAACTCTTCCCCCATTCCATAAGACTTAAACTTTGGACTGATATGGTATACCCTGTCAGTTGTGACAACACAATCTGCCTGATAGAGAGGCTGATTTGGTGCCTGCAGCTGGTTTACTTCCTTTTCAAAGCCCTGAATGTGAGTAGACACAATCCCGGCCTTGTGATTAATAATAGTTTCTCCTCTTGTTATCTTACTGCATTAGACTATCCGTTGACATTTGATCTGCAGTCATTAAAGATTTATTGCCATGTTTCTTTCTCCCAAACAACGCACACCCTTCAAATAGAGGGCATTTGAGGACAAGCGGTGTTGGAACCAGAACAACCGACAAAGAATTGTATGTGTCAAGGTTGTGTTACCTTCATCTCAGCCCCAGCCTTGAAAAAGATGTTTCATTTCTTTTTCTTTTTTAAGTATTTAAAAAAAGTGTTTATTTATTTATTTTGAAAGAAAGAGAACGCGTGCACACAGGGGAGGGGCAGAGAGGGAGAGAGAGAATCCCAAACAGGCTCTGCATGAGTAGGCTCCACACTGTCAGCACAGAGCCTGATTCAGGGCTCCATCTCATGAATGGTGAGATCATGACCTGAGCCGAAATCGAAAGTCGGACGCTTAACCGACTGAGCCACCCAGGTGCCCCAAAGAGATTTCATTTCTACAAGTGCAATGAATCAGATACCCTCAATGACCCTCTCAGTTGAAATAACAATTTTAACGTTAATTAAATAACGTTAAATAATCTTAATTAATTAAGATTAAATCTTAAATGTATCACCACACTGAGAAAAAAAGAAAGAAATCCAAAGAACTCAAAATGAAGTGAAAGTAGGAGCAGAGATTGGTAAGCAAGGACCAAAACTGGTCTTCAACCTGAAAGTGTCTTTAGAATCTTGGAAACCTTGAGTTTTGGTGGTGGCTTCACAGCGTGTGGAGACAAGAGATACAGTCAAGGGATTATCTTGCATAAACTTGGGCTCTCAGAAGGTACACTCCAAAACTCTTTATGTAGGGAGAATGAGAAATAAACCTTCACATAGAAAGAGATAGTAAGGAAATTGGCCTAAGTTACTCCAGATGACAGGAAAAATCATAAATATTTCCTTAGAATTCACAACCACAAACACACGCTTGTAGTCCAAATTCATATCCTGGATGATCCAAAACAAAAACAGAAACAACCCTCAAGGAGAAAGTTTAAACTGATCCTAGGTTGGTAATAACTCAGGTAACTGGCTGAATCAAATTTAATCCTCTCCATGTAAACTTGTCCTCATCCCAGTACTCAAGGATTTGCCACAGGTGAAATTTCAAGGAAAACTACAGTCCGTGGTCAAAGTCACAAAATGGAAACAAAGCACACTGAGTGGGAATCAGCAAAACTAACCCACAAAGTCCTCAGATGTTTAAATTTTTAATAACAAGGCATAAGATAGCTAAGTCTAATAGATTTAAAAAAAATGAAAAAGAAGCTCAAAAAAGTTACCAGGGAATAAGAGACTATAAATAACTAATCAGACTTGGAAAAAAAATAATAACTTCTAGAAATAAAAAGCATTGAATCTTAAAACTCAGTGAGTAGATTGAACAGCAGATGAGACATGGCTGAAGGAAAACTTAGTAAGCTGGAAACTAGGACTGAAAAATTATCTAGAATGTAGCCCAGTAAGACAAAGACATGGACAATAATTAGGAAGCTAAAATAATTCCAAATGCAAATGCATTTGCCTCAAAATATAGCCACATAGCCTCAAAAATATGGAACAAAATGGGATGAAAAGTAAATGATAAATCAACTACCATAATGGGAGATTTTAACATATCTCTCTCAGGAAGGGATAGATTAAGGACATAAAAAATCGGTGAGGATAGAGAAGACAGTTAACAAACTTGACCTAATGTTCATTAAAGGAATACTGCACACAACAGTCAGAGAACAAATACTCTCTTCAAGCCTACATGGAATGTTTATGGAAATCTGCCACACGTTAGGTCGTAAGGCTAGTCTCAACAACTTTAAAGGATCACTTTCAGACAGATTTGTATTCTTTGACCATAATTCAATTAAAATAGAAATATCTGGGACACCTGAGTGGCTCAGTCTGTTAAGCATCTAGTTCTTGATTTTGGCGCAGGTCATGATCTCAGGGTCATGTCAGAGCCCCCCACTGGGCTCTACACTAAGATTCTCTCTCTCCTACTGCCGCTTTTCCCTACTTATGCTCTCACTGTATAAAATAACATAAAGGAAAAGAAATGAAATTAGAAGAAAAGAATAAAATAAAATAAAAATAAAATCAGGCAGAATAGTATAGATCATGCTATAGAAACAGCATCAAATGTACTAACAACATCTCATATGTTTCCCCAATCCCTGGGGAACCGAGCTCAGAGAAAGGGAGAGAACACAGAGAATTGCAAGCTGCTTTCTTAAATGCTTCTACTCACATTTCATTGACCAAAGTAAGTCACTTGGCTGTGCCTAACGTCAGGGGTCAGTGAAGTGTAATCCTCCCAAAGGTCCATGAAGACAGGCACGCTGGAAATACTGATGAATATGGTAGTTAATACCAAAACGTTCAGGGGAAGAAACCTTTTACAACTGGAAATTTTGAAACATACTCCTTAAGAGTAAATTCTAACATAAAGGAGAAAACACATAGAACTTAATAATTATTAACAACACTGTATCCAAAATTACAGAAGCAGGTAAAATAGTACTTAGAAGCAATATCCAATACTAGCATTTTCTTAGCATTTACTATGACAGGCATTGTTTTGTGCGCTCGACATATTTTACTCATTCAATTCTCGTAACAACACTTGAGGCAGGTGTCAGTGAGGAACTGAGGCACAGAGGAGCAACCTGAAGCCACACAGCAAGCAAGCAGCAAGAGCCAGGAATTGGACTCAGACAGTCAGGCTGCAGGGTCCATGTGTTATGATTGCAAATGCTTACATTGGAAAAAATTTTAAGGCTCAGAATTAATGCATTAAGAATCTTATTTAAGAAGTTAGGAGGGAATGGGCACCTGGGTGGCTCAGTCAGTTAGTTAAGTGTTCGACTTCGGCTCAGGTCATGATCTTGTGGTTTGTGGATTCGAGACCCACGTTGGGCTCTGTGCTGACAGCTCAGGGCCTGGAACCTGCTTCGGATTCTGTGTCTTCCTCTCTCTGCCCGTCCTGGCTCATGCTCTGTCTCTGTCTCTCTCTCTCAAAAATAAATTTTAAAACATTAAAAAAAAAAAGAAAGAAAGAAACATTAGAGGGTTCCAGTTGCTCTACATCTTCAACAACACTTAGGAATGAGTCTTCTTGGAGCACCCGGGTTGACTCAGTAGGTTGAGCATCTGACTTCAGCTCAGGTCACGATCTTGTAGTTCATGAGTTCGAGCCCCGCGTCGGGCTCTGTGCTGACAGCTCAGAGCCTGGAGCCCGCTTCAGATTCTGTGTCTCCCTCTCTCTCTGCCCCTCCCCCACTCATGCTCTGTCTCCTCTCTCAAAAATAAATAAACATTAAAAAAAAAGTTCAGAGGGAAAAAGCAAAACAACCCAAAAAGCAGTATATAAGAAAAGAAAAAATAAAAAGAGGAAAAACTAAGTTGAAAAAGATATAAAAGAGAAAAATCAATCAAATCACAAACTGGGTCTTAAAAACAACTAAAAATATAGACAAATAATATAGATAAGATGCAAGAGAAAAATATGAGGGACTAAAGGGGCAACTAGAGATGCTGTGGAAATGAAACAGTTGAGAAAATACTGTAAATAGTTTTATGCCAATAAATTTGAAGTTGTGGAAGTGAATAAAGCCTAGAAAAATACAGTTTGCAAAAACTGACTTCAGAAGACATAGAAACCTGGATAGCTATATAAATATTGGTTATAATCCAATACTGCATCGTTTATTTTGTTGCTCCAATTGTTCTAGCTTTGGCCATGGAGAGTTCTGAAGGTTTCTGTGTCCCTTTGACATACCCCCCAATGATGGGGGGTGGCGGGGCGGCATTTGAGCACATCCTTACGTTTTTGGCATTGTAAGACACTCCAGGCTCATCTTGCATATTTCCTGCCCAGTCCTAGAATCAGTCATTTCTCCAAAGATTCTTGGATCTGAGCACTGGATGTGCCCATTGCTATTGGGGTATTGTAGAGCCTCTCAACAGAGTTAGGAAAGACATATATGTATGCTATATATGTATATACAGTTATCTATACGTATTTCTATTTCTATCCACCAGTATTTATGCTAAGTGAGACATGAGTTCATGTTAACCTCTCCAGCTCTCATCCAGAGCCACGTTCCCTTGCTTGTCCTTAACCTCTCTCTCCAATAGTGAGAAATTTGTCTCCCACAGTCCATGTTCTCTAAACAAATATCTATAATAAATATTAATTAGTGCTTGAATAAGTAAATAACTGAGGGAGAATAGACAACTATCCTCTACAGAATAATTCCAAATACCTTATAGATACTCCTTCCTCAAGGAGGTAGAGCATAACTCCCTACTCACTAAGTATGGTACACACACTATGCCTTCTTTTTAGAGTACAGGATGGAAAGGGGTGAGAAATGTAACTTTGCAGTGGAGAAACCTGACGAACACTACCTCAGCCAGGTGATCAAGGTTGACATTATCAGTGATAAGTAATGCTAATAGCATACACTTTTTTTTTCAATATATGAAATTTATTGTCAAATTGGTTTCCATACAACACCCAGTGCTCATCCCAAAAGGTGCCCTCCTCAATACCCATCACCCGTAGCATACACTTTTAACGTCATATGATGAAAATGGCATTTTACCTCTGTGGTCCTCTTCCTGAAAACCCATAACTCCTGTCTAACATGAAAAAACAAACAAACAAACATTAGACAAACGCAGTCGAAGGACATATTACAAAATACTTGACCAGTACTCCTTAAAACTGTCAATGTCATCAAAAACAAGGAATGTCTGAGGAACTGTTATGGTCTAGAGGAGCCCAAGGAGATTTGATGGCGAAGCGTAATGTTGTATCCTGGATGGGATCCCAAAACATAAAAACTAAGGCAAACTGAATCAAATACGGACTTTAGATAGTAACAATGTACTAATATTAGTTTATCAGTTGTGGCAAATGTCCTGTAGTAATGTAAAATGTTTCTAGGAGAAACTGGGCATGGGATATATAAGAACTGTTTCTGATACTCTTACGTTTCTATAAATCTAAAACTACTCAAAAATAAAAGCTTCATTGGGGTGCCGGGGCAGCTCAGTCAGTTAAGTGTCCGACTTTGACTCAGGTCATGATCTCGTGGTTTGTGGGTTCAAGCCCTGCATTGGGCTCTGAGCCTGGAGCCTGCTTTGGATTCTGTGTCTCCCTCTCTCTCTGCCCCTCCCCTGCTCACACTCTGTGTCTCTCTCTCTAAAAATAAATAAACTTAAAAAAAATGTTAAGTTCATTGAATGTTTAAAAGGGGGTATTTCTTTAAAAAAGAGTAAAAGAAAAAAACTAAAAAAGAAAAAACTACTAATTTTGACTGTATTAGAACAGAGAACTTCTTTTTTATAAAAAGACACCATCAGAAGAGTAAAAAGACAGGCCAAAGAGCGGAACAAGATATTTGCCACACAGACAACCAAAAAAGGATCATTATCAAGGATATATAAAGAACAACCACGAGTCAATGAGAAAAATACAAACAGCAGCATACAAAGACGATCAGAAGACTTGAACAGGCATTTCACAGTAAACACAAATGGTCCATAAACATATGGGGAGACAAAGTCCAACTTCCTCAGTAATCAGGGAAATGCAGATTAAGTATTATGATTCTGGACTCAAAGTGATCTAAGTTTGAATCTTAGACCTGCCATTTAACAATTGCCACCTTGAGCTATTCATTTGACCCCCTGCTTGTCCAGCTTCTTCATTTATATAATAGGGATAATGGGTTTTTCCCACTTCAAACTGTGCCGTGAACATTAAATTAAAAATGCACACTGGGGTGCCCTGCTGGCTCAGTCAGTTAAGCATCTGACTCTTGGTTTCAGCTCAGGCCATGATCTCACAATTCGTGGGTTCAAGCCCTGCGTTGGAATCCCTGCTTGGCATTCTCTCTCTCCCTCTCTCTCTCTCTCTCTCTCTCTCTGCCCCTCCCCCACTCACACTGTCTCTGTCTCTCTCAAAATAAATAAACTTTTAAAAATGCACACAAAGCACTTAGCAGGTTGTCTGAAATGTAGCAAGGACTCAATAAATGTCAGATATTATCCCTTTGTTTTTATCTTAATATCACTGATCTGTTTTGAAAGCTGTCTTCTTCATGGTAAAATTATTTTTTGTTTACCTTTCTGGACTCTGAAATAGTCTTTTCCCCTAAATTTCTTACCTTCCTGCAGTCACTTCCACTACCTTGGCATCACAATGAGATTCCAGGAAGTTAAACTGAAATCTACCCAGATAGGTGGGGAGCCTGCCCAGGTCCTAACAGGCCCTTTGAGTGCCCAGAACATTCTATACTACTTTTCAATAATTCTCTGCAGTGCCACATCCTTCTGCTAGTTTTTTTCTTTCTTTTTTTTTTTTTAACGTTTATTTCTTTTTGAGAGACAGAGAGGGATAGAGCATGAGCAGTGGTGGGGGGGGGCAGGGGGGAGGGCAGAGAGAGAGAGGGAGACACAGAATCCAAAGCAGGCTCCAGGCTCCGAGCTGTCAGCACAGAGCCCGATGCGGGGCTCGAACTCACCTACTGTGAGATCATGACCTGAGCCGAAGTCCGAGGCTTAACCGACTGAGCGCCCCAGGCGTCCCCCTTCTGCTAGTCTTGAGCTCCTTTCTGATCTCTGACTTCAATCCCTTTTACTGGGGTCATGGCCATTCGCTTAGTCTTTCCTCCGTGGCCTTAATCTTTACCTCTCTGGGACTAGCTGAAAATTCTCCATCCGCCTTGCTCTTCTCTCATCCATACAGACGAATCATAATTGGCTTGTCTCTCCCTTCTCTTTTTCTGTCATCCATGGACACGGATTTCAAAACCTTTTTAGGATGTAATAAAAAAGAGCCAACATTCAAGGAGCTTTGGCACTGACATATTTAAAACTTACAAAAATAAGAATAACACACATTAATACATCACATAAATAACGTTTCATAAACTTTTAAAATAACCTCTGACAACCAGGACTTGTTTTATCATTAAAATAAACATCAAAAGAGGAAAGACAAGAACGTACTCTCCCGTGTGCTAGCGGAAGTCTGCGGTTTCACTTTTGAGCTTTATTCTGTTGGAATAAATCCCTGTTAGAACGCAAATCCCTCCAAGAGGATGCAAGTATTCTGAGAGAGATCATGCTTCAGGCTGGGTTTTCAGACTATGATCCCCAGCTTTCTAGTTCTATGGGAAGTTAATACATGTTTTTAGACTGGAAAAGTCTTCTACGGTCAAATAAGGTGGGAAACGCTGGGTAAATACCTAGCTGTAGACGACAAGGTCCTGAATGATGTGGCCCCTCCCTACCTCAGATCTCACCTTGTACTGGTCCTGGATCTCTCTATTCCAGGTGCACCTGCCCCTCATCTTTCAGACCCCCAACATGGAAAGGCTCAGTCCAACCTGAGAATTGTTGCATTTGCTAACCCCCCTGCCAGGGACACTCTCCCCAGATCTTCGCAGAGCTGCTTTCTTCTGGTCAATTCAGGTCTCAGTTCAAATGTCACGTCCGCAGAGGGGGTCTTTCCTGACCATACCATTTAAAGTAGATACCCCCCCACCACCACATCACTCTTCACAGCAGTCTTTAACTGTTTTACTTGTGTGTTATCTGCTCCCCCAATTAAAACAGAAAACCATATGTGTTCTATTTATTGCCAGAGCTCTGGTGACTAGAATAACATCTAGTACACTGTAGACACTCAACAAATATGTGAATGAATGAATGAATGAATGAGTCAATCAATCAGTATTACATAGATTTCTTCAATACAGGACTTCTCAGGGCCTTTCATATGTGAATCCACGTTAGAACTCTTCATGCAGAAGATGTAGTATGCAGAGTTTTCCAAACCTCAGTGCTCCCCAGAGCATCTAATGGAAAACTTTTTCAATGTTTGTGATTTGGAGACACTGCCTCGTTTATAAACGACTTTACACCCAGATGAATTTTAATTTCTGTCTCTTTCTAATTTAGAGGATTAGAGAATCCAGACGATCCATGAGGCTGTAAACAGAGGGAAGGTGTATGGACAATGGCAGCGGGGGTGGAAGAGATCCCAGAAGTAGCAGGTAGAGACCTTTGCCCCACGTTGACCCCAGCATCTAGATCATTAGATCTGTCTTAAGATGTATCTTTGAACTGAGGTCTTGCTCAGCCCAACCCTACCTAGTGTTGGACGCACTTACTTCTGCTGAAGCTTTATTTATAAACAGGAAGGTTGCCACCCTCAATAAAAACAGAGTCACACACACCTAACATACACAACTTCAATAAATGCTCCAAATTACCTCCTGCCGGTGAATTAGAATATAACTAGCAAGGATGTTATTTTGCAACTAACGAGGATTCCTGCCTCACTGACATTATGGCTCTTCCTTATCTGAATGTCTCAGCAATCTCCTTGCTGCATCCACCAAGGACTGACATCAGGGCAGACTGGGATAATGGCAGGGAGTTAGTTTTCTCCACTTTCTATCTGCTGGAGAGAGAATACTGAAATGTTCTCGAAAAGGTCTTCCCGAACTTCTTGACTGCTGCCAGAGGAACTGGGGAATGAGAAGGGCATGGGGGTAGCTGAAGAGAGGACGCTGCTTGCTGGGGGGGTTAAAATGACACCTCATTCTCCATCTTGGATGAACTGTAAACAGGTTCGATATTTTAATTTGCTTGAAAAATGCTTTTGCGAAACACTTCTAAATTGGCTTAACGGCTCAGAGGAGAGAAAATGATTGTTACAGAAATCAAGCCCCAATTAAACCAGGTACTAGCTGCAGAAGTACTATAATTGAACTTAAAATGCAGGTATTATGATTTTTTTCTGGAAGAAGCTATCAAAAACTGTCAAGAGTGGGTGAGGGATGTATGAAGGGAACTTTTTACTTTCTGGCTTTCTGTTCCACCTGAGTTTTACCATATACACATATTACATTTATTATTCTCTTATTTTTTATTTTTATTTATTTATTTATTTATTTTTAATTTTTTTTCAACGTTTATTTACTTATTTGGGACAGAGAGAGAGACAGAGCATGAACGGGGGAGGGGCAGAGGGAGAGGGAGACACAGAATCGGAAACAGGCTCCAGGCTCTGAGCCATCAGCCCAGAGCCTGACGCGGGGCTCAAACTCACGGACGGCGAGATCGTGACCTGGCTGAAGTCGGACGCTTAACCGACTGCGCCACCCAGGCGCCCCTATTTATTTATTTTAATATTTATTTATTTTGAGAAAGAGAGAGTGGTGGAGGGGCAGAGAGAGAGGGGGACAGCGGATCTGAAGTGGGCTCCATGCCGAGAGCAGAGAACCCAACGTGGGGCTCAAACTCATGAGCCGTGAGATCATGACCTGAAGTCGGACGCTCAACCGACTGAGCCACCCAGGCGCCCCTATTATTTTTTTTAATGTCGCTGCATAAAAAGGATGACTCTTACCTGGGTGGCCTCTCTCCATTTTGGTACTTAGATCTGGGGTAAGAAGAAGGCAGAAACGGGAACTCGTAGGAAGAGCCAGAAAGGACCATCTTTCCCGCAGGAACTCCCGCGGGAGTTGGGATCTAGCTAAGCCCTGGGTTTGGTGTCACTTGCCTTATCTGAAGTGTGTGGCAATCCATACTTTATTACTGAAAAAGAGAAGGACTGTGTTAATGGGATCATTGCTAGCCCCCTCCCCCCTCCTCGCCTGGTAGAATACAAGCAAGAACTCATATACCCTATTGTTGAAAAGGATGATTCTCCTTTCCAATCTCCTTCAACGGTTGGATTTTTCTCATTTCCCTCAGAACCCTGATGCTAAACTCAGAGGCCTTGCCTGGTTTACATCCATCTGAACGGGAAAAATGCCCACACCTCCCAGACTGTGTCCTGTGTGGCCTGTCCTCCTGGTCCCTGCCCTGTAAGGGTGGGAATGACCACTGGGCTTACACAATTTGGGATCGACTTCTTGAATTGGTTCTTTTGGTGAATAGACTGTGCACTTTGCTAGGAAACAAAGGTATAAAAACATTAGTCCTTGCCTCCTGGGGTAGTTAAGAGGTGTGGAATCTAAAACTTTTCCAAATCAAGTGTGAAGAGGAAGAAGGAGAAGGAGGAGGATAAGGGGTTTAAGAAGAAAAAAAAAAAAAACTTAAAAAAAAATGAAGCAGTCCTAGTATCCTTGATATCTTTATAGGAGTGTATCCTTTAACCAGGTGACCTTTCACATACTTGTCACTATGTCTTTATAGCGTCTACCTAGTCCAACCTCCCTCTCTCCCTTCCTTCCTTTCTTTCTACAAATGTTTTTTTAATATTTTTTAATGTTTTATTTATTTTTTTAATTTTTTTTAACGTTTATTTATTTTTGAGACAGAGAGAGACAGAGCATGAACGGGGGAGGGGCAGAGAGAGAGGGAGACACAGAATCTGAAACAGGCTCCAGGCTCTGGGCGGTCAGCACAGATTCTGACGCGAGGCTCGAACTCACGGACCGCGAGATCATGACCTGAGCCAAAGTCGGCCCCTTAACCGACTGAGTCACCCAGGCGCCCCAATGTTTTATTTATTTTTGAGACAGAGAGAGAGACAGAGCATGAACAAGGGAGGGGCAGAGAGAGAGGGAGACACAGAATTGGAAGCAGGCTCCAGGCTCTGAGCTGTCAGCACAGAGCCCGACGCGGGGCTCGAACCCACGAACTGTGAGATCATGACTCCAGCCGAAGTCGGATGCTCAACCGACTGAGCCACCCAGGCGCCCTCTACAAATGTTTATTGAGCACCTACTAAGTGATACGCATTGGTGTAACAGAAGGCACAAAGATGAATAAGACAGGTTCCCATTCTCAAATTGCTCGTTAAGACGATGTGATAAGTCTAATGGAGTCCCAATACAGTGCTAGGAGAGCAGTTAGGTCTGAGGAAGGCTTTACAGCTGTGATAACATTTGAACTCAGGAAAGAAGGTATGGTGAGCAGAATTTTAAGATGGTCCCCACGACCTTTAACCCCTCGTGTTACTCCTAAGATGATATCTGGCAAAAAGGAAATTATCCATGTGTGCCTAATCTAACCACAGGGGCCCTTGGAGAGCTGAGGCTTTTGTCCGGCTGGCAGCAGAAGAATAAATCAGAGAGATCTGAAGCACGAGCAAGACTTGACATGCCACCGCCGTCTCGAATACAGAGGGACCCCCTGAGAAGGAATGCGGGTAGATTTAAGGAGCTGTGAGACACCCCGCTGACAGCCAGCAAGGAAATGGGAACCTCAGTCCTGCAGCCACAAGGACATGAATTCCAAAAGCCTGAAGGAGCCTGGAAACAGATTTTCGCCTACAACATCCAGATAAGAGCCCACCGTGGCCAAAGCCTTGATTTTGGCCTTGTGAGGCTCTAACTAGAGAATCCAATGAAGCCCACTTGGACTTCTGACCTAAAGAACAGGGAGATCACAAGTGGGTGTTGTTTTAAGCCGTAACATACATGATACTTAACTACACAGCAATAGAAACCTAAAAGAGTCTCTATTCAGAGGGAACAGCGGGAGCAGGATGATATGTGAGTGCTCTGAGCCTTTGCCGGAGAGCAAGTAGCTCTGAAACTCAGGGTGGAAGGATGCACAGAGAGGGGCATGGGAGGTCTACCAAGTTGAGTTTGAGCCAGATTGGCAAAGTCATTGAATTTCATGCATGTCAAGGAGTGTGGGCTTTATTTTTTTTTTTAAGTTTATTTATTTATTTTGAGAGAGAAAGAGAGAGCATCGAGGAGGGGCAGACAAAGAAAGAGAATCGCAAGCAGGCTCCACACTCAGCATGGAGCCTGACGCAGGGGCTCGATCTCACGATGGTGAGATCATGACCTGAGCCGAAATCAAGAGTCAGACGCTTAACCGCCTGAGCCACCCAGGCGCCCCTGGACTTTATTCTTGAGCACTGCTTCTTCCTCCCCTTTCCACCCCAGCTACTTCACCTCCTGCCCAGCATGGAAATACTCCTCTTATTTGACTAATGTCTGGGATGTCCATACAGTTTTTTTATGCTTCTCTCTTTCTTTTCTGCTTAATACCCACCTGCTCATCATTTCTGGTGTTGTTCCTTTTCAGGTGGGTGATGCCCAGTCCTGCCTGATGATGTGATGGGAAAAAAGATATAACTATGTGGCCAGAGCCTTGGCGATGTCCTTCTGCCCAACTCCACCAATGTCCACCACCAGGTCCTTTTGAAGGGGACTGGTTGATGGTGAGAGGGAGTGAAATCAGCTTCCCTAAATGGAAGGAACAGCATGGACCAGAACCTGGGGTCTCATTTGGGCAGTATCAGAAAACGTACAGGCTGCAAGGCTCTGACCAGTGACTCAAGGGTCCTATTAGAGAAGTGCTATCTGGGGCGCCTGGGTGGCGCAGTCGGTTGAGCGTCCGACTTCAGCCAGGTCACGATCTCGCGGTCCGTGAGTTCGAGCCCCGCGTCGGGCTCTGGGCTGCTGGCTCAGAGCCTGGAGCCTGTTTCCGATTCTGTGTCTCCCTCTCTCTCTGCCCCTCCCCCGTTCATTCTCTGTCTCTCGCTGTCCCAAAAATAAATAAACGTTGAAAAAAAAATTAAAAAAAAAAAAAAGAGAGAGAAGTGCTATCTGTTCAGAAATTGGGGGAGGTGAGATGCATTAGCCAGGGCCCTAACAGGAAAGTAATTCACCCCCACAGGGTCAAATGAAGAGACTTTGAAGAAAGGTCAGTTAACAGATGTGTGGGCAAGGCTAAGGGAACAAAAATGGCATGTGGAAATGGCAGGAAATCATTACCACCTCGACTTCTGGGGCCCAAGGGATAAGGGAAGAAATAGTAATCAGAGCCCAATGAGAGCTGGAATCTCAAAGAGTGGGCTACCTGGTGGGAACTGAAAGCCACAAAGGCATGGGACTATTGCCAGAGAATTACTTTGAAGTAGGAAGAAGTAGGGGGAAATACCCAGCCTCTTTCTCCTCCCCCTGATCCTTTGAAAGTGCCTCTCCTGGCTGGACCCAATCAGAAGCCAGTAGGCGAGGGGGCCCAGGGAGATGTGGTCCAGAGGGGTCAGCCTCCTGGGGCATATAAGAGAGCAAGGAAAGATGGATAATGGATCTGAGGGACAGTAAGAGTGAGGAACAGAGAATGATCAGCATATAGGGGGACCAAGAAGCTCATTGGCCTTGCCACAACATTGACTTTGCCATGACCTGGGGCCATGTATGGGCTCAATCATGACCACTTTGAACCCTTGAATCCTCTCTATGGCTACCCTGTTGCTGGTGGGGCCCAGAGGAGAGACAACCTGAAAGGGGGAAAGATCCCATGACAACAAACCTCACATCTCGGCCCTCCAGTCCAGAGACCCTCTGTGAGTGCAATCACCTCCCATAATAGGAGAGGGTTTGGGAGAACAAACACAGGGGTATCATATGTCATCGTGGAAGCTTCTAACCCTAGGACATTAGGGGCTTCCCAGAGATGGCAGCCTGAACTATTTAGGGTTTACATACTCAGAGTGGTGGGAAACCATGTGTAGAGCTGTGGACTGTACTGACAGTTTCTGCCGGGGCTGTAAGGCTGCGTTTCGGAAGGAGAGGGGCAGCAAAGAGATCACATAGGGGAAGGATGTGGTTAAGTCCTTCTTTCGGGGCACGGCTTATTATCTTTTGGGTCGAGAAAATTACAGGTCATTGATAAATTTACTAGGACAGCAAGAATCACACTATTTTTTTTTTCCAGCTTTACATAAGGACATTCTTTTCCCAAAATATCCCTGTTGGGCTTAGAATGAGCCTAGGAAAGTTTCTAACCAATTAGAGACTTAAAACTTAATTCTGATGAAGAGCCACGGTCACTACTATTAGGACGGATGGAGTCTTTGGGCAACCCAGATCCCACTACACATATCACCAGGCTTCCTTGTCCAGTTTAGGCAACCCCCTGCTCCCTTGCAACATTGGGCTCAGGAAGGTTAAGTATTCTGTCTCCCGTGTGGCCTAACCTTACAGCTGGCCCAGTGCCCTGGGCTCACTGAGGCAAGCTTCTCTGGCCCAGTGGGGACTTTAAGGACTAGGTTAGCGACTGTGAGCAAAGACAAGCCCAGATGAAGGGCCAGGGAAGGTGTCAGGCACGAGAGAGGACTCACCCTCTGGCTGAGTGCAGTCTTCCCTCCCTCCAGATGGTGCTGAGTGGCCTGGCCCACCGGCCCTGGGTCTGGACACTGGGCTCTCTCCCTCAACCTCAAGCAACTGGCCAGGGCTGTCCTTCCCAGGAACGCAGACTATTTACTCTACCCCCATGGCCCAAATTCCCTCTTGAGCCCAAAGAAAGCCCCAACAGCAAGGTCTGGCCCCAAACTTACACAATCAGGCCCTCTTCTCTGGGTCCCCAGACACAGGGGAGACCAGGCCAAGACAGGCGTGGGAGGCCCGGGTCAGCGTGGCCAGTGGGGAGGGTGAAAGATGACCCCCCAGACCACGCTGCCCTGTGGTATCTGCAGCCTGCCTGAGACCGCAGGCGAGACACACACAGAGGCGTCAGGGCCCCTGCCATCCGGCCCTCCATGGCTCCCCAGGGACTCCTGGAGCCAATGGACTTGGCGCGAAGCCTTCAGCCAGACTCTGTATTCATTAAATGCAGGCTGGGAAGATGGGTGGGGGGGACAGAGTCTGGGCAGGGATGACAGCCATCATCAGACCTTCGCTGCTTTGATGCTGAAAGATAAACTAAGGGCCAGACGCGGCTCAGAGTTTAATAGCTTCACTCTAAGTGAGAGAACCCCCCCCCCCCCGTGAACAAAGTCGGAGATCTCTGGGTACCATCAGCGCCTCCATCCTTGCCCTAACCCCCAACTCCAGCTCCTAAGTTTCCCGAAGAACAGATGCTTTCTCCTGGAGGCACCAGGTGCTGGGGTGCTCTCCTTGCCAACAAGCCAGCTTTCAATTTCCTAACCTCACTTTGTTAAGTTCAGCACCGCCCCCCCCCCCCCCCCCCCCCCCCCGCACACCTCCGCCCGATTACACACGTCACCTGCCGTGGCGGGAATCAGTAATCGGGCAATTACTCTAACTGCCAGGTGCGGGGTTGAAGGGACCCACCCACACACCCGCTGCTGAGATACTTTCTTCCAGAGCTCTGAGTGGGGCTGATGCCTGGGTGCTTTGGGGGAACTTGGTGTGCCCTCTGCCCCCAGTGACTTCCCCCCCCCCCACACCCCACGGGAGAAGATAGGGCTCAAGGCAAGTCAAGGGAAGCAGAGGGCACTTCCCTGTGTCCAAGATGCTATTGACAAACTTTGAGTCTGTCTCAGCGAGCAAGTGGGCAGCACGGGGGTGATGTCTTCACAGAGCCCACCCAAAGATCTGGGTTTGTGCTGAGCTGCCCGAGACACATGCTGCCCCCAGCCCGGGGTTCTTGCTGCCCTGTTCCCAGGGCCAAGAATGCTATCCGGATCTGGCTGTGTCCATCCAGGTCAGTCTGGACCAACTGATGCTCAGTAGCTTGATTATATCTGCACGTGCCTGGGGATGAACAGAAGTAGAGGAGGAAGTTACCAAGTGAGTATATGCCCCCCCTCCTGTTGTAGATAAGAGCCAAAAAGCTCACTTAGGATTAGCACATGTGGAAGCTTTGATCTCTTAGCTCAATTAGTGGAAGGTGTTGTATGGATGGGTCCGCCCACATAGTTACTGCCTTTTATCCCATCCTGGAGTACTGAAAAATTGGTTTATTGGCCATAAGTCATTGTTTAGAAATTGTTTCGGTGTACCCAAAGGTCACTGATTTATGTGCACATATATTTTTAATGGGGTTGTTTGGTTCCTAAGCATAGATTATAGTTTCTGAGAACCCTCTTGTTACCAAGAAAACCTGGCCCCTTTGATTGTTTCCTCCCACACCCAGCAGGAAGGCTTTCAAGCAATGACGACCATCCCCTGCCCCACCCCCCAAGCAGGGTCTCTGCCGAGCTGGTCTTCAGATCCTGCAAGTTCAATACCGATTGGATAGTGGCCATGGCCCTGATGATACTCATATGTAAAGTCCCCTTTATGACTCCTACCCCAGAGTCTGTCACTCTGTTGTCCCTGTACTTCACCTGGCACCTGATCAGGCTCTAAGAGAGGCCCCTTTTGCCTAGCCAGGGGGTAGTGTGCCACGGTGGAAATGTTAGGTGCTCTTTTGCTCACCAGGTCTCCTGGGCCGCCTTTGACTTGCCCACACTGCACCACCACCACCTGCAGGCTCCTGACCTGCTGCATGCACACCAGGGCCCCTGCCTGGGCTTTTCCCAGACCACAGACTTGGCCTCCAGTTTCCAACCCCTAAGCCACTAGGGTGGGACTTTCAGAAATGATACCACCTCCCGACTCAAGCTCAGCTCAGTCTTATGAGGTCGAACCTCAGGTTGGATGGGGAGAGAGCCTGGACACCTCAAGCCCAACCCCTTGTGGGCGGGAAATATAGGACTCACAGAGAAGCAAATATGGCCTCATGAATCTCCCACACGGACACCATTTGGACACTGGATCAGTATTGCTACCTGCCCTTTGCCTCTCCTCACCCTCACCCCAAATATCAGAGCAAAATTCTCTGCAATCAGTTTATGCTGGAGTCAGCATAGAAACTTGTGGGCATGTGTGTGTGTGTGTGTGTGTGTGTGTGTGTGTGAGCATCTGTGCATGCAAGAAGGGGGGTTGTGGAGGCAAATATCATATGGGAAAAGCCACAGTGACACAGGACAGGAGGACAGAGGAAAGTCCAGGTGGACAAAACCTGGGAGAACAGAGGGTTTGGTTCAGACTTGAAAGTGTCAGTGCTGAAACAGGTCCACACATTTGTGGGTCCCTCCTACGTGCTGAAGGAAATGGACGCACGAGTACAGTGCCCTTCTGTGGATTGTGGGAGCCAAGCAGTGGGGGATGGAGCCACACAGGACAGATCCAAGGTCAACAGATGCAGGTGGCAGTGAGGATGACTGCATCTTACACAGCAGATAAAGAGAACATAAGTGCAGGTGAAGAACTTCTGGGGCCAGGACTCAGGAAAATTGTGAGAGAGTAATTCGTGTTGGCTTTCCTGGGACTGGCAATGTCATTCCCAGTTCCTCTGGGCACCTCTGCCAGGCACGCTAGAAAAGTGAATGTGGACAATGCTGACAGACACATCGTATCTGCCAAAGGACGGAGACTGTCAGAGTTTCAAAAGTCAATCTATAGTGTGTTCATAATTCACGGTAACACAAACATGTTGTAAGGGAAGTGATATAAAAAGAAAGTTGGGATAGCAATATTAACATCAGCGATAATAATATTAATTAATAATTAATATCAAATGGATTTTAAAGCAAGAAAAAATACAAGCATTGCAGGGATCAAGAGGATCATTACTTAAAGAAGCTATACCTGGGAAGGTACACTAGGAACTAAGTCTTCATGCATTGAGCAAGATGGTCTTGACATACATGAAGCAAAAATTGACAGAATTATAAGGAGAAGTTACAATATCCAAAATGAGGAGCACCTGGCTGGCTCAGTCGGTACAGCATGCAACTCTTGATCTCAGGGTTGTGAGTTCAAGCCCCACGTTGGGTATAGAGACTGCTTAAAGATAATTTTTTTTTATCAAAAAATATTTTGGGGACACCTGGGTGGCTCAGTCGGTTGAACATCCGACTTCGGCTCAGGTCATGATCTCACAGCTCATGGGTTTGAGCCATGTGTTGGGCTCTGGGCTGATGGTTCGGAGCCTGGAGCCGCCTTCAGATTCTGTATCTCCCTCTCTCTCTGCCCCTCCTCTGCTCACACTCTGTCTCTGTGTCTCAAAAATGAATAAACATTAAATTTTTTTTTTAATTTTTAAGTTTATTTATTTTGAGAGAAGGCATGGTGGGGGGTGGGGGGGAGACAGGCAGAGAGAGAGAGGGGGAGAGAGAATCTCAAGCAGGCCCCACACTGTCAACACAGAGCCTGATGCAGGGCTTGATCTCACAACTGTGAGATCATGACCTGAGCTGAAATCAAGAGTCAGATGCTTAACTGACTGAGCCACCCAGGCACTCCAAAAATAAAATCTTAAAAAAAAAAAAAACCACCTTAAAACATCCAAAATGAGAATGGGAGATTTCCATTTATCTTTTCCAGAAACTCAAAGCTCAAAAAGTCAAAACTTGAATAATAACATAGATCAGAAATCATAAAAATAGAAATTTAAATCTTGATCTGAAGGACATATTTAAAGCCTTGCATCCCCAAACTGGAGAATATATGTTCTTTTCAAGAACATATGACAAAATATTTACAAAAATGGACCATAAAGCAACTCTCAAAAAAAAGACCCCCAATTTTTGTTCTATATTCTGTGACCACAGTGATGTAAAATACAAACTCAATCTCAAAAGGATAAATAAAATCTTATTTGGCGTACTTCAAGTACTCTCCTAAATAATTTATAGGTCAAAGAAAAATAATTACAGTTATGAAAGTTATAACCAAATAATAACAAAAACAATACACATCCAACTTTGTGGATGCAGCGAAAATAGTCTTTACTGGAAAATGTACAGTTTAAGATACATTGATAATAGCATACGATTGAATGTTAATGAGCTACATATTCAATTAAAGACTCAAGGGGACATTCAGAGAAAGCAGAAACAGAAATAAAAGCAAAGATAAATGAACCAGGAGACAAACTCAAAAGCTGGTGTCTGAGATTACTGAAACTGACAAACTTAATATGAAAAATAAAGTGGCAAGATTCATCAGGACAGAAAAAAGAAAGAGGTGGTGGAAACAGCCTTCAGGTCACCTAGAGATGGTGCAGATAAATATAAGCTGAGGGACTCTGATGGCCTTGGAAGAAACACATCTCCCGCTCCCCTCCCATCTGGCCATGTGTCGCCCATGTTTTTATTTATCTTTGTATCTTCGTTGGCTAGCTGTCTCATACATGATAGATATTCAGTGGGTCTGTTGTCTGAAATCAAATCCCCTTCTTGAGTAGACAGTGCCTGGCCCCAGTGTTGGACCAAACAGTCCGTGGACAGAGCCGTCAAGAGATCACATGTCACTGGTTGTTCGTCACGTTAAATAAAGCGCCTAAGTTTCGGAACACCATACTTTAAAAATAAAAATTAAAAAAAAATAATATAAACAAATCAAGGTTATTGTTATAGTAATATTTTTCTCCCTTACTTGGATGAGCCTGGCCTGAATAAGGGAGAGAAGTATAGAGTCTAGCTGGGGCAGAGGCAGGGGAGAGAATGATATTCGTTGCCCAGGACGCTCAGAGACTGTGTTCTACATATGAGCCCCAACTGCCAAGCTGTTGAGGGGTCAAGGAGGCCGAGAACCCCTGGTTGATAATGACGGCTGTGCCCAAGCTCTATATGGCCAGGCAACCCGGATCTGCCAGATTTTCACATCAGTCTTTAAAATCAGAGGGTTGGTCTCAGCCTTCACAAACATCCAGCATGGGTCAGGAGCAAGAGCCAGAAGGCACGGCAAGGAAGGAATATTTCTGGCTGGAAATGGAAAATGGCAAGGCATATAGAGCCAGGACACTGAAGTCTAGGACTTCAGAGGTAGTAGAGAGGCCTCCTAACCCCTTCCAAAAACACCACCCTCTCCAGGCCCTGAGGCGTAAACCACTCCTCTGTGGTTCTACCCCCCCACCTTGGCTTTGTCCCCTGAAGAGAGGTCACCCCTAAGCCTTATCAGCCATTGCTAACTCTGTGAATTCGAGGGTCAGATGCTTTCCCCACTTGAGGTTTGACGGGGGTGGGTTGGGTGGAGTGAGTTGAGGGCAGGAGGGCGTGAGGACACTGGCTGCCTGAGGGAAAAACAGGGAGTCAAAACCGCCTAGTGCAGAGTTCTGCCCAGGGCCAGCCCTGAGTTTGTGGTGAGCTAAAGGGAGAGCCCACAGGCTGGGAGCCAGATGCCTTCCGGATGCCCCAGCGCAGCTGGAAGCCATGTGGCCTCTGTGGGTCAAGGGCCAGGAGCGCAAGCAAAACAGCAATCAAAGGGCGGAGGGAGACACGCACAGAACATCTGGCTCTGCAAATAACAGCTTCCCGGGAAGCGGCTTCACGTGAGTGCGCAGTGGACCTGCGGCAAGGATGCGCACAGCAATCACTCCATCATCTACCTGCCAGGTCAGCAGCAGCGGGAAGTCTTTGAAGGCAAAACCCAGCAATCCCAAAACAGTAATAACACACGTTTGTAAGGCACTTTACAACACGGACAGGGCTTTCAGATGTGTTATCTTCTATAGCTTCACAACATCTTCTGGGAGTATGTATTTAAGACTGTTTTTATTTTGCAAAAGAGGAAACTGAGGCTCAGCAAAGATAAGAAACTACGACCGAGCCGGGACTTCTCGCTCAGCCCCATATAGTTTATGCCTTTGCTTCTCAAAGTGTGGTCCACAGACCAGCAGGATCGGCCTACCCTGGGAGCTTGCTAGAACTAAGGAAACTCAAACCCAGACCTTAGTGAATTGGAATCTGTATTTTAACAAGATTCCCGGATAGTCACATTTAATATGCACATGAAAATGTGAACAATAGCATTTCCACCACATCAGACCATTCCTCATTAACACCCGATGATCTACTCGAGTTATACACTCTTGGGACGTCTCAGTAGTTTTGAACAGGAAGGAGCTTCTCTTTTAATTTTTTAAATTATTTTGGAAGGAGCTTCTGAAAAGCACTTGCACCTACTCCATCCTGGTAAATCTGATGACACTGACAAATTTTCAAAAACCAGTTTCTAGCAAAACTGAGGTGAAAACCCAAATCTCCTCTCTTTTGGCTCAAAAGGCTTCCATTACACCTGCTACCCTTTCCTATTTATTTATCTTTTAAATTTTCATATTTGGTAGTTTCCATTTGGGGCTCTGTTTTATTCATTCATTCATTCATTCATTCATTTATAAGTGGGGTCCACACCCAGTGCAGAGCTTGAACTCATGACCGTGAGATCAAGACCCTAGGACCAAGACCTGGGCTGAGATCAAGAGTCAGATGCTTAACCAACTGAGCAAACCAGATACCCCTGGGGGTCTGTTTTAAAGGCAGGCTTTCGGGGCACCTGGGTGGCTCAGTCGGTTAAGTGGCCGACTTCGGCTCAGGTCATGATCTCACTGTCTGTGAGTTTGAGCCCCGCGTCGGGCTCTGTGCTGACAGCTCGGAGCCTGGAGCCTGTTTCAGATTCTGTGTCTCTCTCTCTCTGACCCTCCCCCGTTCATGCTCTGTCTCTCTCCATCTCAAAAATCAATAAAAAACGTTAAAAAAAAATTAAAAAATAAATAAATAAATAAAGGCAGGCTTTCTTTGCCAATTACATGCAATTTAGGCTAATAGTAAACTTCATTGCATTGTCTTTCTTTTTCCTTTTCTTAAAGTGTATCCATTTACTTTTAAGAGAGACAGCACGAGCAGGGGAGGGGCAGAAAGAGAGAGAGAGAACCCCAAGAGAATCTGTCAGCACAGAGCCCAATGTGGGGCTCGAACTCAAGAACAGTGAGATCATGACCTGAGCCGAAACCAAGAGTCAGACGCTTAACTGACTGAGCCACTCAGGCACCCCACCGTTGCATTTTCTGAGCACACATTCTTAGAGAATAGAAACAAGAACAAGAACAGAAGCAATGGTGGCATTCTTTTTGTTTAGTATGTGCTACTTTTATCAGTTTTTATACCTATGGTTCCATCACATGACAGGCAGCCGTAGAAAACCAGCCTGGTATGAAAGATTGATCCTGGGTAATCTGGGACAATCACTGGGTTGGCTGCAAACAAACATTAGATGTAATAACATGCCGAGAGAGATACTTAATAATAATGTGTGAAGAGATATCTATGGATCTGCAAGGATTCAGGCCACCCTAAAACTCGTGTCTGTCCAGCACAAGTACAGGACTTCGGCAATTTTCTGGTTAATGTGCTAAGTCTAGATGGCCAAACCAGATAATTCAGGCCAGTGGTAGATTTTTGAACCTAAATATTCTGGTTTGGCTGTCTTCATTTAGAAAGTTAACCTGATACTTGCCAAATCACTGAGTGTGAGCTCTATCAGGGGGAAAGAAATGCTCATGTGAGTGGGAACGCACATTGGGTTTTCACGTGTACATTTACAGGTAATTCCACTTGGGGGCCATTTTACTCTTTGAGAGGATATAATGTCGACTTCAAAAGTCATCCCACAGGTGGTGGGAAATCCAGAGTCCCTCTCAGTATTGCCAGGAATGTTTGGGGTGGGATTAGGGTTGGCTGTATTCTCCCCCTCCCCACCCACCCAGACACTTCTGGCTCCTGGTACCTGCTTCCATAAGTTTCTCTCCTTCTTATGTCTTGTCTCCTACGCACATTTTCATGCCCCACTTGCATTGAATCAAACATCTAATTCAATCCATTTACCATGATTTCTCCAAAACATCACTCATCGAGACCAATGGATACAGGAGACTTTCCCTGTAGACCTGGAAGCAATTGAGGGGCTGTTCTTTGCTGCACAATTGAATGGAGCCTAATGTTGATTACTAGAATCTTTGTCCTTAAAAGTCTTTCAGCTATTCCCTTTCT
Organism: Felis catus; assembly: GCF_018350175.1. NCBI lineage: Eukaryota > Metazoa > Chordata > Mammalia > Carnivora > Felidae > Felis > Felis catus. The sequence goes on from NC_058374.1 coordinate 74,737,368, forward strand.
CCACATTGCCACCGTGGGGAATTGTCTTCTCGGGCTCAAGCCTCCTTCCATGTTGTGCTTCATTCTTCATCCAAGTTCCCTCTAAGCTAAACAGCTCCCTCCCACACATCCCTATGTGGGCATCTCTTTGTCTCAGTCCAAGCCACCCCATTCAGCGACTGCCTCCACAACCCAAGTGGCCTGTCATGACGTTCGTTCAGCAAATGGCCCAAGGATGAATTCTCCCGCAGATGGTCAGTGACAGCGGGCCCCTTCCTGACACACCAATGCCCTTCTGTTACAGGACAGATAGATGGATGGCATCCAGGTGCTGGTGTGTGTGTGAATGTATGTGCAAATGTGGGTGAGAGAAGGTATACGTGCATGTGTGCATATGTGTGATTGTGTGTGCACGCACACATAAGAAGCAGCCCTGGGAATTAGACCACATGTGGTTAGAAAAACGTGTGAAGTGTATGTCTAGATCCATTCATGAGGCGTTGGATCCAGTTCTGGGGAATCCCACGTGTCAGTCCCATAAAGGACTCAAGGATGGGATCCCCCACTCCCAAGCTACATTTCCTTGGAACAACATAGACACGAAGGAAAATAAAGAGGTAGAGCCATGGGGAACTGGAAAGAAAAGAATCAGGTGAACAGCAAGTTCTAAGGTCATGTTGGTTCTCAGAGACCTGAGCTCAAGCCTCCTACTATGTACCACGCACCTACCATGTACCATGGCAACCTGCCACAAGCACCAGTGGGAAGGAAAAAGCTGGGTAGAAGTTTCTACTCCTTAGGCACAGAAGGCCCTGGGGAGGGTGAGCAAGATAGGCTGTGAAGCCTCTCCTTCCCAGGAACCTCTGATGCCCCAGGAGCCCACTTGTCAAAGCAGGGGAAAGGCCCGGCCTCCCCAGAGGGAGAAAGGCAAGAATGCCCTGGGGGAACCCAACCTGACCCAAGAGTCTATGACACATGGGTTTCAAGGAAAGGAATGTGAGCCCAGCTATGGCCCAAGTTAGAAGGGACAAGTGCCCTTGGAGTGGAAGGGGGGGGCAGAGTGGGGTTAGCGTTTCGCCAGCCCCTTCTCCCACACTGCTTCTACTCCTCAGGGCTTAGTTGCCTCCGGAGGGCTGAGGTCACGAGACGGTATGTTTAATGTCACTGGGAGAGGCTGTGAGACCAGGATGCCAGTGGCCGTGTGTGGATGGCCTGCCCCATCATGTGTCCAGGCAGCTCTATTGGGCCTGGCTGTAAAGAAGCTGTTAGGAAGTCTGTGCCCTAACCCCTGCTGCAGGGCAGCATTGTCTGGGGGAGTCCTCTCTCTCGATTGCTTCCTCCTTCCCCACAAGCCTTTGACCTGGTCCTGACAGCTGAGATCCTCCAAGAGGAATGAGTTCTTCTCCAAGGGATTAAAACACCAAGTCTGCATCCAGCCCCATCACTTACTTCCTCTGTGACCTTTGCTACGTTACAGAATTGCTTGAACATGTACTTCCTTCTTTATGAAATGGCAGCAAGAATGCTTTACTCTGTGGGGGTGTCTGGAGGATTAAATGAGATAAAGCAAGGAAGGCTTCCAGCCCTGTTTCTGGGAACAGTGGATTCTGGTGATGGCTTTCCTCCCAGGGCCAGATCATGTTGTCCGGTGCTCAGGGACAAGTCTTACTCATCTTTTATGCCCTCAATACCTGGCCCCATGCCCAGCAATCCCTAGGGTATCCAGTAAGCATGTGTTGAAATTAACAAAATTTGAGGACAAGTCAGAAGGTCATGGAAAAGGAAGGTTCTGCCTGTGACTTTAGAAAGGCGAGGACCTGAATCCCCATGGCCACCCCAGGGCCGAGCTCCCCCAGGTCTCAGCCAATGTCTCCAGATCTTCCTCTTTACCAATCCCCCACCCCCCGCAGGGTGCTGCACACCCAGCTTCAGCTGACCAGAGGCTCCGCATACCGTCCTTCCGCCCCATGATATGATCAGGCTCCGCACCTTCTCCCATCCCGCCCTCCTCCCTCACCGGGCTGCGAGGTAAAATGCAGGATGGCCAATTAAATTTAACTTCAGACATACTTATACTGAAAAATGATTTGGTGTCTATCTGAAATGCAAATCTAACTGGGTGTCTCGTGTTTTTATTTGCTAAATCTGGCAACCCTGCACAGGAAGTATCATTCTACCAACGATAGGCTTCCCTTCCTCCATACCTTCCTTCCAGCCCCACCAGAACCTAACTGACCAAAGCCGCCGAGACCACTCGTTCATTTATTCACTCATTCATTCAACACCCTTTACTGTCTGTCTACCAAGCCCCAAGCCCTCTGCCAAGTGCTGGAGGTACAGCGGTGACAACGTCATAGCTCCTGCCTTCATGGAGCTTATATTCTAGATTAAACAAAGAAATAACATGAGTGTAGTAAGGCAAGGATTATGAAAATAAACTGAATAGAGGGCTGAAGGTGAAATGAAAGGAGGAGGGCTGGTTTGGACAGGATGACAGGAAAATCTCTCTCGGGAGACACTCCAGCTCACCTGAAGGATGAGAATGGGGTTGGCTGTGTGGGGGTGTGGGGATGGGAAGGCATTCTAGGGCCCGAGGCAGGAAAAGAACTTTGACCATCAGGGACTAAAAGAAGACCCAGATGCCAGCCAGAGGGGAGGGCATAAGACAAAGCGAAGCAGGAAGTGAGAACAAAACAAAACAAAACACTTAAGGCTATGGTCATGTTCTGAACACACACGCGCACACACACACACACACACACACACACACACACGAATATTGAAAGGCTCATGGGGAAAGGGTTTATGGTCAGAACGATCATTCTTTTTTTAACAAAAGTTTATTTATTTATTCTGAGAGATAGAATGAGTGGGGCAGGGACAGAGAGAGAGGAGATGCAGGGCTCAAACCCATGAACTGGAGATCGTGACCTGAGCCGCAGTTGTCCGCTTAGCTGACTGAGCCACCTGAATGATGATTCTTAATGCCTCATTGAGACTGAAATGGAGGAGGCTCAGTTGGAAGCAGGTAAGAGTCCAGGTAAGAGAGGAAGGTGGTTGAAAAGAAAACGGGGTGGTGGTGGCAATCAAGAGAAATGTTGGGACTAGACGTGGTGGAATCTACTTTGGAGGTAGGGTTTCCTGGACCTGATGGTAAATTGGATGTAAAAGGTGAGGAGGAATCGAGGACCACAGTCGTTAGTGACTAGGAAGGCGGAGGTGATACAGGCAAGACCGGGGTGAGAATCAAGCATTCTCGCTGGGACAGGTCACGTTGCAACATCTGGGAGACTTCAAGTGGAAATGTCAAGTCTGCTTGTAGGAGTCAGAGCTCAAAGAGGAGGCATGGGCTGGTCAGAAGTGTGGACTTGCCACCACACGGTGGTGCCTGCAGCAACGGACACATGGAGAGAGGAGCTCAGGACAAAGTCCAAGGGCACTGGCGTTAGAGCCACTTTTGAGAGGAACCTGCAGGAAGAACCCCAGGAGACCACTGTGCGGGGAAACCCAGAGAGCGGAGCACATCAGGGCAGGGGCCAGCTGAGTTCAGGCTGCAGAGAGAGGGGGTGAGTGAGGCCAACAAGTGGGCACTGGGTTTGATGAGCTTCATATGAGTGGTTGTGGTGGGGTGGGTGGTGGGGCAGAAGCCGGAGGTCGGGGTAGGGGTGAAGAGGGAATGGCAGCGGGGGAGACAGAAGCAGCCAGTGGCACCCATTCCCGTAAGGAGTGGGGCCATGAAAGCAGCAGGGCGATGGGTCTCGGATGAGGGATACAGCATGTTCGCAGGCTGATGGAACATTCTGGCAGGAAATGGGAGAGTAAAGACGTGAAGTAGAGAGGGGTTAACCCACCCTCAGATGGCCCTGGCTTCCCCAACAGAGATGAGGGTGACCTTGCCCCAGGCACCTGGCCCCTCCCTGGGCTGGATGGAGGGGAAATGCCCACAGCCTGGGGTACAGGCGGCCAGGAGGAGAGGGCCCGCCTTGCCCTGGAAATGGAAAACCGACACCGGTAACTGAGTAACTCCTGGAGAGGGGGCAAAGGCACTGGCCGACTCTGAAGGAGCAAAAATAATCTGTCCCGCTTGGGCAGTGAGGCGGATCCAATGTGGGGTGGAGAGGCCTGGCCCCCAGCATCCCTCCTTGGCCCACCGGGGCAAGTACTGTTCTCAGTCTTGCTCTGGCTTCCCGGGCGCGATGGTGCCCGGGAGGCCGAGCATCAAGTAAAGGTCATGCGCTCAGCGACCAGGCAGCCAGCTCGGTTCCCGCTGCCCCACAGCCACCGCCTACTCCGCACTTCAGGCAAGCGCACCACCCAGACAGACAGACAGACAGACGGGGCAGAGCGCCACCGAGCCCCAGCCAGGCAGAGGAGCCTGAGCACAGGGTTCCGGAGAGGATGCCCACATCCTCAACCCCACCGGGCACTCCCTCTCCAACCACCCGAGCTGGTCAAGTCTTAATTTGCCATCCACCGCCCCCCTTCCCCTTCTGAAGCCCCAAAGCTTGTGCCACACACCTCCCCCCACAGCTAGATTGCAGGGTCCTGGGGGGGGGGCGCTGCTGATCGTCTCACAGCATCTGTGAGTGGACTGAGTGATGGGCTGGTTTGGGATGCAGAAGCTACTGACAGGATCTGGGCCTTCTCCCTGTTTGTTTCGGCACCTCTGTCCTCACCTTGAGGCGAAGGCTGCCCAGGCTCACCTCTAAGATCACAGGAAGCCAGAGCGCATCTCCTGGGCCGACAGCGCCGGGAGATGAGCGAGGCCGAGGCGGAACTTCTGCCCTGGGTTCAGCTCCCAGGCCTGCCCCTCCTCCTCCACAGCGCATCTCGTCTGCTTTGTCCAAGGAGAGCAGGGCTTTGAGGGAAAGAAGGTGCCAGGTTCCAGAGAAGGGGGTGGGGCCCCTCTCTGCTGAGGAGGAAAGGAAGGTGAGAATCACTGACCTGAGAAGTTTTCCACGAACCTTGGCTAAGGGGGAGAAGGGAAGGGAGAGGGCAGCAGGAGCCCAGCCAGGCGTGGGGGGAGGGAGGCAACCTCGCAAAGTGGTTTCCTTACCATAAACTTCTAATTGGATCCCGTGGTAAACAGACACGCTGTACCTGCCCTGAGGAATAAGGGCTGGGCACGGCTTGTCACTGAGACACAGGAAGAGTTAGAGGTGTTTGGAGCAGGGGGAATCATGGACCTGGACAACTGGGGGGCGGGGGGTCCATCCTGGGGGAGGGGGAACAGCTGGCCCAGGAGAGGCACGAAGGCCGCGCCCACCATCCCTGCACCCTCTGCCTCCCAGCTGGGAAGTGTGGTCTGTTTATCGGTGAACTACGGGCGTGAGTGAGAAAGAAGGGCTTGTGGCTGGTCCTTGCAAGCACCGAGTTCTATACCCCCAGCCGCTGACTCAGCCACTTCCCCCCCACCTCCCCCCACCTCTCTCCCAAGCGGATGGGAACAAAGTGGCTGCAACTTTCCAGTTGTAAAAATCGGGGAGGAGCAATCAAGAACAAAGATCAAGGCTTTGGATTTTCCATGACACTTGGGCACAGTTCCCATCGCCCATGCCCTCTGGGAAGCAGGAAGCTGCCATGTGGGCACGGGGCAGTGCCTCACCATCTGCATGGCACCCTCTCCTGGGGCGGCCTTGGCAGGAGGTGAGCTTACTACCTTGCACGTTGTCTACACAGAGTCTTCTGAACTCTGGGTTCCCCTGGCCCCAATTCCTCCCAGCTCTCTGAGATCAGACAGCCTCAGAGGCCAGGAGCTCACCCAGCAGCCCCCAAACCTGCAGCACTAGGCAGAGGTCAAGGGTCAGAAGGGAGAAGGGGAAGGGGGCCAAAGACAGAGGACAGGAGAAGGAAGTGTGGACATTGGGGTGGGTGGGGTTGTCAGTTGCTTAGGAGGTCAGAAGGCAGCCGGGCCTGGGCTGCCTCCCAGGGTAAGGACAGTCCCCTTGTTCTAACCCTCCCCTCGCAACGTACTCTCTCCACTTCAGGAAGACTGGGGGAGCTGGGACACAGAGGGACCCACCCCGCCAGACACATGATGGTACATCTGTTTAATGGAGTTCTCTTCAGCTCTTATGAAAAAGTGAAATAAATCCATACATACTGACAGGGAAGATGACCAAGGTATACAGTAAGTGAAAAAAGGTTGACAAACAGTATATAGATTCGGAAACTATCTTGTAATGGAACTTACAACTATTGCCTTTAGATATGTATATCTAAACTACTTGAATGTGCTTGGAAGGAAGTACAGAAGGCTACATGCCAAATTGTTCAAAGAAATTATGTCTGGGATCAGTCGGATTAGAATTAGAGAAAAGGAGTCCTTGTACTTGAAATTTTGAGAAGCATGTATAATTTTATAACAAAAACCAAGAAGATGAGGGTGGGGGGAATGGTTCCAAGCAGTCCAAGTGTGTAGGTAGAGCTGGGCCAACGGCCATGCCAGCTGCATGCACACTCACGCATGCTCACACCGACCACACCTGGCCCACCAAGGAGGGCACACCTGGAAAGTCTGGCAAAAACTTGGGTATATACCCAGCTCAGGCATATCCTCACGGTCCCGGGCTCCCCTGGCACGGGTCAGGCAGAGCGCTTTCTAGGTGTCCACCCCTCCCAGATCGGCTTGTAGCTCCTTCTAGCTTCCTTAACCTCCAGCTGCTCTCCCCTGGGCCTCTATCCCTTCTTACAAGGTACTCATACAGCAGGAGCCTGGGGAGTCCGGAGAGTCAGCACATCCAGGAGGGGAGCACCTGGCTGGCTTCGAAAATGGCCTCCCCCTTCTCCGAGCATTGGGAGCACTGGGAGCACTGGGAGCACTGGGACCCAGCCATTCTCCAACTCCGGAAAAGCCCCAGGTTTTCCTGGGGATTCTGATTTGACTAAGAAACCACCCGGGGGCGTCAGCTGATCCAAAGATGCTCTTGGTTCTCTGCTTACTTGTTAGGTGGCCTTGGCCTTGTTATCTAACCTTTCTGAACCTCGGTATCCTCATCTGTAAAGTGGGAATAATGAGGTTGCTGTGAAACTCAAAGATGATAATATCTAAGAGACTAAATGCTTTGGAATATAAACAAGGAAATGATGATCACAAAACGCAGGATGCAGTTCCCTCCAGGGCAGAGGGGTGGGGCTGACTAGGGAGCCCCGAAGCAGGACTTCTGGGGTGCTGACGGTATTCTGTTTCTTGACCTGGGCTGTGGAAACATGGGTGAATGATTTGAATTATTTATTAAACTGTACGTAGATATTTAACATAACTATATTATGTTTCATAATAAGAAAAAAAATGCTTTGCAAAGCTTTATGTTCAGCATACATGTATTAGGAAGTACAAATTCCCATTCTCATACCCCCTGAAATCCTCCCGGACTCTAACTGTTGCTGGGGTCCAAGTTAGCCAGTGGCAAGGACCACCGCTGTTAATAAGCAGCGATTTCAGTTACAAATTTAGACTCGCATTGTCCGCCTTGCCGGGGGAGACCTAGGAGGGCAGGTGTGCCTAGGCGGGTGTGCAACCTTACGAGGGAGGCCTTGAAGACCGCTGTCAGTCCACTCACCATCCTGAGTCTGCTCTTCCCCCTTCCCCGTGGCGCCTCCCCACTGCAGACTGCTGAGCTTCACAGACAGACCCTCCCACCCAGACTTCCCGGCCGGAGTAATCCTCACCCAGAAAAGAGCAAAGCACTCTGAAACCCAAATCGCCTCCTTTCCACCCGCACCCACCACTCCTGATTCTTTAATAGCACTTCCTTGGTCCTCTCGCCCAGTGATTTCCTGCTTGGCTGGCACCCCACCTCGTGCCCGAAAGGTCAACTTCTCAATTCCCAGACTTTCCTACCCCTGCTACCGGCCCTCCTAGATTGCCAGGCACTCTGACCCCCACAGCTCCTCAAGGCCCCAGAGCTCAGTCTGCGTGGGGGCGTCACCCCCCCCCCCCGCCCTTACTGGCTCTGACTCCAGTGGAGGGAGGCCTCAGGAGAGCCTGGCACGGAGGGCAGGAGTTCCTTCTCCACCCAGGCCTGAGACCCCATGCCGTCCCCCCCTCCCCCCCACCGCTCACCCGATGGCACCAGGCAGCCCTGAGGGCTGAGCCCACCCTGCCATCAGAGGCCACAGGAATTTCCATGTGGGCCTGGCCAGGGGCACTGCCTAGTGACTGTCCCTACCCCCACATCTGACTTGCTCCCTGTTTTCTGACTCGGCTTCTGTTCGACTCTATGATTTACTTTCTCTCCCATCCCTGAATTTCTGTGGGTCTCTGTCTCAGCCTTCCTCTGGGGCCGGCACAGGGGCAGTGTGAACCTTCCATCTGCGTGTGGGCCGGCCGGCCGGTGGCCCCTGCTCCTGGCCCTTGGCCTGGGCCTCTGCCAGCTTGGGTGGTCTCCCTGGCTGAGGCCCCACCCCAGTGGGGAGGTGACTAAGGTGACAGTTTTGGAAGAGAGCCTACAGGCCTCAAAGGCAGAGCAGAGCTGAGAGGGAAGAGGGCGCTGATGAAGCCAGGGTTGCGGGAAGATGGCACACTGCTCTTTCAAGTTCAGGAGCAGGGGGTGCTGTTGGGGGACAAGAAGAGCGACTGGGGTGCACCAGGGGGCTCTCTGAGCTATTATATAATAAAGGCTGAGAAGGAAGTCAAGTTCTGGAGAAAAACAGGTCTTGGGTGAAATAAGGGTGGGTTTCAGGGATAGGTTGTGATAGAAAGTTCTTTTCAGTGTCTAACCTCAATCCCACCTGCTGCAGACCCAACTCTTTCCATCTGTTTATTTCTTGCCTCTTCAGAATTCATGCGAGGCCTAAAGCAAAAGCGAGTGCAAGAGGTGCTTGTGAGGGGCAGAGAGGCTCTCTCCTCAGCCGGTGAGGCCACCAGAGTGTCCCCCCGCCACCCCAATCACCTGATAGCTCCCCAGTCCTTGGCAAGTCCCAGAGACCAAGCTGCCGGCAGTGGCAGCTTCAGGCCATTTAGACAATCTTCCTTTCACAGGTTTATTTATTATTCTTTTCCCACCTCTCCACCCCTTCCCCACCAGCTGCTTAAAATATTTTTTCAAGCAGAAAAATGCAACCACAGCTGGAAACCAACCCTAAAGTTAGTGGAGAACGTGGGAGCTGCCAGGGAAAATTGCTGGAGTTCAGGCGGGGCTGTGAGAGGAAGGGCCCCAGCCACGGAGACGGCCAGCTCTGCCGGGGCCCCAGCGGTGGGGCTGCGGACGAGGGGAGAGGGCACTCGGGTCCCATCATCGTTCCACAGCCTGCGAGGACCCGCTGTGGGGGGGACCCTCCCCTCAAGGAGTTGTGGGAGGAGGTTCGCCCAGACACAAACATGTCAGTGTCGACAACAGCATCCGCTGAGTGTTTCCTACACAAGGTCCCAGCCTAAGCACTTCACATGCATCACCTCGTTCAAAGCCCTATTAGCCCCGCAAGGAAGGTATTACTGTGGCCTCCAGCTTGCAGAGGAGGAAACTGAGGCACACAGAAGTTAAGAAACTTGCATACCGCCATACGACTCGTAAACGGTGGAGTTGGGCTCTGTGCCCAGGCAGTCCAGAATCCAAGCTCTCAGCCACCGGGCTAGGCCGCCTCCATAGGATCACGCAAGGGGTGAGGCAACCCCCCCCCCCCCACCAAACCCGGAGAGAAGTATAAACAAATTAACATGAGAATTCACAGAAGAGAGAGAGGGTCCCTGGCAGAGGGTCAGGAGAGAAGTGCTTCATGGCGGAAGTAAAATTAGCACTGCTTCTGGAAGGAGAGTGGGAATTGAGGGCCCGTGCTCTGTGGCCGGGACAGAACCGTAATAGAGAAAACTGAGGCACGAGCAGAGGTGGAAATAGGACCCAAGAGGCCCCGCTCCCAACGTCTGGCCCCCACCACTTGAGAGACTGTCTTCACAGCGGCCCAGTGCTCAGAGGGAGGGATGCACAGGCAGGCCAGGCAGCCATTGTGGACGGTGACTCAGATCCATGCTCCATTTCTCCAGCACCTTCTGCTGCTTCTCACCTCCTCTGACACCTCCCTTGCCTTCCCAGTTCTCTCACTCCTACTGTTTGTACTGCCCCCTACAAACCTGCCCATAAGGAGGAGTGAAAGACCAAACAACAACACTCTAAAAACCCTTTATAATATAAACCTTTGGTGCCATTTAATTTGGACAAAAATCACAAAGCTGTCCTGGTTGGGATGGACGGCCCACTAGAGTGGCCACACAGCCATGTGGCCCAAAGACCCCAAGAGATAGGTGGTGGGTCACTGGACTGGCCCCTGCTCCATGCCCCGCCTCTATCTGTCACTGTGACCTTTACCAGGTCACTTGGCATCTCCGGGCCTCAGTTCTCTCTCTGGATCCGTCTGGTGTGCTGCCTTTCAGATCCGAAAGCCCCATGAGCTCAGAGTACTGGGTACTCTCCTCTACGCCTAAGGACTCTCCATGGAATGACCAGCTGGGTGGAGGCTCAAAGCCAACCCAGAGATGGTGACATGCTGCCAGGACACAGGTCCGGCTATTCTCCTATATGCCTTCAACCACAAGCTTCAAAGGACCAGTTGATAGAGAATCATCATCACGGTGATAGCTGTGATTTGTCGAATGCTTACTACCTGACAGGCACGCTTCCAGGAGGCTTTCGTGGAATAACTTATTCTATTATTTTAACAGCATTACGTGTGAGGAAACTGAGGGACAGAAGTGGTTGAGGTCAGTGCCCAAGGTCACACAGCTAATGAGGGCCTGAGCCAGGATTCCCATGCAGACGGTCTGGCTCCAGAAGCCACTGGAAGGATGCCGGTGCAGGGCTTCCGTGGAGAAGAGGGGAGCACCTGGAGGGCAGGGACTATGTCCTGTTCGTCACTGTCTCCCAGGGCCCCGACTCCCTGAAAGATTGGGTTGGATTTGGCTGGCCTGGGGTAAAGCAGGAAGGCAAAGGTGTGAGTTCTAACGAGTTGCTGATGTCCAGGAGTTTGTGCCAACTATCTCGCCCCACGCCTGTGATATGAAGGCCTCTGAGCCCATTCCCAGCTCTGAACCAATTCGATCCCATCCATAGCTGCCTGCTGCAAGCACCAAGGTGGGCCTTTAAGGCTGAGCTTCAGGGAGAAGAGAACTTCCAGTGTGGAAGCCCCGCGTCCTGGGCCTCCCACGCCCCCTGGCGGAAGGAACAGAGCTGGGCACAGGCCTGGGCTGCCACCTAAGTCCAGCCTTCCCTCCTCTCTACTCCCTTTCTGTCCTCTCTCCTCTTGCCTCTAGTCATTCATCCTGACTGCACGTCTAGTGGGCGCCGCGCACATGACATGAGATGGGGGCACAGAATGTATCCTGTGGCTGTGACACTATCCCTGCCCTGAGGTGCCCCCCTGCCCCACATTCATTCAGTCAACTCACTCAACAAAATATTTATGGAGCTCCTACTCCCTGCCAGGCTTTCTTCTAGGCTCCAGGGACACCAACCCCGCCCTCAGGGAAAGCACAGGTGCTAGAGAAGAGTCCACCAGACAGATGTGGCGACAGCTGTCCTGACACTGGGCAGTGTGTGTACAGGAATGGCAGGAGATAGGTTTTCAGGGAAGATCTCAGAGTGACATCTGGGCTGGGCTTGGAGGGTTATGTACGATCTCTCTGGGTGCAGGAAATGGGGTGTGGAGTGGGGTGGGGCAGGGAGAAGGGAATATCCTATACTGAGAGGGCAGAACGAGCAAGCACGTAAAGCACCAGCGTGTTTAGGAAGCTGCAAATAGTCTTCTGCGGTCAGAGTGTGTGGTTAGTGGCAAAAGAGCAGCAGGAGAGGAGAAAGGGCCTTGCGAGATGTGGAAGGGTTTGGGTCTTTTCCTGCAGCCTGGGAGGAGCCTCTGAAGCTTTTAAGAAACAGGATGATATGACTCCATTTGCATTTGACTAAAGGACCGCGAGGCTAGACCGCTGCCCCAACGGAGTGTGGACGAAGAGCTGGAAGGTCAAGCGGCCAGAGATGGTGTGGTGTTCATATGCCAGCTGTGTGACATGAGGCAAATCACGTCACTTCTCTGAGCCACAGATGCCCCATCCATCAAATGATGATGTTGAAACCCAGCCTGACACATAACAGATACTCAATAAGTTACTTTTTTTAAGCCAGGAAACCTCCTAAGAAGGCCATCGCATTGCCTAGGCAAAGGGTGCAGAGGCCCTGAGTTCAACCGCTGACTATCGATGGAGAGAAGGCACCTATTTCAGACAGTTGACTTCTGGGATGGGAGTGAGAATGGATTCGGCTTTTCTAACATTCTCTTGGAGTTGACCTCTGCCATCTGTCCTCGGGCTCGGCCCCGTGGCTCCCCCTTCCTATCATCCCCTGCCCGTGGTTTTCGCTGCCTGCTTTGTAAAGGGTGTCGGTTCAGTCACTGCCTGTCCTTCTTCCATTCGTCTGGCTGGGTCTCAGACAGAGGCCGCTGAGGCCAGAGGCTCTGCTGGCTGAGGCCCCAGGCACGGTGCCCAGCACAGCAGCACACGCAGACAAGAGTTTAATGGCAGTGTCTGACAACAGTCAGGTGTGAATCCGTTTGGCCGCCAGGTTTGTCCCTGCGGCTGGCACAGGAGGTGGCAGTGCTAGGGGAGGTCGACCAGGAAGACTGGCTGACTGCTGCCGGGTTTCATCGAACACTCATTGAGGAGTTAAAATGCAGCAAGCCCACCCTTGGCCTACCCCTTAGGCAGATTTCCCGGCCTAGGCAACTTCTCCCATGGCCTGAGGGTGCCAGCTCCCGACACAGTTCCCATTCAGGGGCCCAGAACTTCTAGGCGAGGGTACCTAGGGGTGGCAATTCCTGGACGGGGTGCAGGCCATGTGGTTTACATTACATGTGCATTGCACGCACACTGACATGACCCAGAGTGTGTGTTCCTCTGAGGTTGCCGGCAGTAGAGGGGGACTTTGGGCATCTACTAAGGCCCAAGGCCCTCACAGCCATCACGTGGACCTTGGGGACAGTGGCTAACCGTGTTCAGGGGCCAGGTTTTCATCTCCCCAATCTGTAAGTCCCGCTACGAGAGAGTGTGGTTCTCGTGTTTGTTTTAAGATGTTAGTTGGTGTTTTGGTTTGCCTTGTATTTCTCTCCCGCATTCCAAGGAGATAACAGTCCTTTGGGTTTCTTTGATTTCTGTGGGGTAGAAATATTCTTCAAAGATCGTTTTAAGAAAACTCCCTGAACTGTCTTCATTCAATGGCTCAGCTCCTCAGAGGGATAATCCCAGGTATTCCTGAAGTGCCATTGAGGAGAGAGGGGAAAACACGGGGACAGCAGGCAGGGAGGGGGCCTCCGACGGGCCAGCCTGCTGGCAGGTACAAGAGGATTTGAGACCTCTGCCCTGGCATCGCTGTGGGGAATGGCTGCGTTGTGTACTGGGCATGCCCGCCCCTGGGACCCAGCTCTGCCAGCCCAGGCAACGATTCCCAGGCCCCAGGAAAGCTGTCACATCACCCAAACCGGGGGCCTGTGGCTCTCTGCACAAGGAAGAGAGAACGTGACACGGTGGCCTGCTTCCGGGGCTCTAAGAAACAAGGGCCGATTCTTTCACTTACTGGGTGTCACTTAACCTCAAGCAAGTTCTCCCAAGCGTGGACTAGATAAAGGGAACAGAATCAAGACCTTGCAGAGCACTTCCAGCTCTAAACCCTCAGCCTCCACGTCAGCGCAGAGGGAGGTCAACATAGTCTTAAAACACTGCCCTGCACAGTCCTGTCCCCGCGTGTGAGGGGGAAGGTGTGCAGCCTAGCAGAGCCGGCTCAGGTCTCTACTGCCCTCGGCCTGTGAGGCCAGGGGTACCTAGTGCACATGGAGAAATTGAGGAGCCTGGGAGTACAGGGATCCCCGGGCGGCCCCACTCTGCCCCGGCCCACCCGGAGAGCCCCAGTGAGCTCATGTCTGCAGTAACCTCACTGCTCATAACCGGGATGGTGAGACAAACCTGGAATCCAGGCAAAGGTGAGAAGTGATGGGTGTCTCCTCAGGAATGTGCTGCCCAATTAAACCTGCCTCCCGGATGGTGCAGGCGGATGCTGGGACTACTCCCCCAGGCAGCGCTGGCCAGCCTCCAGGCTGAGCCATTCTGCAAGCATTTGTTGAGAGCCTACTATGCACCAGGTGTCGAGCTGGGTGCTGGGGAGACAAGGAGATGGAACAGCCATACTGGAGAGTGTAGGCTATCCGTCCCAAACACACTTTCGGAAGCAGACTGCCAGAAAGCCTCAGGGGTTCTGCTGGTTAAGTTCCCAGGCCCCCTTCACAGTCCCCACCAATCCAAAGCCCTTTTTTTCCTCACTACAGGCCCAAGCGCTTAGCCTGTTCCCTTTCCTTTTCAGAGCATCCACAGCCCTCCACCATCCTCTGGCCTCCACTTCTTCTTAAGCGGGTATGAACCAGGCCGCTGCCTCTTCACCTTCCTGGCGCCCCGGACAAGCCTGGACCCTCTGAAACATCCATCTGTAGTGTGGACATTAGTCCTTGGCAGGGATCCAACAGAGGCCTCAAGGTGAGGCAACACCCATGTGACTAAAGGATGGGCTCATTCCCCAGATTCCCCAGGTGAATTCTCTGTCAGAAGTGGGTCCTCAGACAAGAAAGCTGAACTTGGAAGAGAGGCCTCAGACAGGAAAGAGGTCTCCCTCTAAGAGCAGACTTTATTATTTTTTTTAATTTTTTTTTTAATGCTTATTTATTTTTGAGACAGAGAGAGACAGAGCTTGAACGGGGGAGGGTCAGAGAGAGGAAGACACAGAATCCGAAGCAGGCTCCAGGCTCCGAGCTGTCAGTACAGAGCCCGACGTGGGGCTCAAACTCACGGACCGTGAGATCATGACCCGAGCCAAAGTCGGACGCCCAACCGACTGAGCCACCCAGGCACCCCTAAGAGCAGACTTTAGAACTAGAGGCTAGAAACCTAAGAGTGGCCTACATAATGTGTGATTAAAGCAGTCAGACTGCTTGTGTTAAAATCCAGGCTTTGTCTGTCTGTATCTTTATTTTTTAGGATTGTATCCCACTGTGAGAGGCACCCCCCAAAAACACAATTTTGGTGGGGAGTGGTTATTTTTCTCATGTGACAAGAAGTCAAAGATAGGTAGTCCAGGGCCTGAGTGTGGCTCCAAATGCCATAGGAACCCAGGTTCCTCTTATGCTTCTACCCAGCCTTCCGTAGCATGCATTTCTTGCCTCACGGCCACAAGATGGCTGCCCCATCTCCAACATCAAATCCAAATTGCAAACTGGAAGAAGAAGGTCAAAGGACCAGTTAAGTCTCCATCCCTTATCAGGAGCTTTCTAGCAAGTGCCACACAACCCTTGCCTATATCTCATTGGCTCAAGCTGTGTCACGTGGCAAGACAGGTGGGGAGATGTATTTTTTAATTGAGCATATTGTTGCCCCGAACAAAATCAGATTTGTATAAAGAATATAAATTGGCATAGAGATTGCAAAGAGAGAGATGATGACCAGATTTCAGGAAGGAGAAGGTATGGGCTAGAGGTAGAAAAGAGTAACAATGCCTCCTTGCTGAGATTAAGGTTCTGATTAAGATTCTTTGCTTGACCAAACTTTAGTCAGGCCCCTAAAACTTCTCCTAGGCCCTTCTGTGTGCTTATCGTAGAATGCAGTATGAGCAAGAACTCTGGACCCTGGATACCTGAGCCTTCTCCACCATCCCCCAGGTGACATCTGATCATCCTGGCCTGTCTTCAGCAAGAATCCTGTTAGGTCGGTTTAGCCAGAATTCTCCCTACCCCTGATGTTTCCTCTTAGTAATTTTCCATCTGCTGACCACCCACCCTGCTCCTTGCCTATGAATTCCTACTTGCCCATGTTGTATTCAGAACTGCACCCAATCTCTTCCCCACCCCCTCAATGCAAGTCCCCATTGCAGCCGTCCGTACACCCATAGCCATGGCCCCCCTTTAGTAAAGTCTGCCTCACTGTCTTTAAACAAGTGTCATTTACTATTTCCTTCTTCAGCACTTCTTACTCTAAAGGCTCAGTGGATCGGCTGTGACCAGCAGTTGAGCAGGTGGCAGGACAGCAGAAGGGGCACCAGCATTCCCTAGAGCATAAAGGAAGAGTTATGGAGGTGGCAGAGACTTTGGAGATCGCCAGCTTCACTCTCCATTGCCAAGCAGGCCCTTCATCTGTCGGGTTCACAATCTCTCCTCTCCCCCAGCAGCGTCGTAAGCAACGTCACTTAATGTCTGTCCTCACTTTCTTCTGCTGCAGGCTAAGAGTATGTGCAAAGAAACCCACTCGTTAAAAAGCGTTCTCTAACCCCTTCTGCGCATGCCTTTTTGTGTACTGATGACTAGGTAAGGGGAGGACTAAGCCGGAATGGGGGCAAGTTCCGGGTCTTCTGCATCTCTGCACCCTCTGCGTCCACACAGCCCTCGGACCCAAACGATAGTTGAGAATGGCTTTGGCCGCCGCCGGCTCCTTCCTCGGCAGAGACACGCGGCTCCGGAAACTTGACTCAGGCCCTTCCTGGCGTTTCTGGGAAACTCTGGAGTATCGCCTGCTCTCCCGGGCCGCCTCGCGTCGGCCGAGCGGGGCACCGCTCTCTGCCGCCCTCTGCCGGCGCCACAGTTGGGTTGGGAAGAGCGCACGCGCGAGCGCACGCCAGCGTCCCTCTCCCCCCGCGGCTTGCCCTTCGGCGCGTGCGCGGCGAGTGCTGGCAGGACGGAGGACCGAAGAGGCAGGTAAACCTGCTGGAGCGGGCAGGTGGCGGTGGGTGCGGCCCAGAGAGGAGCTGCCGGGAGTCGGCGCGCTGCAGGTCCGGGGACGCCGGCGTTCGCTCCCGTCTGGGCGACCCTGGTGGGCTCGCAGCGTCACTCAGCCGGGGGGCGTGACCTGAGCCCGCCTCCCGGGGCTGGGAGTGGAGGGGGATGGGGATCTCTGAGGCCTGTTACTGATTTGGTGCCCGTTGTTTGTCCGGGAAGGTTTTCTCGAGGAGAGCGCAGAGTTTGCGAATAGCGGGCAGGAAGGGGCGAGGCTGGGACCAGGTGGGAGCTGGGGTGCCCCGAGTGCACAGGCAGTGAGGAGCTGGGCAGGTCGGTGGAGGGAGCTCTTGTTTCTCTGGCTTTATGGGGCGGGTGGCAGCGGTTGAGGAACATTGCTACAAAATGACGATCCTGGTAGAAATCGTGCAGGTGTTTGAAATCCCAGGACGGCAATTTGGTCTCTTTTTTTTGTGTGTTTTCACTTTTCTGACAGAAAGAGTCATTTCCTTCTCTCCGGGCTCAGCGTGGCCACTAACATGCGCTCGCTTGCCTCTTTACGTCTCAGGACATGATACAAGTGGCACATCCGGGCCATGGGGTCCCAGCATTCCACCTCTGCTCGCCCCTCTTACTGCAAGCGAAAGAAAGATGACAGGGAGGATTTGCTGGCCGAAAGGGAGCAGGAAGAAGCCATTGCTCAGTTCCCATATGTGGAGTTCACAGGTCGAGATAGCATCACCTGTCTCACGTGCCAGGGGACAGGCTACATTCCAACAGGTGAGCATCTTTGGCAATCAGGGGAAGGATTCCCAAGGTACCCACAGGGCTGCTTCTGCCGCCCAGACAGAGCTTCTCTTCTGGGCCCTGAACAGAAGCCAATTTGATAAATTTGGGTAGGTTGCACAACTTCTGTTGGTCTCCTTATATCTGAAAGCCTCTCTTGACTTCCACTCTTTTGTTGTTTGTGTCCTTGGTTTGGAACATGCAGTTGGCTCTACGTTGTGGGATTTGTTGACAGGCACGTTTCTTTATTGCTCTCACTTGTGAGGCCTGGCACAGCTTTTCAAGGGAGCCATCTTGGAAGCGTCTTTTCAAGGAAGTAGATAGTAAATCATTAACGGCCTAAGGTCTGGAAAGTATTTCAAGTGGGGAGAGAAAAACACATGCTCAGGAGGGGAGCCTTGATTAAGTGCAGGATCATCTGTCAGTAAATTGGTCCTCAGAAGGTCTTCGCAATTTAGATGGAGAGTCACGGATGTTTACAGCTGGTAAGAACCTTAGAAACCATCTACTCCAAAGCCTTCATGTGACACATGAGGAGACAGCCTAGAGAGGAAATGACGTCCCCAGGGCCATTCGGCAGCTCAAGGCCATGCGGTGAAACTAGAAAAAGATCTAGATGTCTCAACCTCCCATGTCACTGCCCTGGTAGGATCGATAGATGTTTTGTAATTTGTGGCACAGTCTGTGGATTTACTGGTTTCTTGTTCCTTAGACCCAAAATGTGGAACTAGTATAGAAATGTCTAATTCCAGGCAAACCTCTGTTGTGACAGGTTCGTTTGTGACGTAAAGGAGAGTATCACGAGCACATGGGATTTATTTTACCAAAATAATTGTTTGGTTCTTTCCTAGAACAAGTAAACGAGTTGGTGGCTTTGATCCCACACAGTGATCAGAGATTGCGCCCTCAGAGAACGTGAGTCACGTGTCTCTCCTATTAATACCTACTTCTGTCCTCCTGTCCCTAGTCCCATATATGTATGAGTGCCAGCTACTTTTTGAAAAATTTTATCTGTTCTTGTAAATTCCCCATTTCCTTTAATACTGTCTGCTCGAGCAGTATTAAAGACGGGGACTGCTCTGCCCCGTCACAATCTGGGGAAGGACCACTGCTAGAAACATTCTGAGGGCCAAGTGAAAGAGTTGACCTGGAAGGCATTGGAGAACAGGGGTATCCTGGGAGGTGAGGAACTGTTTCTGTCCTCCGAGCTCCTCCCTTCAGCTTCTGTCTCCAGATGACGGATGGCATGCAAATGAGTTTTTAAAGGCTTCTCCCGTTGCACTCATTCTTGCCTGGTTTGTTGTTCCTGGCTCTTTGTACTTTCCTTTTCCCCTCATCCCTGGTTTTGTGTTTAATCGTGACTAATTGGACCTTGATATCCGACTGCCCCGGGCCGATCATGTGCTGTGTCATTTGCAGTAAGCAGTACGTCCTCCTGTCTGTCCTGCTCTGTCTCCTGGCATCTGGTTTGGTGGTTTTCTTCCTGTTTCCGCATTCAGTCCTTGTCGATGATGACGGCATCAAAGTGGTGAAAGTCACCTTTAATAAGCAGGACTCCCTTGTAATCCTCGCCATCACGGTAAGACTTAGGGCCTTGCTTCCCAGATTGTGCACCTACAAGTCTTGGACCCAAGACACTCATACTTGTTTCCTCCCTCACCCTGATGCAGGCCACCCTGAAAATCAGGAATTCCAATTTCTACTCTGTGGCAGTAACCAGCCTGTCCAGCCAGGTTCAGTACATGAACACAGTGGTTGGCACATACGTGACCACTAACGTCTCCCTCATTCCACCTCGGAGCGAGCAACTGGTATGCTGTTCTTTTAGGACCCCTTGCTTCACAGGCTTCAGGAAAGAGTAGGGGCCCAGGGGTGCTGTATCCTCAGCACTTTCCTTTCCCTCTTCTCATTTCCACTGGCAGCGACTGGTTGATGAGGAAAATTTGATGTGCTCTGTAATTATGAGAAATAGGAAAAAAAATCAGCTGGCATTTGAGTGTTAGGAGAACAAAAGAATTTCTAAGAGCAAGCAGTTCGCTACAAATCGAGAAGAGGCAGTCTTATAGTCCGAAGTCTGTTGGCCTCTCGCAAGGGAAGAGGTTGCAGGCGTTGTTAGAGGGCCACGGTCAATGTCAGGGACAATCTCGGGGAAGTATTTTGTATGTGACGGATGAATGCTCTCAAGTCTTTGGATTGCTGGTAATAGTGCTGTTCTGTGTCGAGCCTGCCTGGGCCACAGACTGACTCTGGTGTCTTATTTTCAGGTGAATTTTACTGCGAAGGCTGAGATGGGAGGACCGTTTTCCTATGTGTAGTAAGGACAGCGTTGTCTATATGTGTGCTCTCTGCTGGATGGAAGGGATTCAGAATGTACTCAGTTGATTGGGGCTGGTCCTACCTTAAGTCCCAGCCTTTGGCCTGTAGGTTCCCTAAGCTTTGGCCATCTTGGGGTTTGTTTGGAGGATGTGTTGTTGGCCTTCGACCGAAGTGCTGGGATTTCTAAGAGATCATTAAGCCACTAGAAACATTTACAGGCTCCGGCATTTATATGGTGGGTTTGAAAAAACAAGTATCATGACGTGGGAGGATGTGTGGACTCTGTGGGGACTCAGAGCTAGTGAGCCCTGGAAGCATTTAGGTCAGAAGGGTGGGGGAGCAGAGGAGCCCCAAGCAGGGCTGATTGTGTCACTCAGCGCTCTTCTGCTAATTCTTTTTTTTTTTTTTCTTCAAACCAATCTAACTGTTTTCGTATTTGCTGTTTGGTAGCTTCTTCTGCACATTACCCGATATCGTGGTGCACAACATAGTGATCTTCATGCGGTACGTTGCTCTTCTCCCTGTCCCCGTGGCCTTTGCGTCTGCACCTGGACCATCAAGCTGTGTGACCTCACCACCTTTGCTCGGGAGATGCTGTGTGACCCACAAAGCAAAGGCACCTAACCAAAGAGGGGACACATGATGTCTTACAGACACAAATACAGTGGACCCTTGGGTGTTCTCTAGATGCAGTGTCCAATTCCCTTCACAAATCACCAGATTCACAGTGATCAGGTAGACATAAAGTTTTCTCCATGAAGTAGGGTCTGGTTCTGTGATCCCTTTAGAATCCAAGTGAGACTAGTAAAGAACAGAAGAACTTCTCAAGGCGTAGTAAGTACTGGGCATTTGACCAGACTTACTTCCTGTCCACACAAATTACCATATGTCATGGGTCTTTATAGAGTTGGTCCTAGAACCCTGACTGTTCAGTTTGCGGATGACAAGCATCTTCTAGACGTTTGAAATAGGAGGGTCTAGAGCAGAGCTTCTCAGCCTTGGCACCATTGACATTTTGGACATTGGGACATTTTGGACACCGTTAACAGTTCTTTGTTGTGGGGGACTGTCTGGTGCATTGCAAGTTGTTTAACAGCATCCCTAGCCTCTACCCGCTAAACGCTAGTAAGTCACCACCTCCCCGCCCCTCAGTTGTAATACCCCGGAAGGTCTTCAGACATTGCGGAAAGTTTCCTATAGGGTAAAATTGTCCTGGGTTGAGAACCACTTATTTAGAACCACTTCTTCATGCCATAGCCTTTCTGTGAATGTAGAAAGATCCTCTGGCCTCCTGGTTATGTAATCGTGAAGATATGCATCTGGGACCCATGGATATTGTTGCTTGAGCTTGCTAGAAATTATTTAGGCAACTTTTCTTCATCTCAAAAACAGAACTTACTCTTCTTGTTTTTTTTTTTTTCCCTCCCCCTAGAACTTCAGTGAAGATTTCATACATTGGCCACATGACACAGAGCTCCTTGGAGACACATCACTATGTGGACTGTGGAGCAAATTCCACAGCTGTTTAGAAACTGCTCTTGGTTCTTCCATGGCAGCACCTGCCAGAAGAGACACAGCACCTGTTCCCAGGGCCTGAGTTTCATACCATGTCGCAGGTGGTAGAAAGAGAGGAGAAATTGGTTCTCTTGATCGCCAGCAAACACCCTCCTGCCGCTTGGTGGGGAGAGCTCCTCTTGGTAGCGCCATCTGTGTTTCTCAGAACCAGCAGACTCACTGCCCGGTGCCTACCCTGTGCCCAGCAAATAGTAGGCACTCGGAAAGTTTGGAGAATTGAATCCTGATCTTTTCGGCTGTTCTTGGGGCATTACAAATAGAAATCCTACCGTGGTTCTAGGTTATCAATGCACAGAGTGACGTGGAGATTGGACTGTTAGTGCAGCTGCAGGACTGCCCTACTCGTCTGCACAGAAGAGGCAGAGGGTGGGAACATTTGAATACATAAGGAAGCACAGACCCTTTAATATGGGAAATTTTTTCACCTGTTCACAAATGCCTAGGAACTTAAAAACAAAAAACCTTTTTTTCCTGTAGAAAGCTCAATTGTTTTTAGCAAGAGTCTATGTGAGGCTTGCTTTACCCTTCATCCATTGGCTGGAACATGGATTGGGGATTTGGTAGAAAAATAAACCCTGCTTTTTTGATTCACCTGCGTTTCCTCTGGTTGCCTGGATGTCTTAGGAGCCACCTCTGGGGGACTGTAGAATAGTTGCCTGCTAAGTGGGTCAGCACAGGATGGGGGAGGGGGGAGGAAAAGGAGTCCCCACTGTACTGTCCCCTTGAGCTCCCATCACTGAAAGAAAGCAGCCTCCTGCCACAGCAGCCTGGCTCCTCCCCATCTGGCGCCCCCCTGTGGTGACAGGCTGCCCTACTGCTCTTGGAGAACAGACCACTTAGTGCCCCCTGGAGGTTGCTAGAGGTAGGGCAGATGCCTGAGGAGTGAGCAGCTGCTTTCCCTAAGGAGGAATAACGTCCCCCACCAGTTGACTGTAGTACTGATTAAGAGGACCTGGTTTGAAGCTGAAAGTTTTGCCCACCCTCTTGGCGTCCAAAGAATGGGCTACATACACCCCCACGATGGCAGGGAATCTAGTCGGGTAACTTGAATAGTTAGGTTTCAGGATTCGGCTGAGATGGACTCCAGCTCCTTCACTGGTGGCCTTGGGAAACCCTCACAGAGCAACAGGTGGTGGCAGGGAGTCAGTATTAGCTTTTGTCCCCATTCCTATAGGTTGATTATATTTGTTTCATGATTTTTGCACTCAGAGTCTTCAAGCTAAGGTTAAATTTTATGATTCTTTGGCTGCTGTTGACCATGATGGAGTAACCCAAAGCTCAGGGTCGAAAGCCGAGTTACAGTGTTCTACTGGATCCTTTAATGGTCTGTACTGTGTGTCGGTGAGGGAACACCACCACTTGTGCCGGAGCAAATCCCCTTTTCTGAGAACACTATCCCAAACAGAACGTGCCCTGAACAAATGAAGATGTTCACAATTACACATTTTCTCTTTAGTTTTACCATTTTCCAACTAGTCTCTAGCACCTCTTTTCATGTTACTCATTAGTACTTCAGTTTGGAGTCCCATTTTGTGGCCGTGTACCTCCACAGCATTTCTTCTACATGTTACCTTAGAATTCAGCTATGATCTTCAAGTGAGAGCACTTAAAATTTTTAAACAGGTCCGACTGCATAATGCTATGAATTCTCCTACCTATTTATATCCTAGCATCCCAAGCTACACCGTGGGGTGTTCTGCGTGGTTTAATCATGCTCTCTGTCAGTTACTGATTCAATGCATACAATTTGCTGTCAGCAACACCAGAATAGAAAGGGCAAGCGGTTGGCTTGGGTGTCTTCGCTATCACTGTGGTTTTCCTAGTGCGTTGAGATTTGGAGAGTATGTTTCTTGGACACGGGGCTTCACTAGAGATCGTTTCTCTGCAGGTTCTGGTGTGGCCTATGTTGGGACCTTTCTTGCTCTCACACTACTTTCACCGTGTCACCTGGTTGAAATCTCCATTTGTTCATTTACTCATGCCAGGAAAATGTTTATTGAGCACCTGCTGTATGCAAAGGATTGCATTTTCTGATGCATTTTGTTCAGAACCATAGCAGAAGTTCATCTACCACAAGCTTTTGATATTTGCCAGGCCCCATATAGGCCACAGTTTGCCGAGTCGCTTTTTGGTTTGTCTCTTTTTCTTTGTTCGTTTATTTTTCTTCAGCTCCGCATATGAGTGAAGTCATATGGTATTTGTCTTTCTCTGACTTATTTTGCTTAACCTAATACACTCTAGCTCTAGACACGTCGGTGCAAATGGCAAGATTTCATTTTTTTCACGGCTAATACTCCCGTTTTGTGTGTGTGTGTGTGTGTGTGTGTACACACACACACACACACACACACACACACACACCACTTCTTTATCTGTTGATGAGTTGATGGACACTTGGGCTGCTTCCATAATTTGGCTTTTATAAATAATGCTGCAGTAAACCTAGGGGTGCATGTTTCCCTTCGAATTAGTGTTTTTGTATTTTGGCGATAAGTATTCACTCATGAGTTTACTGGATCGTATGGTAATTCCATTTTTAATTTTTGAGGAACATTCATGTTGTCTTCCACTGTGGCTGCCATGGTTTATGTTCCCACCAGTAGTGCAAGAGGGTTCCTTTTTCTCTATATTCTCGCCGACACTTGTTGTTTTTTCTCTTTTTGATTTTAGCCATTCTCACAGGTGTGAGGTGATGTCTCATTGTAATTTTGATTTGCATTTCTATGATAGTGATATTGAGCATCTTTCCATGTGTCTGTTGGCCATCTGTATGTCATCTTGAGGGAAATGTCTGTTCATGTCTTCTGCCCATTTTTTAATTGGATTATTTGTTTTTTGGGTGTTGAGTTGTATCTGCTCTTTATTTTGGACACTAACCCTTTATTGGGTATGTCATTTGCAAATATCTTCTTCCATTCAGTAAGTTGTATTTTAGTTTTGTTGATTGTTTCCTTCACTGTGTAGAAGCTTTTTATTTTTGTTTAGTCCCAATAGTTTATTTTTGCTTTTGTTTGTCTTGCCTCAGGAGACCTCTCTAGAAAAATGTTGTTATGACCAATGTCAGAGAAATTACTGCCTTTGCTCTCTTCAAGGATTATTATGGTTTCAGGTCTCACATTTAGGTCTTTAATCCATTTTGAGTTTATTTTTGTGTATGGTATAAGAAAGTGGTCCAGTTTTCATTCTCTTGCATGTGGCTGTGCAGTTTTCCCAAAACCATTTGTTGAAGAGACTGTCTTTTCCCCATTGTATATTCCTTCCCCATTTGTCAAAGATTAATTTGCCATATAATTGTGAGTTTATTTCTGGGTTTTCTATTCTCTTCCATTGATCTTTGTGTCTGTTTTTGGAATATACCATACTGGTTTGATGATTACAAGCTTTATCATATAAGTTGACATCTGAAATTGTGATGCCTCCAGTTTTGTTTTTCTTTTTCAGGATTACTTTGGCTATTCAGGGTCTTTGGCAGTTCCGTACAAATTTTAGGATTGTTTGTTCTATCTCTGTGAAAGATGGTGTTGGTATTTTAATGGAGATTGCATTAAATCTATAGATTGCTTTGGGTAGTACAGAGGTTTTTTAAATATATGTATAGGTATATGTATATTTTTAATTTACATCCATGTTAGCATATAACGCAGTAGTGATTTCATGGGTAGTACAGACATTTTAACAATATTTATGCTTCCTTTCCGTGAGCATGGAATATCTTTCTCTGTTTTTGTATCATCTTCAATTTCTTTCATCAGTGTTTTATACTTTTCAGAATACAGGTATTTCACATCTTTGGTTAAGTTTATTGCTAGATATTTAATTTATTTTTTCGGTGCAATTGTAAATGGGATTGTTTTCTTAATTTCACTTTTTGCTACTTCATTATTAGTGTATGGAACCGCAACAGATTTCTGCACATTGATTTTGTGTCCTGTGATTTCCCTGAATTCATTTACCAGTTCTTACAGTTTTTCAGTGGAATCTTTAAGGTTTTCTGTATATAGCATCATGTCATCTGCAAATAGTGAGAATTTTACTTCTTCCTTGCCAATTTGGATGCCTTTTATTTCCTTATGTTGTCTAATTGCTATGGCCAGGACTTCCACTACTACTGTCGAATGAAAGTGACGAGAGTGGACATCCTTCTCTTATTTATGATCTTAGGGGAAGAGATCTCAGTTTTTCACCACTGAGTATGATGTTGGCTGTGGGATTTGCATATAAGCCCTTTATTATGCTGAGGTATGTTCCCTCTAGCCCTATTTTGCAGAGGATTTTTTCTTTATAAAACTTTTTTTTAGTTTATTGTCAAATTGGCTAACATACAGTGTGTAAAGTGTGCTCTTGGTTTTTGGGGTAGATCCTCGTGGTTCATCGCTTACATACAACACCCAGTGCTCATCCCAACAAGTGCCTTCCTCAATGCACATCACCCACGTTCCCCTCTCCTTCACCCCCCATCAACCCTCAGTTCTCTGTATTTAAGAGTCTCTTATGGTTTGCCTCCATCCCTCTCTGTTTATAGCTATTTTTCCCCCTCTCCCTTCCCCCTTGGTCTTCTGTTAAGTTTCTCAAGAACGAAATATGAGTGAAAACACAGGATATATGTCTTTCTCTGACTGACTTATTTCACTCAGCATAATACCTTCCAGTTCCATCCACGTTGCTGCAAATGCCATGATTTCATTCTTTCTCATTGCCAAGTAGTATTTCATGGTATATATAAACCACATCTTCTTTATCCATTCATCAGTTGATAGACATTTAGGCTCTTTCCATAATTTGGCTATTGTTGAAAGCACTGCTATAAACATTGGGGTACATGTGCCCCTATGAATCAGTCCTCTTGTATCCTTTGAATAAATTCCTAGTAGCGCTATTGCTGGGTCATAAGGTAGTTCTATTTTTTAAGGAACCTCCATGCTTTTTTCCAGAGCGGCTGCACCAGTTTGCATTCCCACCAACAGTGTGAGAGGGTTCCCGTTTCTCTACATCTTTGCCAGCAGCTGTTGTTGCCTGAGTTGTTCATTTTAGCCACTCTGACAGTGTGAGGTGATATGCAGTGTGGTTTTGATTTGTATTTCCTTGATAATGAGTGACGTTGAGCATCTTTTCATGTGTCTGTTGGCCATCTGGATGCGTTCTTTGGAAAAGTGTCTATTCATGTCTTCTGCCCATTTCTTTACTGGATTGCTGGTTTTTCTGGTGTTGAGTTTGGTAAGTTCTTTATAGATTTTGGATACTAACCCTTATCTGATATGTCATTTGCAAATATCTTTTCTCATTCTGTCGGTTGCCTTTTAGTTTTATTGATTGTTTCCTTTACAGTGCAGAAGCTTTTTATCTTGATGAGGTCCCAATAGTTCATTTTTGCTTTTAATTCCCTTGCCTTTGGAGATGTGTCTAGCAAGAAATTACTGCGGCTGAGGTCAAAGAGGTTGTTGTCTGCTTTCTCCTCTAGGGTTTTGATGGTTTCCTGTCTCATATTTAGGTTTTTCATCCATTTTGAGTTTATTTTTGTGTATGGTGTAAGAAAGTGGTCTAGTTTCATTCATTAGCATGTTGCTGTCTAGTTCTCCCAGCACCATTTGCTAGAGACTGTCTTTTTTCCAGTGGATACTCTTTGTCAAAGATTAGTTGGCCATACATTTGTGGGTCCAATTCGGGGTTCTCTATTCCATTGGTCTTTGTGTCTGTTTTTGTGCCAATACCATATGGTCTTGATGATTACAGCTTTGTACTAGAGGCCGAAGTCTGGGATGGTGATGCCTCTGCTTTGGTTTTCTTCTTCAATATTACTTTGTCTATTCGGGGTCTTCTGTGGTTCCATGCAAATTTTAGGATTGTTTGTTTTAGCTTTGGGAAGAATGTCAGTGCAATTTTGATTGAAATTGCATTGAATGTGTAGATTGATTTGGGTAGTATTGACATTTTAACAATATTTATTCTTCCAATCCACGAGCATGCAATGTTTTTCATTTTTTTTGTGTGTCTTCTTCAATTTACTTCATAAGTTTTCTATAGTTTTCAGCGTACAGATCTTTTACATCTTTGGTTTGGTTTATTCCTAAGTATTTTATGGTTCTTGGTGCAGTTGTAAATGGGATCAGTTTCTTTATTTCTCTTTCTGTTGCTTCATTATTGGTGTATAGAAATACAACCGATTTCCATACATTGATTTTGTACCCTGCAACTTTGCTGAATTCATGTATCAGTTCTAGGAGTCTTTTGGTGGAGTCTTTTCAGGTTTTCCATGTAGCGTATCATGTCGTCTGCAAAAAGTGAAAGATTGACTTCTTCATTGCCAGTTTTGATGCCTTTTATTTAATTTTGTTGTCTGATGGCTGATGCTAGGACTTCCAACACTGTGTTAACAGTGGTGAGAGTGGACATCTCTGTGTGTTCTCAATCTCAGGGGGAAGCTCTCAGTTTTTCCCCATTGAGGATAATATTAGCTGTGGACTTTTCATATATGGCTTTTATGATGTTTAAATATGTTCCTTCTATCCCGACTTTCTTGAGGGTTTTTATTAAGGAAGAATGCTGTATTTTGTCAAATGCTTTTTTTGCATCTATTGACAGGATCATATGGTTCTTATCCTTTCTTTTATTAATGTGATATATCACATTGATTGATTTGTGGGTACTGAACCAGCCCTGCAGCCCAGGCATGAATCCCACTTGAACATGGTGAATAATTCTTTTTATATGCTGTTGAATTCAACTTGCTAGTATCTTGTTGAGAATTTTTGCATCCATGTTCATCAGGGATATTGGCCTCTAGTGCTCCTTTTTTGTGGGGTGTCTGTCTGGTTTGGGAATCAAGGTAATGCTGGCTTCATAGAATGAGTCTGGAAGTTTTCCTTCTGTTTCTGTTTTTTGGAACAGCTTGAGAAGGATAGGTTTAACTCTGCTTTAAATGTCTGGTAGAATTCCCCTGGGAAGCCATCTGGCCCAGGACTCTTATTTGTTGGGAGATTTTTAATAACTGATTCAATTTCTTCATGGGTCTGTTCAAATTTTCTATTTCTTCCCATTTGAGTTTTGGTAATGTGTGGGTGTCTAGGAATTTGTCCATTTCTTCCAGGTTGTCCAGTTTGTTGGCATATAATTTTTCATAGTATTCCCTGATAATTGCTTGTATTTCTGAGGGATTGGTTGTGATAAATTCATTTTCATTTGTGATTTTATCTATTTGGGTCCTCTCTCTTTTTGAGAAGTCTGGCTGGGGTTATCGATTTTGTTTATTTCTTCAAAAAACCAACTCTTAGTTTCTTTGATCTGCTGTACTGTTTTTTGTTTTTGTTTTTGTTTTTTGTTTTTTTGGATTCTGTATTGCTTATTTCTGCTCTGATCTTTATTATTTCTCTTCTTCTGCTGGGTTTGGCGTTTCTTTGTTGTTCTGCTTCTAGTTCCTTTAGGTGTGCTGTTAGATTTTGTATTTGGGATTTTTCTTGTTTCTTGAGATAGGCCTGGATTGCAATGTATTTTCCTCTCAGGACTACCTTTGCTGCATCCCAAAGGGTTTGGACTGTTGTGTTTTCATTTTAATTTGTTTCCATATATTTTTAAATTTCTTCTTTAATTGCCTGGTTGACCCATTCATTCTTTAGTAGGATGTTTTTTAACTTCCATGCATTTGGAGGTTTTCCAAACTTTTTCTTGTGGTTGGTTTCAAGTTTCATAGCATTGTGATCTGAAAGTGTGTATGGTATAATCTCAATTCTTTTATATTTATGGAGGGTTGTTTTGTGACCCAGTATGTGATCTGTCTTGGAGAATGTTCCGTGTGCACTTGAGAAGAATGTTTTCTGCTTTAGGGTGAGAAGTTCTGAATATATCTGTCAAGTCCATCTGGCCCAGTGTATCATTCAGGGCCATTGTTTCTTTATTGAATTTCTTTCTGGATGATCTGTCCATTGTTGTAAGTGGAGTATTAAAGTCCCCTGCAATTACCACATTCTTTCCAATAAGATTGCTTATATTTGTGACTAATTGGTTTATATATTTGGGGGCCTCTGAATTTGGTGCATAAACATTTATAATTAGCTCTTCTTGATGGATAGACCTCGTAATTATGATATAATGTCCTTCTTCGTCTCTTGTTACAGCTTTTAGTTTAAAATCTAGTTTGTCTGATATAAATATGGCTACTCCAGTTTTCTTTTGAGTTCCAGTAGCATGATAGATGGTTCTCCATCCCCTCACTTTCAATCTGAAGGTGTCCTCAGGTCTAAAATGGGTCTCTTGTAGACAACAAATAGATGGGTATTGTGTTTTTATCCATTCTGATACCCTGTGTCTTTTGATTGGAGCATTTAGTCCATTTACATTCAGTGTTGTTATTGAAAGATGTAGATTTAGAGTCATTGTGTTATCTGTAGGTTTCATGCTTGTAGTGATGTCTCTGGTCCTTTGTGATCTTTGTAGCATTCCACTCACAGAGTCCCCCTTAGGATCTCTTGTAGGGCTGGGTTAGTGGTGATGAATTCCTTCAGTTTTTGTTTGTCTGAGAAAACCTTTATCTCTCCTTCTATTCTGAATGACAGGCTTGCTGGATAAAGGATTCTTGGCTGCATATTTTTCCTATTCAGAACATTGAAAATTTCCTGCCACTCCTTTCTGGCCTGCCACGTTTCAGTAGATAGGTCTGCTGCTACCCTTATGTGTCTACCCTTGTAGGTTAAGGCCCATTTATCCCTAGCTGCTTTCAGAATTCTCTCTTTATCTTTGTATTTTGCCAGTTTCACTATGATACGTCATCAGAAGATTGATTCAAGTTATGTCTGAAGGGAGTTCTCTGTGCCTCCTGGATTTCAGTGTCTGTTTACTTCCCCAAATCGGGGAAGTTCTCAGCTATGATTTGTTCAAGTACACCTTCCACCCCTGTCTGTCTGTCTGTCTGTCTCTGTCTGTCTGTCTCTCTCTCCTCCTCCTCCTCCTCCTCCTCCTCCTCCTCCTCCTCCTCCTCGAACTCCTATGATATAGATATTATTCCGTTTCATTGAATCACTTAGTTATCTAATTCACCCATCATGGTCCAAAATATTTTTCTCTTTTTCTCAGCTTCATCTTTTTCCATTATTTTATCTTCTATTTCATTTAATCTCCTCTCTGCCTCTTCAATCCTCACTGTTACCACCTCTAGTTTATTTTGCACCTCATTTACAGCATTTTTTAATTCATCGTGATTATTTTTTAGTTCCTTGATCTCTGCAGCAATAGATTCTCTGCTTTTATTGAAGCCCAGCGATTAATCTTATGACTATTACTCTAAATTCTTGTTCAGTTACATTGTTTATATCTGTTTTGATCAGTTCTTTAGCTGTCATGTCTTCCTGGAGTTTCTTTTGAGAATTCTTCCATTTCATCATTTTGGCTAGTTTTCTGTCCCTTATGTGTTTTAAAAGCTTGTTATATGTCCTGTACCTGCGAGCACTACTATATTAAAGAGGGTCATACACTGTCCAGGGCCTGGCCCTTCAGGAGGGAGGTGTTTTTGGAGAGTATTACTTGCTCTCTCTTGTTGTGAGTTTGGTTACTTTATCTCCCTACTCATAGTGATATTTTGGGCCCTCCACCAAGTGTGCTTTGATTTGTTCCTTGAAGTAGCCCTGGAAAGGAAAACAAACAAACAAACAAAAACAAAAAACAAAAAATACCAGCTACAAGTAAACAACAGGGTGGAGATGGTGCTGATGGAAGAGACCTTATCCCATACTAGGAGAGAAATGACAGGGGTGGGCGGGGGGGGTGGTGGTGAAGAAAAGAAAATTGACCAGAGAAATTAAATGGCTTAATCCAGAGAGAGAGAGAAAGGAAAATAAGGAGGTATAGAACATGTATAAAGAGAATAGATTAAATATGTCTGTTTAAACAAACCAACAACCAGAGTAACCAGACTAGAGGCATGAGATGAGAAAAGGAAGAATGAATATATATGTGTGTGTATGTATGTATGTGTGTGTGTATATATATATATATATATGTGTGTGTGTGTGTGTGTGTGTGTATATGTATGTGTGTGTATATATATGTATATATGTATATGTATATATACATATACATATGTATATGTATATATACATATACATGTGTGTGTGTATGTGTGTATATGTGTACACACACACACACACACACACACACACACACACACAAAGAATTGTCCAAGAATTAAATCAGGCAATGCAGCAGCGCTGGTCTGGAGGAGGCCTGTCTGGTCTCTCAGCATCAATCCCACTCGTGTAGATGTGCGGTTACCAGGCACGGAGGGGCGTGGTTTGGTGTGGGCGGCTCCCACCTCCACTGCGAGCCCTGCTGCCCTTTCCTGAAACCCCACCTTGTTGGTGATGGGGAGAAGAATGGCAACATGCCAGTCTCTCCTCCATG
Organism: Felis catus; assembly: GCF_018350175.1. Taxonomy (NCBI): domain Eukaryota; kingdom Metazoa; phylum Chordata; class Mammalia; order Carnivora; family Felidae; genus Felis; species Felis catus. Next base: position 74,769,135 of record NC_058374.1, read on the forward strand.
GACCAGGTGTCCCAAACCACTCTGTTCGAGCCATCCTCACTGTGCCGTGGGCACGAACGAGGCGGTTTGTCCTGCTCCGACGACTCCCTTGCCTCCCTGGCGCTCAGCTGGGACTTAAACCCCGATGTCTTTAAGGTTCCCACTCCATACACCCTGGTTTCAGGGAAGTGCCGCTCCACCTGATATATGGCCTCTGGCTGGCAGGCGCAAGCAGTCTTGTCCTTTGAACGGTCATATACCTTCTTCCCACAGCACTCCAATGAGGGGATTGCTTTCTCCCACTTCAGACTGTGCCCTGAACTAGTTACCGTGCTGGGGCTGGCTGCCTTCCTCCCCAGGTGCTCGATCCGGGCAGCTGGCCTCAGTCCGGAGAAAGCCCCACAGTTAGAGACTGGATCTTGCTCCATCCTCGTCCGTGTTTTTTCTTTTGTCCACATACAGTCCTACGGTTCCCCAGCCTCTCTTTCTCTTCCCTTTGTCCCTCCGCAGAAGGGGGTCCCCCCTCCATTCCTCTGCCGCCTGTTTTCTCTCTCCCAGTTCGCAATCACACAACTATGGCCCTTCAGGTTGTCCCGGTGGGTCCCTGGAGGCGTCTCTGTCACTTTGCCACCTGGACTTTAGGAGTTCAAGGTCCCTTGGCCGTTTCAACACTGCTGTGTTTGAGAGATGAGGGAACTTAGGATCCCCCTACTTCTCCACCATGTGGGCCCCTCCTCCCCGTAGAGGATTTTTTTCATGACGGATGTTGTACTTTCAAATGCTTTTTCTGTGTCAACTTAAATGATTATATGGGTTTATCCTTTCTCTTATTGTTGTATCACATTGATTGATTTGTGAATATTGAGCCACCCTTACATCCTTGCATCCTGAGAATAAATCCCACTTGATAGTGGCATATGATTTTTTTAATGTATTGTTGGATTTAGTTTGCTAATATTTTGTTGAGGATTTTTGCATTTATATTCATGAGAGATCTTGGCCTATAACTAACTAACTAACTCTCTCTCTCTCTCTCTCTCTCTCTCTCTCTCTCTCTCTCTCTTTTGCAGTGTCTTTAGCTGGTTTGGTATCATGGTAGCCTTATAGAATGAATTTGGAATATTTCCTTCCTATTCTAGTTTCTAGAATAGTTTGAGAAGAATATTAAATATTTTTTAAGGTTTTTTTGTTTCTTGTTTTTTTTTTTGTTTGGTTTTTGTTTGTTTGTTTTTGTAGAATTCACCTGTGAAGTCATCTGATCCTGGACTTTTGTTTGTTAGGAGTATTTTTTGATTACTGATTCAAATCATTGCTGGCAATTAGTGTATTCAAGTTTTTTTATTTCTTTCTGCTTCAGTTTTGGTAGGTTATATGTATCTAGGAATTTATCCATTTCTTCTACATTGTCCAATTTTTTGGCATATAGGTTTTCATAATATTCTGTTGCAATTGTTTGTATTTCTGTGGTGTTGGTCATTATTTCTCCCCTTTCATTAGTGATTTTGTTTAATTAAGTGTTCCCCTCCCTCTCTTTTTGATGAGTCTAGCTGGAGGTTTATCAGTTGTCTTGATCTTTTCAAAGAATGAGTTCCTGGATTTATTGATCTGTTCCTTTTTTTTTTTAGTTTTGATATCATTTATTTCTGTTCTAATATTTATTATTTCCTTCCTTTTGCTGTTTTGGGTTTTGTTGTTCTTTTTCCAGGTCCTTTTTTTTTTTTAAGTTTGTTTATTTATTTTGAGAGAGAAAGAATGCACATGCATGGGGGAGGGTCTGAGAGGGAGAGAGGGAATCCCAAGCAGGCTCTGTCTGGTCAGCACAGGGCCTGACACAGGTCTCAATCCTACAAACTGCGAGATCATGACCTGAGCTGAAATCAAGAATTGGACACTTAACTGGCTAAGCCACCCAGGTACGCCTCTAGCTCCTTTAAGATGCAAAGCTAGGTTGTTCATTTAGGTTTTTCTTCTTGAGGTAGCTCTGTATTGCTATAAACTTCCCTCTGGAGTAGCTTTTGCTACATTCCAACGATTTTGGACCATTGTGTTTTGATTGTCTCCACGTATTTAAATTAAATTGCTTTAAATTATCTATTAGTTACCTCCATTTAGTTTAGCTGTCTTGCTGTGATTCTGTCCTGTTCTTTCATTTGGGACATATTCCTCTGTCCCCTCATTTTGTCTGCCTTTCTGTTTCCATGTGTTAGGAAAGTCAGCTATGCCTCCTGCTCTTGAAAATAGTGGCCATATGAAGAAGAGATCCTGTAGTGCCCCGCAGCATAATGTCCTCTGTCCACCAGAACCTGGGGCTGCAGGGTGTCCCCTGTGTGTCTTGCATGAGCCCTACTGTTGTGGCTGAGCCACTTTTGCCTTCAGTCCAGTCATCTGCAATGGCTTTCTTTGCCTGCTATGGGCAGGGTTTGGTCCCTGTGTTGTTAGTGGGCCAGTCCGGGGTCACCTTGGGTCTGACTTGAGTCAGACCAGACATTTGCCAGAGATGCAATAGCACCAAAAGGCAGGGTGCTTTCCTTGTGTTGTCTCCTGAGGAGCTTTTGTTGGTGGGTGGGGTCTGCAACCACATCAGCTGTCTGCCTCCAGTGCACTGTTGGGGCTGCAGTGGGACTGGTGTGCATAGTTATCTTCCCCTCTCCCTAGGGCGAGAGTCACTTTGGAGTGGCACTTGCCCCTTTTGGGGCTATTTGCATACTGCCAGGCTTGTGGCACCACTTTGGATAGGCTTCAGCCAAGGGCATATTGGAGGGGACAGGTCCACAGGAGAGCATGGGGGCAGGGCTCATGGCCAGTAAGTTTTGCACCCATCCACTATGGGAAGGGAAGTACCTGCCCAAAACTCTGGCCAAGGCTGGCCACAGGAGAACGCCAGGGTGGGCACTTTGTAAGCAAGCTAGGTGGAGAGTGTTGATGTCATACTGGTTCCCAACGCAGGTGTCCTTGTTTCTGGGCTGGGATGCAGGGGGCGGAAATGCTGCCTGCCAGCTCCTTTGTTCCTGGAAAAGTCTCCCAAAGATGCCTGTTCCTCCAGCACAGCTCTGAGATTAGCAAACAAATCTCTGTCCATATACCCCAGGCACTTTCAAACTACTGCTTCTGTGCTGTATCTCTGAAGGACTGTTGGTTGTGCCGTCTCTTTACGGGTGGGGACTTTTTCCCTCTTGCCACGCCAGTTCTCCCAGAGCTGAGCCTGATGATGTTTAAAATTCCACATATAAGCCCCTGCTGATTGTAAGAACTACAATGTTATGTCCCTGTAGTTTTCAAAGCCAAATATTATGCCTGGGATTTCTGGTGTGAGGGTCTGTTTCTCTCTCCCCTCTTCATGCCTCTGGTGTCCCTTCCTCCCTTGGACAGTCCTTTAGGTCCTTTAGCTCTAGACCACATCTTGGCCCTTCCTACCCTCTCTGATGCGGCCTCTTCTCTACGTTTAGTTGTGGAGAGTCTGTTCTGCTAGCATTCGGGTCATTTTCTGGGTTATTTACAGTGATGTGGGTTTCTAGATGTATCTGTGGGATGGGGTGAGCTTAGGGTCCTCCTACTTTGCAGTCTTCCCCAGAAGTAACTATAAATAAGATTCTTCATCGCCTTGATAGCAGTCTTAAGATTCTCTCTGTGTTCCTTCACTTGGCTGGAAGGAGAACCAATTCCAGAAATTGTTGTGATTTACCTAGGATCCAGGTGACTTGAGGAAGTCTGAGCTCTTATTTCTAGGTTTTACTAGGTACCCAGGAAGTGGATGGGCTTTGAGGGATCACCTTGATACCCTGTTGCAAGTGGGACTTCTCTTACAAAGGTCCAAGCGGATGGTCACAATCTACTGAGCTGCTTCAGTAAGAACCAGGAGCTGTGACACCACTGTGGGAAGCGAGGTGGGCTAGGAAGCAGTGTGAGCTCGGTGAGAGTGGCTGTGGGGTAGAGCCACACCCTGTGACTCCGCTCCACCTTTGTCCACCTTCAAAAGCTGCTCTCCCCTTGCCCACCTTAGCTCTCTTGGTAGATGGAAGGGCTGTTTTAAATTATGACGTAGCTATTCTAATTAGGTATTTTTAAGTATGTTTTCATTTTACTCCTTTAGTTTGTCATGAACTAGCCCTGGTAAGATACCCTTTATTCAACAAAGTTTACACTGTAAGTTGGGTATTAATAATACAAACAGTCCAACAGAAATGCCCTATGTATCTTTTTTTTTTTTTCTGTTTCGTTAATAGAAAAGCTGTCTACCTTCCTCTGGAGGAAGGGACAGGCAGGGATAGAAGAATGGGACTGAGAGAGGGACAGTTCCTCTGGTTTATCAGTAGTGGTGGGTAGCTCTTGAAATTTATGTTGCCAGATACTATTGTCATTGATTTTGATTGGTTTCGTGTCTCCTGTCCACCTCACACATCACCACCACTGTGCCCCCCTCTAGTAGAGAAGGTGACAGTTTCCTCACTGTGCCACCCTGAGTCACTGGAAAGCAAGGGACCCCTGATGGCAGGGAGAAATGGGAGGCCATCCATTCAGAAGCCTGGTGTTGGGAGGAAGTCCATGGAAGCTCTAAGTGTAGGCCTGGCAAGCAGAGAGGAGGGGCCAGAGGAGGGCGCAGGAAAACAGAATAAGGGGTAGAGGTGAGTAACACTCCCACCTCTCCTTGACCTAAAAGTCTTACAGACAGATGCAGATAAATAGATCGCCAGGGTTGGCTGATGGTATGTACTCGTCACGGGCCTCTGTGGACTTGCTCCCGCGCCTCTTCCCCACCCTCCCCTGGGAGCATCTCTGATCTCCCTCATCCAGCAAGGTGTGGCCCACACACTGTTCCATCCCCTCTGTCCATCCCCATTCCCTAGAGTTGTGTTTTGTGTTTACTCAAGAACAAGGCCGTTCCTGTTTTCTGCCTCCCTTCTCAAGTCTTGCCCTCCGGTCCCAGTTTACTCTTGGATTCCACGCAGTGCAGAGGTTACAAAAAGAGGCAAATGCGTGTTTGTGTGAGGTCACTAAACCAGGCAGTGTGACTCTAGAGTCCTCCCTCCTGGTTGAAAAGTCAATAGAAGAAGGCCTTCAGGACTGCCATTTGGTCATGCCTACAGTATCAAAGACTAAAGGAAAAATGAACAAAGCACAAGTCGGTATGTACTTTCCAATAATTTTTTTGTTTTTAATATCAATTGATGTTTTAAAAAATACAGAGGTGTTTGACACAGAATAGCACCATTGTGTAGGACACACACAGTTCCTGCGCCCGGCACCTGAAGGGGGCTCTTCTTGCCTGGGCTGGGGACAGTCACTCAGGGGGCGTTTGACTCACACCAGTTAGTTTCCTGCCTCTGCCTCGACCCAAAGGTCTTACAGGAAGACAATAAATAAATAGAACACCGAGATTTTATTTTGCAGTCTGCCCAGTTCAGGTCTCTCAGAAAGAGAGAGGAGAAAAGTCCACACTGTTGAGCGGGTGGGATGAATGGACATCAGGTCAGGTCAGCCATTCAGTGCAGAGCCCTAGAGTGACTGGGACTGGAAAATACTTGGGTCCTCTGGGTTGGCAATGGATTGTGTTGTTTGTGGGTTCGGGTTTTTACAAGAAGCAGACAGGCCCTATGTCCACACCAAATTCCTGCTCAGGCCCTCCTATGTCCATGGGTGCAATGTCAATGATGGGGAGACGTGAGGTCTTCTGTGACCGGTACTCGATCATAGTCTTGCCCCACTTACCGGTGTGTTTCTAGGGGAGAAAGAGAGGAGACACTGTCCAATGCCAGCTGCCCAGGACCCCAAAAAGGAGCATCACAGAACACAAAGTGTAAAACACGCTCAGGGCTCCCCCGACCTCTCCTTGGCTTGCTGAAGCCCTCTCCACCCCAGCTCCTGTCTTTTCCAGCAAGGCCCCCTCCACCTGCTCCCTCCCCCACAGTGAGCGTCTCTTTACTCCATCGCCAAGGCAGACCCACACACACACGCCATGAATACTCCTACGAGAGTAACTGGACGTGCCAGGTAGGACTTCTTTCCCCTGAGCCCAGGGAGTGAAGAAGATACAACAATGGCACCTTTCCCTCCCCTGGCACTCCGCACGCCTTCTCTACATAACCCCTCACGCTCACCTCTCGAGGATCCTATCACCTTAGGCCTGTGACACCTGCTGTGGACCAACCCTCTGCCTGCTCCAGCCAGCCCGACTCACCGTGCAGCCATCCTTCAGGACAGTATATGTGAACCTGCTGTTGCCCTCAGCCCGGATCTCCACATCATTGGAGCCCTGGATGAGCAGGGCCTTCTTGAGGTTGCCAGCCACTTCATCCAGGTAGGCAATGCTGTTCTTGCAGTGGTAGGTGATATTCTGGGAGCCCTCGGTGGACAGCAGGCGTAGGAAGGTCATCTGGACGTTGGCAGTGTTGGGAGCCAGGTTGTCATCTCCATAGCTGAACTGTCAGGGCAGAGAGCGATGGCGTGAGGCCCAGGGGCAGTGTCCAGTGGGATCATGGTTAAGAATACTCTTCAGAAGAGGGGAAGAGGAGGAAGTCTCCAAGAAAAGTGGTGGGCGAGGTGCCACCAACTTCAAGGGAGAAAGAAGAGAAGGGTTCTGAGGAGCCGTCTGGGGCCCAGAGCAGCCAGGTACTCACGTGGAAGCCACCGTTGATGGTTTCTCCGAACCAGATGTGCTTCTTGTCCTTGCTCTTGCTGCTCCACCAGTTCTTCTTGGGAACACTCGCTGGGTTGGGGTAGACGCAGGTCTCGCCAGTCTCCATGTTGCAGAAAACCTTCATGGCGTCCAAGGTGCAGCCCTGGTTGGGGTCAATCCAGTAGTCTCCTGCAGGGGAGGAGGCAAGTACCCCATTGGGGCTCAGACAGGCACACACATACTCCCGAGAGGGCCAGGCCTGCCTGGGAGAGACGGAAAGGCTTCCCAGGACACAAGGGGGAGAGGCACAGGCTGTGAGGGCCACGTGTGGCCAAAGGGAGGGGAGATGCAGGGATCTGGGAGCAAGGAGACCTGGACGGGAGAGTCTGATGCTAAACAGGGGCGCAAGCAACAGGGCAGGAGCAGCCCCTGCCTGGTGGATGGAACTCTACCCTCAAGTCACGTCTGCCATGTAGCCATGGCAGGACGGGAGCCAGGGCCGAGGTATCTCTGCTGTGAAATGGAGGAGCAACCATCCACCAGAACCTTCCAGGCCTGGCTCTGGCCTGTGCTAAGAGCGGTCTCCTCCCTCATTCTGAAGGCGGCCATGCCCAGCAGGCCGATTTCCTGCTCTCCGGGGCCAGGGGCCCTGCCCTGCACCCTCACCGCTCTTCCATTCAGGGTGGCAGAGTTTCAGGTCCCGGCAGGTGCGAGCGGGGTTCTTGCGGGAGCCCTCGGGGCTGCGGATGCTCTCAATCTGGTTGTTGAGGGACTTGAGCGTGGCATCCACCTCGGCGTCGTGCTGTCTCAGGTTGCCAGCTGCCTGGTCAGCCCGCATGTACTGCAGGGGGTCGGGGCCCTTCTCTCTCTGGCCTAGGCCAGCAAAGGCAGACATGTCGATGCCAGGGCCAGGGGGACCTGGAGGGCCAGGGGGTCCGGGGTTTCCAGGAGGACCCTGTAGCAGGAAACGGAAATCAGCCAGGAATTGTGGGGATGTGCCCCTCCTGTGTACAGCCCCACTTGCTAGAATATACTAGTGTCTTCTTCCAGACACTGGGTGGGGGGAGGGGTGCAGCAGCCCAGGACCAAGAAAAATCACAGCACTTTCCCTACTTCTTCATCAGCCCCTCTCTCCTGTTTCCCAACACCAAGCAGGACCCTCTGAACCTCCTGGGAAGACCCAGGACACAGGATGCCATCTTCACTAGCGGCAGGCGGATGCCCCGAAAGAGGCCCTTGGCACCAGAGAGCCCGAGCCTCCAGATGCTGGGGACAGGCCAGACAGCGGGGAAGGAGTCAGGACACTTACAGCCGGGCCAGTTTCGCCCGAACGTCCGCGGGGACCAGGAGGTCCAATGGGGCCAGGGATTCCATTAGCACCATCTTTGCCAGAGGGACCGACGGGACCAGGAGGACCCTGCAGGCCAGGAGAGAGGAGCCGTCAGCAAAGGCAGGGGTGTGGTGGGGGGGGCAAGGGGGGCTGGTCGGGTGGCTGTCCTGATGGGAAGCCCTGCAGCTTCACATTTCTCGGAGGGCCCAGACTCGTGTCCGCTGGGCCAGGGACCAGCAGGATGGCTTCACGGCTCTTCTATCCTGAGCTCCTCTTTGTCGAATCCTATTCCCAGTGGGCCCAGCTGACAGCCAAGAGCTGTTCTCATGTTCATCCAGCCTGTGATCTCAGGGGGTTTCTGGCCACAGTCACCCTGAGCCCGTCGTCCTTCCACCTCCGAGTGAGGCCCCCTGAGCCCCAGGCTTCCCTCCCCATCAGAGCGCCCACACCTGGCCCCACCCCCGAGGAAGGACTCCCTGCATCTCACTTACTCTAGGGCCAGAAGGACCAGCAGGACCAGAAGCACCTTGGTCTCCAGAAGGACCCTGAGCAGAAGGAAGAAGCAAAAGTCAGAGGTCAGCACAGACAGGGCCCCATCTTCCAGGATGGGAAGCCTTCTTAAATATGCATACGATACATGTCCCCCCTTCCCCCTCCTTTGGTCCTGGATATTTCTTAGGATGATCCCAAGCTGGGTTAGCTGCATGGGACACTCAAGTGAGCTCTGAGCAGTGGGAGGCACCTGGGAGACATGCACAGACAGCAATACTCACAGGAGGGCCGGGCAGACCCTGCAGACCAGTGAAGCCACGGTGTCCCTTCAGGCCCCTCTCGCCAGCCTCTCCAGCTTCTCCTTTGTCACCTCGGGGACCTTGAGGACCCTGGGAATGAGACAGACACAGGTTGGGTCAGGTTGAGGCCTCTTGCTGGCCTCACCTGAGCCAAGGAGTCCCAGGATCCACACAGTCCCCACTGACCTCCAAGCCTGCCCCAGTTAGGAACCCAACAGAGGACACTCAGATACTCACTGGGATTCCCCGGGCTCCGGCTGGTCCTGCAGGGCCCATGGGGCCTTGTGCGCCCTGTGAGGGAGAGAGTGGGAACTCTGTCAGCAAAACCCTCCTCTGCCTATGGCCCGGACTGGGCCCCAAGACTCCCTGGACCCAGGGATGCATCCAGGGCCTGGGAGTCAGGCACATAGTGCATGAGCTCCCAGCTCACTTGGCCACCCTTCTCCACTTCCAGCTTTTACTGAATTAAGGATACTCACAGCTTCTCCTCGGTCTCCCTGCTTTCCAGTTGGGCCAGCGGGGCCAGGAGAGCCAGGGGGCCCAGGGGCTCCAGGAGCACCCACGGGACCAGTCTCACCACGATCACCCTGTCAGGAGAGAGGTCTCAGGCTTAGAGAAGAACGTTCCAGAAAATCCATGGAGAAAAGGCCCTTGAAACTGAGACAAGACTCTGACTCCAGCCTACCACCTGGGGCTGACCTGGTAGGCCCAACAGAATATTCTCCTGTCCCACTGCTCATAGAGACACCGAGATATTCACCTTGACTCCAGCCGCACCATCTCTGCCAGGGGGGCCATCAGCACCAGGGCTTCCCTGGACAAGAGGAAACAAGATGCCATTAGAGCTGCCCCTGCCAGACTCCCATTCTGTTCCTCCCTTCTCCCGTCGGGAGCCCCAGGCTTGTTCCCTTCCATCCTGCTAAAGCTTTGGAAGCTCAACAAGCTTCCTTCTGCCTTCCTGCCCACGTACCAGTTCTTAGTGTCTGTGTCCCTCTCTCTCTCTCCCATCACGACCTTCCATCGCAGCTGGGCACTTGGGCCTATGGGCCCATCCCATCATCCCCTCTTCCAGGGCACCAGGACTGGGCCTGGCTGGCCCGGCACGCCTCTCCCTGGGAAGGGCCACACACACAGTGGGTCCCATTGCTCACCTCTCGTCCAGGTTCGCCAGAAGGACCAGTCAGGCCAGGAGGACCCACGGGGCCGGGGGGACCTCGGTCTCCAGATGCTCCGGGAGCTCCCTGCTTGCCAGGCTCACCCTGGAGGGACAGCGACAAAGAGGATGAGTGTGCACTCTAAGAATCCCGTCCTGGGACATACTGAGCCCTTCCAAAGAAAGGGCTGACAGAGAGACAGTGCTGAGGGTGCAGAGTAGGGGGAAATCTCAGGGGGTAGTGTTGCTTCTTCAGAGACCAGGCCACCAAGAGCACTGAGTGAAGAACACCAGCCAGAGCCAAGCTGGGCCCAGTTCACCAGAGGAAGGGGCATCCTTCACTCACCGATGGGCCAGGCAGGCCGGGGAATCCTCTCTCACCACGTTGCCCAGGAAGACCAACAATGCCCCTTTGACCAGCCAGACCTTGGGGACCTGGAGGACCATCGGGACCCTAGAGAGGGAAGGCGAGAGTGAGAATTTGAGCTCTGACAGGGAGTGGCCCAGCCATCCACACCCAGCCTGGCCGCCATTCACAGGTCCCAGCACTCTTCCCTGGCAGTGGCCCCCTCCATGGTGTCCCCTCCTCCTCCATGCCCTGTGAGCTCAGAAGACTTCCTGGCCCAGGCCTGGGAAGGACTTACAGAGGGACCATCATCTCCAGGCTCTCCCTTCTCGCCAGGGGGCCCGGCAGGACCTTGGAGGCCAGGGTCACCAGCACGGCCAGGGGGGCCGCTGTCTCCTCGAGCACCTTTAGGACCATCTTTTCCAGAAGGACCAGGGGGACCAGGGGGTCCAGGGTTGCCCTAGAAAAGCAAATGCAAGAAATGAGAACATCTCACCCTGCCCCATCCAGACTGCCAAAGCCACTGTGGCCCCAGGGAGAGCAGTTCCCCTCTGTGGCTCCCTCCACACAAAGGAAGCTTGACCCCCACCCCTGTCTGCTTCTTCCACCTTCCCTCCCAGGAGGGAGCTCTGAGCAGCCAGCCCTGGCTTGTCCAGCCCCACATTTGCTTTTTCTGATCTACTTGGACTTCTTCCTGCCTCCTTTCTTTTAGAAATCTCAATCCCACCATCCCTCAAGGAACAGTTCAAACGTAGCTCCTCGGACCCCTAAACCTCTGCACCCACTCCCCCTGCACTTGATTGGTGGTAAACTGGTGACTTTTCACCATCTCTCGTCCCTCCATGGCAGATTCCCTGTGGGCAAAATGTAGAACTTGTACAGGCCGGGAACACAGAATGCGCTCAAGAAATGTGTTGAGGCAATCGGGCCAGCCTGTCCTGCCCACTGAGCCAGGAGTCTGAGGGTCCAAGCCCAAGCCAGCAGGGAAGGTTGCCCATGGCCACAGCCCTTGCTCGCAGCTGTTTACGAGAACAGGTCCCCGTGATCAATTACTCCCAGGAGTGGGAAAAGGCACAAAGGGATGGAGGCCGGCTTGCACTCTTTGGAGCCCTGCTGGGACTGTGCCAGGCTCTTCAACCCCTGCTGTGCCCCCCACGCCAAGAGTAAGGTAAGAACCATCCAGGAGCATCACTTACATTGGAGCCTGGGGGTCCGACACGGCCAGCAGCTCCAGGGAATCCGGTGGCTCCCTATGGGATGAGAAGAAAGACTCTGAATCCCTCAGGCCCTCAGAAGCATCAGGAATCATATTGGGAGACAGACGGGGGTGTCTCAGAGGCTGGTGTGGAAAGGGGCAAGGAGAGCTAGAGAAGGAGAAAGGGCCCCATGGGGTCTGGCTATTGGATCAGGAAGCTGCAGCTTCTCTGCCTCCAGCTCCTGTAGGGGGTAGGGTGAGGAGGTGCATTCAGCTGGGACAGCCAGTGCTTTGGGAGCTGAGCAGGGGGCCTGCCCAGGACCACAGACCTCCCCGGATCATGGCACACTGGCAGAGAGGGGCGCCCGTTCTCCCTCATGGCTGTGGGATGGGCTCAGGCTGGGGGCAGAAGCAAGGCTAAGAAAGAAGGGGGTGAGTAAATCCCAGAGCACCACCGTGGGAGCATCTGGCCAGGCCTTCTTGGTGACAGCAGCTGCCGCCCCCAAGGCGCCCTCCACCCCACCTGGTGGGAACGGGGACCTCACTCACCGGGGGGCCTTGAGCACCTCGGGCTCCTTTAGGACCAGTCACACCAGTAGGACCCTGGGAAGGAAGGAGAGAGAGAGTGAGGCCCAGTCACCCGGAGGAGAGCTGTGGGCTTCTGGGTATAGGGCCTGTCTGACCCCCAAGAGCCGACTCCCAAGGGGTTAGTTTTCCAAGATGTAGCTCTCTTGTCACTAAAATCCCAGCCTGGAGAAGGCATCACAGGTGGGCCTGCCACTCCCTCCAAGAGAGACTCGTGCTCTAGGAGACCTCGGGGGTGGGGGGGGGGGGGAGGCCTGGCAGGCATCTGCAGAGCTGGTTGGAGGTCTCCCCCTTCCCTCCCCAGGATCCTGGCTGCGTCTTCCCTGGTCATCTATCCTTAGCCTGCACTCTGTGTCATCTCCTGGCCCCCAAACCCTAGACGACATAAGCCAGTTAACTCCTTTTGAACCTCTATCCCCAAGTACAGATTCCTCCCCACAGCTGCTCCCTTCTGGGGCTGGGGCAGCAGCAGCAGCAGGCTCTAACATCTGCCAGGTAGAGGGGCTTCAGCTTGGGGTGACACCCAGGCCTCCTGTCCAGGCCCCTCATCCTGCACCCCAACATCCCTATCCCATGGGAACAGCTCCTGGGGGAGCTCACTGCTACCCACCTGAGGTCCAGGAGCTCCAGAGGGGCCCTGAGGACCCGGGGCACCAGCATCACCTTTCTGGCCAGCCTCTCCTTGCTCGCCCTTGGCACCTGGCTGGCCATCAGCACCCTGTCCCGAGGAGGAGGAAGCAGATGAGTTAGAGGCAAGCCAGATACTCCACGTTCTTCCAAAAGGGCCAGGGCTCTGGGTGAGTGGGTGGGTCAGTGAGTGAGTGAGTGAGCGAGCTGCTCTAAGATGGGACTGTGAGATCAGCGTGGAGGTTCAAGGAAAGACGGAAGAGGCCATTTCCCTCTTCTTTACATTCTGTCCCTCCCTCCCTCCCTCCCCCACAGGCTAGAAGGTGCCCTCAGGTGTAGAGCTGGCCTGAGCAGAGGGGTGGGAAGGAGGGTGGACAGGGACACTCACGGGAGGTCCTGCGAATCCAGCGGGCCCGGGGGGGCCGGTCTCTCCACGTTCACCCTGTGGGAGAGAGGGCCCAGGAGAGGTAAGGCCCTACGCCTGCCTGCTTCTGTCCTCTCCTATAACCCAGGCCCTTGTGGCCCAGCCCTTGCATAGAAAGCCCAGAGACAGGACACGGAGACAGCCTCCAGGAAGCTCTGTCCTAAATACAAGGGACCCACTTCAGAAGACCTCTCTTGGTCAGAGGATCTGGCGACCTGAAGGCCCTCCACCTCGACCGCGTCATGGAGACGAAGCCTTCTCCCTCCATTCTCATCTCTGCTTCCTCCCCAGACCCAGAGGGCCAGGCTGAGAGGCAGGGCGGCTTCTCTTGCTCCCAGGGGCCTGGGGACAGGGGCAGATACTCACCGGGGCTCCACGAGCACCAGCAGTTCCCGCAGGACCAGGAGGTCCAACTTCTCCCTAGGGTGGGGAGGGGAGACGAGAGCCACAGGTAAGGGGTGGGGGTCAGAGTGGGGACCTTAAAGAGCAAAGTGCATCCCGGGAGCCCTGCAGCAGATGGCCTGTTTTCTCCTTGTAGCTTCGGTCTGAGAGGTACTTCCTGGGGCCTCTGCTGAATGCTGGTTTACCGGCCCCCTCCCTCCCTGCAACAGCTCCGCTGGACGGGGTGCACAGCCCCTGACTCTGCTTTTAAGAAGATTCCCACCCCTCACTCCTTGCAGCCACTAGTGGGCAGGAGGGTGCCAGCTGTTGAGTGAGGAGAAGAGACGGCAGTCTTTGGCAGGAGATGCGCAGGTGTGATGGGGAGGGGAGCCATGAGCGAAGGGAGCTGTGACTCACCTTCTCACCATTGGCACCGGCAGGGCCAGGGGGGCCAATGGGACCAGTCAGGCCCTAGGGAGAAAGGAGACAAAAGTGAGGGAGGAAGAGTTGACCAGGGACTTGGAGCCCAGTAGGGAGTCTGGGGACCTCACACCCGTGGCCCCAGCCTTGTCAGGAGAGTCCCAAAGCTGCCCAGCCTGCACAACTGAGATAGGACGGGGGCTGTGCTCACACACTGCCCTTCCGTGCCCAGAGCGCAGGGCTGGAGACCCACGGGGTCCCCAGGGTGTCTGCAGCCAGCATTCACTTACTCGTCCACCGTCCTTCCCAGGGGCTCCCTCGGGGCCTTTCTCACCAACGTCACCCTGTGGGATAGAGAAGATGGGCCACCTCAGGAGGGGGGCTCCGGCTCCGTGTCACCCTGGCTGAGGCTGCAGGCACAGCTCAGCTCCTGGCCCAGCAGGATTGGCTATGGGTTCAGGGTGAGAGGCGTGAGATGGAGGGAAGGGTTGGGAGAGGGGGTCACTACAAGATAAATAGTGCCTGAGGTGGGTGGGTGGGGGGGGAGGTCTCCAAGTTCCTCAAGAGGATTAACTAGGGACCCCCCCCCCCGCCCAGGTGCTGTGGGGAGGGGGTGAGTGTGGCACAGGGAAGCGCGGCTTTGGGGGAGGCACAGTCGGCCTGGTACTCACCCTGTCTCCCTTGGGCCCAGCGATGCCAGCTGCTCCCCTCTCACCGGGCATCCCCTGCAGACCTGGAGGGCCCTGAGCCCCAGGGGGGCCGGCTGGGCCAGATGCGCCCTGTGGGGTGGGCGTAGAGGAGTCTGTGATGGGCAGCACCTGCCCAGGACCCCAGCACCCAAACCCCCCTTCCTCTCCTGCCAGGCCTCCTTTCTGTCTTGTCTTCCATCTTCCCTTCTCCTGTCCCCATCCCCCCTCCCCTCCCCCAGCAGGGCCTCCTAGGCTGACGCAGACAACCCCAACAGCCTCACTTACTTTGGGGCCGTCCGTGCCAGGAGTGCCAGGGAGGCCGCGGGGACCCTGGAGGCCCTGGGCACCGGGAGAGCCACGTTCACCTGGGAAACCTCGTTCACCCTGTGACAGAGACACCATGGGGCGGTCAAGTGAGAGTGATGGGGCAGAGGCCCAGGGAAAGGCAGGGGGGCAGCAAGCAGAGTGGGGCCCCGGGCCCCGGGCGTGGCTCTGCAGGGCCAGGCTGGCAGAAATGCACAGGGAAAGAGCAGGTCTGAGGGGACCACCCGAAACGGCCAACGCTTACCCTGGGACCCACAAGGCCGGGGGCTCCAGCTTCACCAGGAACACCCTGGAGAACAAACAAAGACGTGTGAGAGAGGGGGAGATTTGATGTCCTGCAGCCAGGGAGGAGCATCCCTCCCTCTGGAGGCTGAGCTGGGATGTGGCTCGGACACTCCCGGCCTCGTGGGGCTCCTCGTGCCCTCCTGCAGAGCAGAAGAGACCTTCCCATCTAAATAGTTTGCAGGTTCAAAGAGCCCCACACTCACCTGGTCACCTGGCTTTCCACCTTCACCTGGGGGACCGGGAGGGCCAGGAAGTCCCTAGAAGGCAGTGACATGCGTTAGCAAGAGAGTAAGTTTACTCCTCCCGCCCTCCAGGGAGGCCCAGCACAAGGCAAGAGCCAGGACTGCAGGGAAGCCTCACCCCCCTGGCCCCCATGAGAGGGGCGGGCCCTCCACCCGCAGTGCCTACTACCGCCCGCAGAACCCCGGGCTTGGAAAGGACTGAAGAGGGGGCCCAATCCGGCCACCTACCTGGAACCCAGATGGCCCAGGGGCACCCTGCTCGCCTCGTTCACCGGCAGGTCCCTGCAGAAGGAAACAAACGTGACCCGAGCGCTCTGGAGAATCTAAGAGCCTCGGACACAGGGCACCGGGGTGGCCAGCAGGAGGACAGGCCAGACACCCCCCTGCACCGCCCAACAGGGTTGCAGGAGTGTGTGCCTCGCTATTCTCCCACCAATGACCTGCACTCCTGAAACGGGTGGGGTTCACACTGCCTTGGCTGAGTGGGTCTGGTGTCCCGCATGAGCCCACACCCAAACTGTTAGTTTCAATGCCGAGCGGGCCTGAGGTGCCTCGGCCTCCACACCACCGCCCCCATGCCCACAGGGCCAGGCAGGTACTTACAGCGGGTCCGGGGGGCCCCGCAGCACCGGTCTCACCATCTTTGCCAGGAAGACCCTAGAAGGAAGGGAAAAGTGTGAGGTCCTGACACACGCTCTTCAGTTCTGTGGACCCCAGTACTGGGCAGGCACAGTCGGTGGCCCTGAGTTTCCATGATCCCCCAACCTGAACTCCATTTCTCCCCACTTCCTTTCCTGAGCCCCTCCTTTTCCCAGTCTTGCTCAGCATGGGAGCCTTCCCCATCTCCAGGCTACTGACCAATAGCAACTAGAAGTCATCCTGTGTGGACTCCCAAAGGCCCTAGAGAAGCATGGGCTCAGCCACAGGACTCCACACTGCTAACCAGGGACCCCAGGAGCATGCCACGGGATTCCTCTCCCCTTGAGGGTGTCCAGCCAGCACCAATGCGTGGGTAGTGAGACGGGGTACTTACTCTCAGTCCAGGGGCACCGGGAAGTCCCTTCTCACCAGCCTTGCCAGGTTCGCCCTGGAGGAAAGAGTGCAGGACCATGAAGGGAGGGTTTAGGGAGGGTGGGTAGAGCAGGTGGGGGAGCCTGGGACTTGGGGCCACAGCCTGATGGACAGGAAAAGCTCAAGCTGAGTATCAGCACCTTCTCTTACGCTCAGAGGGTGTGGCAGCACTGCCCCATGGAACAATGTCACGGCTGAGATGTCCCGAAGCTCTAAGGAGCCCCGGGTTTCCCCAGATCACATGCACTCCTGTGGGACAGGGAGGCCCCAGCTGCCCATGGCACCCAGGATCCCACTCAGACCTGCCCTTGGTTCACTCTCTTTAGGAGCCAGTCCTTTCCACAGGGGGCAAGGAGGTAGGTGGCACCATGTGGAAGGAAATGGAAGGGCGGGTTATTACTTACATTGGCACCTTTGGGGCCGGGGAAACCCATGACGCCAGGCTGCCCACGAGCACCCTGAGGACCTGGAGGTCCAGGACGACCATCTTCACCAGGGGCTCCCTGAAAGAGAGGACACCGTTCCCAGAATGTAGACGCTCTTCCCACATCCGTCCATCCACCTACTGAGTGCCTACTATGTGGCAGGCACAGGGCAAGGCAACGACCAGACGCACGGCACAGGGATTGAGCAAGGTTTCGACCAGCAGCCCTCACCGCACGTGTGGACCCCCGTCAGCAACAAGGTGCTGCTTAAATTAGAAGTTTTGCCTCTCACGGTGCATACCAGGCTTCGTCTTCCCCCGAGGAAAGGCCCGAATGCACAACGGGGTGGCACTTTCAGGGCTCCACACCCGGCCCTGGTACCTACCATCTGCACCCCTCCTCTATTCTCAAAATTCACGGGCTGCCCCCCACCCAGACTCCTGTCTGTCTTCCTACCTGCCTCCTCAAGGATATCCCCTCAACCTCTCCCAACAACTCCAAATGGTAGACTTACAGAAGGACCAACTTTGCCTTGAGGACCGGCATCACCGGGGCGTCCAGTGAGACCCTTTGTTGAGAAGAGAGACAGAGGGTGGGCGGGCGTCGGGGCAGGCCCCAGGCCCTCCCGATCCTCAGCACAGGGCTGGAGGGAGCAGGTGGGGAAGGGCACGAGGACTCCCGATCACAGTCGGAAGTCAAGGACAAAGGCGGCTGGGCTACTTACCCGGGCTCCAGGAAGGCCAGGCTCTCCGGGACGGCCAGGATCGCCGTTGGCACCCTTGGGGCCAGCAAGGCCGCTGGGCCCTCGCTCTCCAGGGGCTCCCTACACAAGGGGAGGCAGCAGTCATCAGCAGGCCGTTTGACCAGCCATGCAGGGACCCCAAGCCCTTCTTCCCCCACTCACCTTTGGACCTGCCAGACCATCTTGACCTGGGAAGCCACGGTTGCCAGGAGCACCCTAGGAAGAAATGGGAGGGCAGGTGGTGAGTGACAATGGCCCCTGACCCAACGGTAACTCCAGGGAGCCCAGCCAGGCTTCGGGGGATCAGTCCCACCAACCCACAGTTTCTGTGGGGCTGTAGCTATGGCCGGCAAGATTCCGAGAGAGTAACTTCTTGGGCCTGACCTGGGGAGTAGCTCAAACCATTTCATGCCCTCCTGGGGGCATGGGGTACAAATAAGAAGAGCTCCCTGTCCCCATGGCATTGAGTGGAGAAGAGAGGAATCTGATACTCAGGCCACAGGACTGGACAAGAACACAGAACCACCAAGACTCCACTTCCACGTTCAGGTCACACCCACAGAAAGTGGGGACTAGGAGTCCCCTTACCTCTAGAGTTAAGAGCCCACTTACTCTTTCTCCAGGGGGACCAACGGGCCCAGCACCACCAGGCTCTCCACGGGCACCTCTCTTGCCTTCCTCACCAGCAGGACCAGGGGCTCCTTGGGGGCCAGCAGGGCCCTGAGAACCAGCACAAAAGAGAAACAGGGTGAGTCTCCACCTGGCCCCGGGTCAATCACTGACCTGGCATGTGGTGGAAGTGACCTTGGCCATTATTTCAGGGCTAGGGGATTTGGGGAAGAGGGGCCATAGAGGGTCAGCCCAGGAAGAGCAGAAGTGGCCCAGTGGGAAGAGAGAGGGTGTAAGGGTCAAAGATGGGAGCTGAAGCTGCATCAGCTTCTCAACCCCGATATGTCCCCCTCCCCAGACACAGCCTGAGGGGTCCCAGATTAGGGGACAGGGCTATGGAGGAGGAGGGCAGTGGGCGGGGCGATGGCCTTGGGCCCAAGAGCTGGTGGGCAGATACTCACAGGCTCTCCCTTGGGGCCTTGTTCGCCTTTGAAGCCAGCAATACCAGGCTCACCCTTGAGAAAAGGCAGAGGCAGGTTGTCACGCTGGGTTCTCTCCATGGACCCTGCCCCCATCTCCAGAAACCCTTAAAGGCATGCCCCCCCCCAGCCCCCAACAAAGGACACTGGTGTGAGTGCAGGAAGGAGGGATGGCGGGGTTTGACCCCGATGGTATCGATGGGACTTGGGGTTCACTCTGGGTCTTACCGTCTGACCTTTCGGGCCCAGCGGACCAGTTGCACCTTGAGGGCCAGGTGGACCACGGGGCCCAGGGAAGCCGGGAGCACCAGCGATGCCCGGAGCACCCTGTCAGCATGAGTAGAAGAGAGGGGCATCAGGAGAGGGGGCAAGGAGGGACTGACCCCACCTGGAGGAGCCAAATCCAAGGGCAACACTCACAGCAGATCCTTTGGCTCCAGGAATTCCATCAGTTCCAGGGTTACCCTGAGAAAAGAGATGGGGTCATTATGAAATAAGTAGCAAAGAATAAACCCCAGCTACCTCCCTGCCCTCCCAGACCACAGGCCCAGGGGCTGGGCCAGCAGCTGGCCGTCCCAGACATGGTCCTGTGGGGGGTTTCTGGGACAGGATGGGGTTGGAAGGAGACCTGCCCCTAGAGATCAGGGAGCAGGTGCTGGGCCTAGATGAAGGTTTGGTTGGTGGGGCTCCAAATGGGCTCCACTTCTCTCAGAGGTAAACAGAGTCAAGAGCACCCAGGCCACAGACTTCAGGCCAAAGGGAAGCTGTACTTACAGAGGCACCGGCCGGTCCAGGGGACCCAGGAGTACCAGGTTCACCGCGAGGACCTTGAGCGCCTTCGGGACCTCGAGCACCAGTGGGGCCAGCTTCACCCTGGATAGAGACGGAGAGGGGTGGAGTGAGGAGACGCCGGGGGGCGGGTGGGGGGCAAAGACCTCTCCCCGGCCAGCAACAGCTCAGGGACAGAAAGCGGAGTTGCACACACCTCACCCACTGTGCGCGTGCGCGAGCGTGTTCCCCACGTGGTCCCACATGTCCCCCCCCCCCGAGTGAGCTCGCCAACCTGATGCCTTCCCCCTACACTTCCTCCGCTCTCCGTCTCCCTTCCACACCTTAACCCCCCACAGCAAATGCACACCTCCGTGCTACGGCATCGGGCCTCAGGAAGGCCAGTGCTGGGGGGTCCTGCCCACGCTGAGGGGCGTGAGCTGGTAGACGGGCCACTGAGGTGGGCAGCCTTTACCTCCCACTCTCCACCTATTCCTTCACCGGGGAAAGGGAGGCCCTCGGACATCTGGGCTCAGGGCACCACTCCACTTGCGTCTGGCCAATGTGCGAACACCGCCACCCCAGGCTCCGGCCCAGGCCTGTCTGAAGCCAGCCAGGGAGCCAGGACGCAAGCAAGCCGGGACGAGCGCCCCACTCCACTTGCCCCTGCTCTGACCACGGTCCAGTCCTCCTCGGCCTCTGGCAGGTCCCGCAACCCCCCAAAATGGCCTCTGCTTTTACTTTCATTTTTTTCCTGAAAGTCACAACTGGCTGCGATCCGGACTCTCTGGCCGGCCGAGTCCTCTGGGGAGGACTGCTGACCTGGAGGCGGGGCAGCGCCTCCTCAGGTTTCTTCTCAGAACATTCTTGCTCCACTCTTGTAATTATTATTTTCTAAAGGTCAGGCCCCCTCACCTTCCGCCGTCCCTCTTCACAATGGGTCTCCTTCACCCAGCTCCCAGGGCCTCAGACACTGTCTGGTTGCCATGGAAACCCCCAGGAGGGGAAAGGCAACCTGATGCCAGTGACCACATGGAGGCTCCTTATTCATCTCCCGGCTGCCCCGGGAGAGAATTCCCAGGGAACGTGCGCGCTGGAATCCTTCTTGGGCCACAGGGGCCTTTCCCTGAACTGGCTGGCCTCCCACTGGCCCCTATTAATCCTTGGAAGAACTCTGTTCACACTGCCTGGAAGAGCCAGGCCCCCGATGGGGTAGGGGCGAGAGGGAAGCGTGGAGCTATCTCCTTGCCCACTTCCTCCAGCTCTCTTCCGGGTCTAGAGTTTGCCGTCCTCCAGTTCCTGGTCTTCTGCTCCCTCCCAGATCTCCGGTGTCTCCCCATCTTTTCCTCCCTTCCCCGGTCTGACGCTGTAACCGCACCTCCAGCTTCCTATCGTTACATCTTACTTTCCCTTCCATCTGGTGACTGAACCGCCTGGCTCGTCCTTGCCTCCGCGGAGAGCAGCAGTGGGTGGGGGTGGGACACACTCCTCAGAAGGGAAGTGGGGGGACTGTCCAGGGGGCAGTCGGTGAGGGTGATGGGGTGGGGGGGGCGGCTCCCGACTCCACCCGCAGGGCACGTACCTTGGCACCGGGAGCACCAGGGAAGCCAGGACCGCCAGCAGGACCCACGGGACCCTGGAGGAAGGAAGGAGGGGGAGAGGGGAATGCTGTTTCCGGGCAGTGTTGCTGCAACCCCCAAAGCGAGCCACCCCCACACCTCACACTCCTTCCCACCTTTGTACTGATTTTGCACTACATCCATCGTGGCCCAAAGTCCCTGGGCGAAAACCGCCCCCTCTGCCTGAGCCTGGCTTCACGAGGCAAAGCCGGTTTCTAACTACAGACATGGTGAGAAGCAGATGATTCTTTTACCTCCCTATCTATCCCTCCTCAAAAAAAATGCCAAGAGGATGGCTGAGAAAAATGAACCGTTGCTTCAAAGCTTGTTATCGACAGGCTAGGGTGATACGGATTCCTCTCCCTTTGCCCAAGAAGCGCCAGCACTGCCAACCCCACTGGGCTGCTGAAAGGGACTCGGGTAAACCTACCACAGATGACAGGCACTTACCGGAGGCCCAGCAGGGCCTGGTTGACCGTCGTTGCCCCGGGCACCCTATAAGCAGGGGGGGAAGAAGCGGCCGTGGTGAGAGGTGCCTGACCAAGAGACCAGGCCCTCCCCGCCCACAGTGCCCGCCCCCCCACAGAAAATGTGGGCGGCGCTGGGCCCCAGGGGCCTCAGGGCTGAGTGGGGGGCTGGCCAGGGATGGGTGCAGGGCAGCCCCCCAGGGAGGAGCAGCCCCAGAACCCCTCCGTGTTGGGGGCAGCAGCGGGCAAATTCTGAGCTTAAACACAGCTTGGGTGCTCTCCTAGCTATTCCATCATTTCTTAAACTTCCATTTAGACCCCAAATATCCCCAACATCAAGGCCAAGTTATCATTTAAAGACTCAGTGAATCAGGCCAAAGGACAATGAAACAGCCAAGCAGCAAACCTCACACAATTCCTCCCACCTGCTCGCAGGGGGAAACACTTCCAGGGGCTTGGTTATCCTCCTTGGTTGAGGCTTGGTTAAGGCCTCCCCTTGGTTAGGTCCGGGATGCCTCTGGGCTCCGCCCTCTCCCCACCCACTGTAGACAACCTATTTCTAAGGAAACACAGATGCTGCCGCTGGCCCAGGAAGAAGCCGTGTTCTGCGATAGGGACAGAGCCCTGGGCACAGCCTGAGGACCACATCTGAGCTCTTGCCCCTGAGAGTCCTTTACACAGAAAGACAGGGCCGCCAGGTCGCTCTCTAGGACTAATTTTGAGGGTTTCCCCCCAGGTTTGTGGTGAGCACATTCTCCCCCCCCCCCCCCCCCCCGCCCCCCCCCCCCCCCCCGCCTTTCTTTCTCCAGGCCCCTCAGGGCCCAGGGAACTTTTACCCAAACTCTAGGAACCATTAGGCTAGGCCCGGCACCTGGTCCTTGGCAGGGGACTGGAACAGGCCAGAAGGCGACCTTTCCCAAGCTGGGCCCCGCCTGCCTGCCTCTGCCTCTTCTAGGGTGCTGAAGAAGGATGCTTTGGGGGGAGCTCATATTTTAAATAAGACTCAAATCTTCTTCCTGGCTATGATCCATTTCTCCTGACTGAGATGCTCCAGACTGGCATTAAACAGGAACGCAAGAGGAGACTTGACAGAAAAAAAGTGTCAGAGGGAACATAAAGCCTCAGCGTTGGCCACGGCCCATTCTGGGCCAGGCCGGCTGCTTCGGGAAGCTATGGAGCACCCTCCCTCCGGGGGTTGGCCAGAGGAGAGGCCTGGGGCCCAGCATGACCCGCGAGGCCTGAGCTGGCGTCGGTGGCTCTCCCTGCAGCAGAGCTGGGAGAGGGCACAGTCTGGCCCAAGGGGGCACGTGACCACAGCAGGCAGAGGCCAGCCCAGCCCCGTCCCGGGCCCAGCCTTGACACCAGGCCTGCACTTGGAACTGCGTGACGTTGTCAACTTTCTATGCCAAAGCCTATACGCAGCCTGCCAGCCTGACTACTGCGGGGACAGGAACCAGTGGGGAGGAGCAAGGAGCAAGGCCTGCTGTGCTCGGGAAGGAGGAAGAACAGGGATGCGGCTCGTCTCTGCCCCTGACAGGGTGCGGCCACCACAGCTCCGGGCCCGGCCAAAGAGCCACAGGCCAGGTCCTAATAATCTGCAAAAATAGCAGTGTTTCTTGGCAGCCCCAGCACTCTCTAATCCCCTCAAAGTGACCCTGGGACAAGGCACCTCAGCAGCTCCGGGGGACAAACGGGGGTCGGGGCTGCCTGTGTCTCACTGATCTGCTCTGGAGGGAAATTTCTGCCAAACCGACACATTATGCAGGAGGCAGCAGAGTGAGTGAAGCTGATTTACTTTGGCCAGCCCTGCAACGGCCTGTGAGGAGGGGCCTCGGAGCCTGGGTGGCTGGGGTATGAGCTCAACTGAAAGCATAATCTTTCTTAAACACAGCTTTCATCACATCACTCGCCTGACCAAGCGCCTACAAGGGCTCTCCATTGCTGAGGGATCAGAAATAAACACCTGCGCCCTCCGCCGCCCGCCGCAAATCCCCTGCAAATCCCCGTGCCCTTCACTTCCCACGTCAACAAGAGGCCACCAGAGGCGGAGGCTGCCGAGCAGGGTCTTGAGCTATGCAACCTTTCTGTGCCTCGGTTTCTCCTTCCCTAAAATGGGGAGAAGAACAGAATCTACTTCACAGGATATGAGGGAAGATTCGGTGAGACAAAGCATGTAAGGTATTAACCCAAGGAAGTGCCGGTGGCAGGGTGGCCACTGGGATTATCTATCACAGTATCACCAGCGGCAGCAGCAACGTCAAGTATAAAGACCCCATGTGCCTAGTTGATGCTAGACTGTTATGCTTTAATAGGGCATCATCTCAAAAGCCAGAAAGAACAGAGAGTAGCACAGCACCGTAAGTCTGTCCATAAGCTCAAACTGGATTGACCGGGGGCGTGGGGGGTGGGGGGGCCCTGTGAAAGGGATTACCTGCACCATCCAGCCTGGTTAAGAGAGAATCCTGCCCTCACCAACCAACCCTCCCATCGCTGTCCTTCAACGGTGCAGACTCGGCCTGGGGATTTGCAGCAGGGTCACTCAGAGATAATCCTCACGGGGTGACAATGCTCTATGCACCTCACGGGGTCATTTTGAGGGTCAAGCAAAACAGCCACCCACGAAAGCGCCTTCTAATCTCTAAAGGGCCGGCCAAAAGGTGGCCTTTGGCCTTGTCATTACTCACCGCAGCCCCAGCAGGGCCAGTCCGTCCTCTCTCACCAGGCAGGCCGCGGGGACCCTGGAACACACACACCAGGACAACACACACATGAGTCGGCTTGACGACGCTCCGCAAGTCCTTCCCAGACACCGGAGTGGGGAGCGTGCGTGTGCCCGGGAGGCAAAGGTGTGGATGCCCCTGATCCTGCCTTCCCGACCCATCTAGAACTTCTCATATCACATCAAAGTTCTTCTGCCCAGCAGATCACACACACGCTCCTGTCGTTACTGTCGGGAGTCTGGTCACAAGCGTGCCTTGCTTTGTGCAATAGACGAACACCCCCCTCAAAACGTGGAGAATAAACAGAATTTTAAAAAACTGAAGCACATCCTAAGTGTGTTCACGGGCTATTTCAAGGAAACACTGGTGACACCTTGAACAAATCATCTAGCTGATAAATTTAGCTTTTGGATCTGATCGTAACCAGATCAAATCTACAAAACCGAGTATCTCCTCTGCACAAAGGGGAGCAGTGGTGTCCATAGCAGAGTCATCTACTAGGCTTTAGGAGATGTCTGAAGAGCGTCCCGAGGGCCTCCCCCGGGGGTGATATTCACACTCACCATTGGGCCCGGAGAACCATTCTCACCCGGTGAACCACTCTCACCCTGGAAAAAAGATGCACAGTGTCAGTGAGCGGGACCCCACTGCCCCCAGAAAACTCCCAAGGAGGAAGCTGAAATCTCTGGTCAACTCAGCTACCACCGAGACCCCCCAAAGTTCAGTTCTGCGAGGGACAATTCCCCGAGCTCTCCAGGCCTCCTGCTCATCCATCAGGATGTAGGACTGGCTGTTCCCAACCAAAGCCGTTCTGACATCCTAACTCCACAGACTCAATAGCATCTCCTTGACCGGAAAGGGCTCCTCCATTGTCCCCATGTGCTTCTTGGTCCTTACCTTCACACCTGGAGCACCAGCTTCTCCCTTAGCACCATCTAGACCTGGGTAGCCCTAGGGGACAGGAGAAAACATTCGATCACACTTCTGGAAGAAGATTCATGCCCCCCAAATGATTTTTCTCTCCCCAGGGCAATTCCTTCCTCCCAACACCCGCGTCCGTGATACTTACTCTGTGACCCTTGACACCAGGAAGGCCTGGGGTTCCTGGGAAGCCGCGAGCACCCTGCAGTCCAAAGAGGAGACGTTGAAGGCACAGTGCGGAAGGGCCCAGGAGAGGCAGACCCGCACTGCAGAGAGTCTCCAAAGCCAGCTCCCTCAGGCCGGGGCGGGAGCGGGGGGCGGTCAGAAGCCCAGCACTTGGACAGTTCTTTCAGTAGACCCCAGAGCCCTCCTCGCCGTGCTTCCCCCATCTTATGGGAAAACGGGTGTAAACAGCTGCCTAGCCATCCCCACCCCGTGGGCCTGTGTTAGGATCCTAAACATCAGCACGAAGGTCTGATGTACGTAGGGGCTGCTGGAATTCTGCTTTAGAAGTGCGCTAACCCAACTGGATGAGCTGGGTGCGAGGCCACTGCCTTGGCTGCAAAGGAGGGAGACTCACCACGAGGTTCGGGGCTGGGAAAGGCGGGGAGGGCTTTACCTGAGGGCCAGGAGGGCCTCTTTCACCAGATTTTCCAGGCTTTCCGGCTTCACCCTGAAGGGAGAGAGATGTATTTCAGCTTCTCCAGAAGACAAGGTAGCACAGTTGGCACGATCCATCCAGATCACCTCTCTCCTCTTAGTTTTCTATGCCTTTGCCCACCTGCTTACTCCCTGCCCACCCCGCCCCCGCCACCTCCTTCAGATTCCACACTTTGAATGCCTTTCCTGGGTCACCATGCATTCTTTCAGACAGCTGGGCAAGCTTCTCTGTCCCCCTCCAGCCCCCAGCTGCCCCGGGGGGCTTTTCTCTCTCCCCTCCTAGGCTCTGCCCATAGGGCCAGCACTGCCTTACCCTGAGCGACTTTTTGCTGTCTAATGCGATTCATAAGAATAGCTCCAGAGCCAACTCCCTTCACTTCGTTTGCATCCTTTGCAGACATCCTGACTCAGGCTGCGCTATTCCTAACTCATTTACAAGTAAGATAATGCTGGGCTGTTGAGTGACTTCCTTTGTTTTTCCTTCTCTACATCTGTCCCTCTGTGTTTTCCCTTTCCCTTCTCTTGTTTCTCAATTTCCCTTCGTGGAGCTAATGATGTTTTAATTATTTCCCTCCCCAGTGGGTCCCAAGCAGTCCCCGGGCACTCGCAAGTGGGAATGTAGACAGTAGACAGGGTCTGAGACTCCGACTGACCAGTTCCGCCCCTAAGGACACTTTCCCCCGGACCAAGCCAAGGGCGCTTCTGCCCCAGCACATACACCCCCTCCAGACCCTCCCAAAGGAGGCATCCACTCGTTTGACTGGTCAGGTATACTCACATCATCGCCAGGCTTTCCGGGGGGGCCAGGAGGACCGCGGGGACCCATGGGACCCTACAAACAAAGTGAGGGACTCTAAGAGATGGCCGGAGCGGGACGATACCTGATCGGTGGACAAAACGTCGGGACTGTAGCCTCTGGAATCTAGTTCCCCCCATAAGGAAGAAAGATGGGGTGCAGGGGTCTTCCCACTCTGTGCTGAGAGAGAGTGAGCGTGCAGGGCCGACTGTACTGGAAGGCAGCAGGCGGCACAGGCCAGGGGCGGCCCAGAAAGGGGACTGTTGTGACAGAGCTCCTGGTGGTCCTCGCCCGCCGTGGCTCTCTGTCAGAGATCCCACAGAGCTAAGAAGTGGCATCTAGATTTCCTCGGGGCCCTCCCCTGGGAAAGCTCTGGGCAGAGCCAGGGAGGGGACAGTGCCAGGAGCTGGGTGGTCCATCACTGGAGGCTCCCCAGGGGGAGGACAGGGCCCGGCGCTGGCACTCACAGAGACACCGGGTTCCCCAGGTTCTCCAGGGTTGCCTTGAAATCCTTGAGGTCCCTAAAAAGTAACAGGGGGACACCAGGTTAGCCCTACAAACTGACACCCGAGAGCTTGAAAGCATCCATGCCACCAGGAAAGACCCAGTACTTACGGGAGCACCAGCAGGGCCTGGAGGCCCTCGAGGTCCCATGGGGCCCTGCATCGGAAGAGAAAAGGAGGAAGCTCAGCGGAATTGGCTCGCCAGCGGCCTCCCGCGGGCCACCTCCTCCCAGCCGAGGGCCCAGACAAAGGACACAAAGTTACCCCGTGGGGCGGGGGCATCCAGTGGCTGCTCCCTCTCATTTCCCGCTCCCCGCACAACAATCTATTTATTTATAGGCACCATTTGGATAGAGAAGCTGGCCTTGCTCTCTCCTGGCCCGCAGCCATGTTTACTAAAGTCTGAGTTTCATTTAGCATGTGCCAAATCCAAGCCGCAGGGCCGAGATTTCCTGCTGGAAGCCTTGTGGATGCTGGAGAACAGTGGCTGCTGTCTGCGTTCTTCAGTTCTCAGTCCAAGAGCAGTAGCAACCAGCCTTGCAACAGACAAGCCTATATGCGTCTCTCCATCCTCATTCTTCTTGGTCACTCCAGCGCATCATTGAAACCGGCATCCGTCACCATTAAAAACCAAATGCGTTGGGCTAACCGCATAGGAGGTTACATAACCGGTGGAGAAGAGCTGCTCTACGCAATTATCTGTAAAGTGAGGTTGTCAGCTTCTCTGACTCTGCTAAGGGCCACCGCCTGCCATTTTGGCTGCCAAATAAACCAAACCCAGAAAACTCGTGTCTTGTCTTACCATTGGCCCTTGCATCACTCCCATCTGGGCACCACCAGCCTTCTCATCAAATCCTCCGGCCATCTGGGCAGCAAAGTTCTGCAAATAAACCCAACCACATTAGGAGCCCGACAGGCTCCGTGTAGTTCCGCTGTAAATCGGTATCAAAAAAAAAAACAAAAAACAAACCTTAACTTCAGATAAACTCTAATTGTTGGAAACTAACCTAGCATCGGATAGAATTACCAACGATTCCTGAAAAACCGGTGTGGAAATGTGTTATTAGATGACAGCGGCACACTCATTTCCCTGGAAGATGCAGTGCTATTTGGAGAAGCATCCGTGACTTGCATTTCATTTTACAGGATTACACTTTAACTTCTAAAACGGGGGGGCGCCTGGGTGGCTCAGTCGGTTAAGCGGCCGACTTCGGCTCAGGTCACGATCTCACGGTCCGTTAGTTCGAGCCCCGCGTCAGGCTCTGGGCTGACCGCTCAGAGCCTGGAGCCTGTTTCCGATTCTGTGTCTCCCTCTCTCTCTGACCCTCCCCCTTCATGCTCTGTCTCTCTCTGTCTCAAAAATAAATAAACGTTAAAAAAAAATAAATTCTAAAATGGTAAGTAGGCTGTTCAACCTACGTTGAGAAATATAACTCAAACATCGCTTCTCAGGGTTTCAGAGAAAAAAAATTTCCAGGTCTTTATCGTCCAGCCAGAGACTAAAACCCACAACCTTAAAGTTTTTCAGCAAGGAAGGCAGCAGGCATCTGCGAGCCACTCAAGAATTTGAAACGCAGCAAACATCAAAACGGCAAACCTGCAAAAACTGGACAATAACACAATTCGTTGACTGGCTTCATTCCAAGAACGACTGGAGCCACACACCTTCACTCAGTGGGGCTCTTTCATGAGAATGAATAGTCCCTTGGAATGTACTTGGCAAGGGCCACGATTAAATGTCTTCCAAGGACAGTGGTCTCTCTTCTTCCAGGGAACTACAAGTGCCCAGTCATCCTCTCCCCCGGCCCCACACCCGTGCCCAAGAATCAACCGCACAGTACAGACGCCCGGGAGCCAGGTAACTGAAGACTTTCTTTGCAGAAACCCAGTGAGTGAAAAAAGTCATCCCTTAGCGCCACAGTCTGATGCCTAATATGTGATTCCGCTAAATTACAGGCCCGGGGAGAAGCCCACGGGCAGGCTGTGCACACACGGCTGGCAGGCCTGGGAGCCGGCCAGGTAAGCGGGAGTAGCAATTTAGAAGCCACATTTTTCTGGAGGGGCAGCTGAAGGAAGGGGACATAAGGATACTTACTCCACCGAGGCCAGGGGGGCCAGGGGGGCCAGGAGGACCAGGGGGGCCGGGATTTCCAGGGGTCCCAGGCTCTCCGTCTCTGCCACGCGGTCCAGGGGCACCCTTGGCAGAAAGAGAGAAGGGCACCCGTGTGAAGCAGGATTTACACAAGAACCGCCCTGGCCACGGCTGCCCCCGAGGAGGTGGTCATGCACATGGGAGGGGGCAGGGGGGATGCCCGGAGGATCTGGGGGGGTTCCACAGGAATCGGGCAGCTTTTCTCTACTCACTTTTTCACCTTTGTCGCCACGATCCCCTCTGGGTCCTTGTTCACCTGCAGGTCCCTGAAGGTGAAGGGAATGATGAGATGACAGCATGGCCAGGGGCCTGCAGAGCAGTGACTTGAGGAAGAGGTGGGAGAAGGGATTTCTCCCTTTCTTACCTGAGGCCCAGGAGGTCCTTTGGGTCCTACAATCTGTGAGAGAGACAGAGACCCAGAGGATGGCAAGTTAGAGGGAGCCCAAGGAGCCGACCCCCTCGGAGCAGTGGTGGCAACCGACGTGAGGACGATGTGTACTTACATCCTTAATGTCTCCGGGTTCTCCTTTCTGTCCCTGAAACACGACACATTGTGAGGACGGAGCCACACAAGCCCACTAAAGCCCCCAGCACGAAACCCTGCCCTGCAGCCTGAGCACTGAGGTCCCCCCGCCCCGTAACACAGAGCTCTGCCTGCTGCCTACAAAATCACAGGCTGGGTGAGCACAACATTGCTCCTGAAGAAAGCAAAAACAGAAACAAAACAAGGAAAAGAGGGGCACCTGGGTAGCTCAGTCGGTTCAGTCTCCGACTTCACCTTAGGTCACCATCTCCCCGCTAGGCTCGTGAGTTCGAGCCCTGCATCGAACAGCTCTGAGCCTGGGGCCTGCTTCAGATTCTGCGCCTCCCTCTCTCTCTCTCTGCCCCTCCCCCTCTCACACTGTCTCTCTGTCTCTCTCTCAAATAAACTTTAAAAAAAAAAAAAAAGGAAAAAAATAAAAAACCAAAACCCTTACCTTTGGTCCCGGTTGCCCTGCAAGTGGGAAAGAATAGAGAAGAATGAAAGATTTGTGAGATGGGTTAGCACAAGTTCTTGTGCTCAAACACTCTCTAATGGATTAAACAAAGACAAGGATGCAACCCGGGAAGGAGGCAGCTTCCTGTCCCTCTGTCGGGATGTTAGGGTCACTGGGGTCCTGGGGTTGCTGGAGGTCCCACGAGGAATGGAGAGGACCCAGACTTTGTTATTGAGAAAGCAGTCAGCATGCAAAGGAACGGAGCGGGGCGTATGAAGAGAAAATGAGCAGCCCAAGATCTCATGAGCACCAAGAAAGGAAGCACCAGAAGCTGGCAGAAGGTCCGGTCTCTTCTCTCCTCACAGGGGAGGAAGCCCTTCCCACACAGCCCAAGCCCTCCCGGAAGAAGGGTTAGGGAGGTAGAAGGGTCTTACGTTCAAGCGGGGTCTCCTTGAAGCGAGCACAAAAACACAGCAGGGCAGAGGAGTTATAGAGAGCATCGAAGCCAGCACCCCCCCCCCCCCACCAAATCAATGATCCCTTCCCCCTTCAAAGCAGTGAGGCCCTCACCACTTCCCCCACTGGGGCCTCAGAAATGATCGGGAAATCTAGACCACAAAAGCAGCTCGCCAGTGTTGGTGAAGGTGTTAAGGAAGGGCAACTCCTTGCTTCCCTTTCAACTTTCTTCTCTGTTTGAGTAGGAAGGGGACAGTGAGGGCCACCCAAGAGACCTAGGCATGTGCCCGTCCCCACCCCCCCCCTTTCCCCCGCAGGGAGATGGGGCGTATGTCCAAGTGCTGGGGAGGGGTCACGTGCACACATGTGGTCCACCAGCACTGGTTCTGGCTGGGAGTGAGTAAACCCACCAGAGCGCACGCCTGCAGGGCTCCAGCCCAGCGCCATCTCTCAGAGCCCAGCCCCTCCTTCTCCTATTAACTCGCTTCGTAATTGGCAGTTAACTCCAAGAGAGGTAAAGAAAACAAAAGGCAACTGCCACCAACGTTCCAGATTTCAAAGAGGGAGCCCGCCCTGTCTCCCCACTGAAGACCATTAGTGGTCGTCTACAGAGAAGACAAGGTGTGGGTAACTAATTAATCTGGGGAATTAATCTGGGGTTCGGCCCACAGGATATGGGCTCTCCATTGCGGCTCTAGTGATCAGAGAGGATTCCAGAGAGGATACTTTTGTGGAATCACATCTGTCCTTCCGTATCTTGGAAGCGTACTTTTTTGGAGGTTTTAGGTGAGGAGGGACCCTTCTAGTGTCCCAGGCTCATTCACTTTCAACCCGCAGGCAAGAAGTGGCCTTTCCTTTCAGCTTCAGCTGCCGGGGTCCCATGGATAACCAGCCCCTCTGCCGCGCAGAGATGACCAGCATCCATGGGAGGTTTGCTGCACCTGCAAGTAATTTATTTATGTGGAAGAGGAAATAAATAAATTACGACCACTGGCAGTGGCGAGGTCAGTTGAGCAGATGGGGCAGCACTCTCCGAAGGGGGTCTCAGGGCTGAGGCAGTCTTTCATGTCTTCACAGATTATGTCGTCGCAGAGGACAGTCCCAGTGTCACAGACACAGATCCGGCAGGGCTCGGGCTTCCACACATCCTTATCATTATACCTCTGCCCGTCCTGCACACAGCTGCCAGCCTTCTCTGCACCAAGGGCGGGGCAGGGGAAGCAGAGAGTGAAGGGAAGGAGGGGGTGGGGAGCCAGAAGAGAAAAAGAGAAAGAGGTTGCAGTCAACTTGACATCATTCGAAGAATGATGGGCTCCGGCCATCCAAAAGTAGAGAACTTGGAAATCATTTTTCTAAGACATCATTCAATCTTTTGTGTAGTCAACATATGTTTATTGTGCACCTTGCACTGTGCTATCTATTGACCAGTGAAAACCCTGCCCCAGCAGTGAAGGTGGGCGAGGGGTGCTACTGTTAGCATATTCTCTTCCGAATGCCTGGGGCAGACCCGAGGGTGTTGGGGGGGGGGCGGGGACTCCGAGTGGGAACTCAGGAACTGTCCAGAGGAGAGGGGAAAATGGACAGACCCCCCCCCCCCCAGCACAGGAACAGAGGCCTTTTTTCTGCCTTCCTCTAGGAACTACGGGATTTGCTAAATACGACTGACAGCTACAATGCAGGAGGCATGTAGAAAATTCAACCCACAAGAATTAGAATCTATAAACAACCAGATTCCAAAAGCGGATATACGGGGTGGGGGTTAAAGGAGGAGCGGTTAGAAATAGGATCATGTCCCACGACTTAAATCATATTAGAATTCGGGCCAATTTGGGGAGGAGGATAGGGGCCCATTCAAACAATGCCCTTGGGACCCCCAGCAGGCTAACAAAATGCCTTGGGAGACAAGAAGGGCGTAGGGGCTCCCCTCTGCTGACCTCCAGCTGTAGCCCTCCCTGGAGAGACCCTACCTTCATCAGAAGACAAACCTCAATGTGGGGGGGGGCGGGGAGGGCGCTGGGGGCTTTGAATGCCTGGCCTGGGCTAAGATTAGCCAGTCGGGGCCTGGCCTCCTCCAAGAATGAAGACCGAGAACGGCACGGACTAGTCCCTCTCCACCAGCGCCCTGCCGTCTGGAACTCACCCTGCAAACGAAACCTGTGCTGACAAGAGCGCTCCCGAGAGCGCCAGGGGCTGAAGAGCCCGCACCACGTGCTAGGGAGCGCCCAGCGCTGTTTTTCTCATCAAAATCCCCAAAGCGAAGGCAGCTGCAGGGGATGAATAATAGGAAAGCGCCACAAACCAGGTGGGCGGAGAAAGAAATGGGCCTGCCTCCTGCTCTTTAAGGAGACTCTGAAAACCTAAAGATAAACCTTCCTTTTTTTTTTTTTTTCCCCCTTGCCACCAGAAGAAATCCGCTCAGCCTTTAGGCAAGATAATCCCGGCCAGAGTAGGGGGATCCCAGGGTAAACACAGAAGTTGCGGGGACACGCCCACGGCTAAACTAGCTGGAACGGCAGAAATCAGGCGGTGGGGAAGGAGAAGGAGCAGAGGTTAATGGTCTCCCGTCTGGACCGAGGAAAAGCCCACCTTCACCCAAGAGGGCCCAGGGTGAAAAAAGAAAACGCTGGGAGAAGGGGGTGCACCCGAATGCGGGTCAGATTTCTCTAGGAAGGGCGGCCCCGGGATGCGCGGGGGCGGGGCCAGGCAGCGCG
The DNA here is from genome assembly GCF_018350175.1 of Felis catus. NCBI lineage: Eukaryota > Metazoa > Chordata > Mammalia > Carnivora > Felidae > Felis > Felis catus. Next base: position 74,802,595 of record NC_058374.1, read on the forward strand.
GGATGTGGGAGCCGCTGGGTGACTTCTGGCAGCAGCTCTGGACGCGGCTCGCCCACAGACACTGGGAGGGTGAAAAGTGGGATTAAATGACTGCCCCAGAAAGGAGCCAGCCCCGTAACCGGATCCCCTAGGTGTGGACGGAGGAGCCCAGCACCACCATAATTGCTGTTCGAAACCGCTGCCGATAGCATCCCGGCGCGCCTGATCCGGTTCCCCTCATTACCGCAGCGCGGTATAAGTGCTCCTTTGTGGCAGGCCAATTAAAAAGTTACCTCTTTCGGGGAACTGTTTTTGCTTCGCCGCCGCTTTGCGCAGGGCTGGAGCCCGGGAGGTGGCGGCGGGCGGGCACAGGGGGGCATTGTGGAGAGGGGGGTCAGGGAGTCCGGGGGAACCCACCGGACCTCGCCTCTCATGAATGGGGCTTTTCTCGAGCGCACACAGAGCCCGATTCACAGGTCTCCGCAAGGAACCAGTTTAAATAAATACGGGCAGCATTTCAGCCCCATCTGGAAGCCATCGCTGCCAATCTCCCAACGCAAACAAGCCTCACAAAGGAGGATTGAGGTCTCTCCCCTCAGCCGAGGGGCACTTTCGCAGGCGAGGGCTGTGAAATGCAGATGTGGGTCAAAGACGCCGCCTCCAATAAGTTTCTCAAAGTCGTGGACAGATGGGGAGGAGGGGCGTGCCCGAGCTCTAGGTTTCTGACATTCCTGACGTCCACGCAGACTGTGCCTTTCCCCACGTCACTTCTTTGGGTCCACCGACCCAGGGGAGGGGGTTACGAGGCTCGGATGCGCCTGGGAGCGAAGTCAACCGCCCCGATGCACTCCCCCCCCCCCCACCCCGGGGAGGAGGAGGAGGAGGAGCGACTGGAAGGTTTGGGCCCAAGAAACTGTGGAATTCACTCACTCCCGGGAAAGTTGCGGCGGTGAGAGCGCTCTGCCATTTAAGTGAGCGCCTCTAATAACAGACGGAGAATTTGGGAATTATTTTAAAGTCACTTAGCTAATTTCACTGTGCACTAAGCAGAGGTCAGTCAAGAAGACAGCTTTGTGGGTGTACAGGGAAATTGAGGACAAAAATATAGCCAGTCCGAGCCGGAAACACTGATGGACACACCGTATCACAACAAGTGCCCGGGAGCGCGCCGCCAGGTTAGCGCAGCACGCGACGACCCGGCCAGAATCTCCTGCCCCGGGCTCGCTGCGACTGCGCCGCGGGCTCCAGTCCTGCCCCCGCCTGGGTCAGCCACTCTAATGAACGGAAAGTCCTCCTGGGCCCAGAGCCCTCCAAACCGTCTCTGGAGACAGCCTGGTGGCAGGAGACACCAAATAGAGCCTCGTGGGCAGAGGGATTTTGATCCCCCCCCCACCTCCATCCCGCCTCCCCAAACAGTTTCCTCTGCGATTGATTTACAATCTGTAACATACAAAGACAGGGCTGGAATCCCAGCCATCGGAAACGTGCCCAAACACGTGGGGAAAAAAAAAAATCCTCTCTACCTCTCTAATACACTTTCCAGGCTTCGTTTGTCCTGAATATAATCCCAGACAGTGGGACTTTACCAAAGGAGACGATGGAAAGGTGAGATCCGAACCGCCTTTGGACTAGACCGTAAAACTGCCATCTCTAACTATATTCGGCTGAAATTGTTATAGCAATTGACCAACTGTGCCCCCTTCCTCTGCTACACACACACACACACACACACACACACACACACACACAGAGCCTAGCCCGGTGAGTTCCAGAAATTTAGAAGAGTAACTCATTGTAGTACCTCCGGAGTTTGGAGGGGAAGACGGCGGGGAGGGGGCGCTATTTTCTGGGGCGTTTGAAAAAAGCACGGTCTGGTTGGAATGTTATCGCCTTTCAGATGGCCTCTCCTACGGGGAGTTTCTGTACCCGTTAGAGGCACGGCCAAAGCCGAGATGAGAACGAGGGCTGCACCTTGCTCCTGCGCCAGCCGGGAGGGGGAGGAAACTGCGAGAGGCGCTGAGATCTCAGAGCGCCTCTCGGAAGCCTCTCTTTTGTGGCCTCCGATTTCAGCCCACCAGATTCAGAGCATCTCCTTTGTCTAACTCCCCTTTGAACCTTCCAGCCACCAACCCCTGGACGCGGCTGCGAGGTCAACCCTTTGGCGCTTGCTCGTCCCTTCCTTAGAGCCCTTTCCAACTTCTCCTAAGATCGATGGGCCACGACCTGTTTTGCGGCACTCCGAGTGCTTCGGGGAGGTGAGTTGGGTGGGTGTGCGCCTGCTTAATTATCAAAGCTGGTGGAAACGAGCGCGCTTAAATCTGTGCGCAAACATCTCGACCCGACACTTTGCACGTTTCAAATTCCTGCGCAACGTAGAGACCTGCAAATGCCTCCAACTGCGACCTGCACCAGCCGACGCTCCAACAGAGCCCCTGACTTGCAGAACTCCGCTAGGTGAGCCCCTGCGCATCATGCGCCCAAGTCTCGGCGCGCTATGACCCCGGGAGCCACTCTAGCCTGGACCCGCCGGCTCCAGAGAGGGAGAGGGCCGGGGGAGGGTGCGAAGGGACGGCACAGAAGGGTGGCAGGCAGGGACCGGGCGACTTACGGACATCCTGGCCGTGACACCGAAGGACAGCGGCGACGAGCAGCGTCAGCAGCACCAGCGTCTGGGGAGCCCCGAGGCGGATCATGGCTCACCGCGGGGCCTGGCGGAGCCGGCCCGAGCGGAGCGCAGCGAGGCGGCAGGAGCACGGCGTGGGTCCGGGTCTCTACCGCGCCCTCATGCAGGAGGCCCTCGGAGCAGGAGGAGGAGGCAGGAGACCCGGCAGCCCAGCAGCGCTCTGCGTCTTCTCGCCTCCGCGGAGCCCGTTATATGCGTCCGGCCCCTCTCGAGGCTGGCGAACTCGCCCAAACCGCGGGCCGCCCCCGGCCCCCCGCCGGGCTGTAACCTGAGACCCCGCCCCCGGAGCCGGCCTGGGCCCAGCCAGAGCCCGCACCTGCCTGGGCCGGACCCCCCTCTCCGCTAGCCCTGCTTCCCGCCCCCCAACCCTAGTGTGCCGAGTGGCCTGATCGGGCGGGGCGCAGAGACGGCTGCTGTCCTCCCCCCAACCCAGGGCTGCGGCGCTGCCCCCTCCGACCACAGGCGGGAAGGGGGGCCTCCGGCCCCTCCCCTCGGAGTTCTGCCCAGATTGGAGGGGCGGGGGGTGTTTGCAGAGGCGCAGGCCGCGAGCCCTAGACCGTGGACGGAAAAGACTTGGGAGGGAGGAGGGAAAGCGGTAGAAAGGAGCAGCGGGGGAGAGTTAGCGGGGCTCCGCGTTGGGACCTAGGGCAGGGGGAGGGGAGGAGGGCGCAGGGGGAGCTCGCGATGGTATCCGGAATCCAACTCTTGGAAACTGGCAAGCAAGGCCAAGTTTGGGGAGGTGCCCCGGCCTATCTTCTAGCCTTCTGGCCGCTTCCCGGAGTACCTGGCCCCGGGGCTCCCACCTGGAGATTCGGAACGACAGGCCCCAGCCCCTCCCCCACCCAGCTCTGCGAAGAAAGAGCCTCCTCTGGAGCCTTGGCAGAAGTTGGCCGGAGCCAATCGCCAGGAAAGGGGCCGGTGTGTTACAGCACAGAGGGAGACCTGTGTGAAGGTGTGGGGGCGGGGGCAGGCCCTGGGAAGGGGGCTTGAGCAGCTACAGAGGACGGAGGGAGCCCAGACTAAACCGTGCGTGCTGCCGAGGTGGGGGACTGTCTAGTTCCAGGCTCAGACGTGGTGTCTGCTCTTCCTGGCCAGGGGCCTGGAGAGGGCCCCGGGGGGGAGTGGGCACTGCCGCCCGGGGTTGAGCAGTTCTGGCCAGGGACATTGGTCACTGCTGCAGCCCCGTCCAGGGAGTGAGGCGGCTGCTCCAGCTGGACCGAGTTCTGTGAGCCAGGGGAGAAGCCAGAATTTCCTAGTTGGCCCCCTGGCCCTCTTGCTGCTTCCCACCTCACTTCACCTTCCCCGGTGAGCTCCCTTGGGGCATCTTGGCCGGATGCTGCCTCCTTCTCAGGGCTCAGCCATGCTCTTCTCTTGGCTCCTGGTGACTCACTCCATTGATATTAGAGAGGAAAGGACCCCAAACAGACCTTCTTCCTCCTGACGAGATGGTTTTCTGTCCCCGAGGACTGTCAGGTCTCTCAAACAACTTTAGGAAAAATACAAACTTCCGTGAAACTTGGACTTGGGGGTCTGACTTGCCCGGATCTCCCCTCCTCGGCGGTGGGGTTTTTGCTGTGCTTTCCTTCTGGAAGTTGAGGGCACTTGGAAGAAGCTACACAGGGAGTTCTGGGCTTCCCTTCCCTCTCTCCACTCCCCCATGCTATGAAGCTTCCCCGAGTAGAGCCCCGAATTCCAAGAGTGCAGGACTTGTGTGCATGTGTGCTGGCCAGAGAGAGAAAGAACTGTCACTGTTTAAAGAGATGGCTCCACATTTTCGTGCAGTCTGGATGGAGGTGGGTGAGGGACTGAATCACTGGTTCCAACTCCTCTACCCGCCAGGGGCCTTCCTTCGCTCTCTTCCTCACCTCCTGTTCAAGGAGGTTGCATTAAGCTCTGAGCCTTTCCTCGGCCCCGGCCTCTGCCCAGAGAAAGCTGCTCTCAGGCCTACAGTGTCCCAGTGCCCTCCTTGGGGCCATGGGTCCCATCTTCCACCGGCAAGGTAGGATGACCAAATCCCAAGACCCCCTGGGTGAAAGCCCCTCTGAGAAGCCTTCTCGGATATCTCTAGAACACAATGTCTCCCTGCCTTTCTGAATCCCTCTGGCACTTGTAGCCCGTATCCACAGTTACACTGTAAGATACATATGTTTTCTGTGTGGTTTTCATTTTTTTTTTTTAACCCTTGCATTAACTGGTCTCACCTTAGGAACGAGCCTGGGAGCCCCTTGGGACAAGAGCAATGCCTTAGGTGCACCCCCTGTGGACTAGTGCATTTAGTTGCAAAATATGATTTCTTTTGTGATGCAAGCAATACATAGGCAGCTATCAAGCTAGGCATGCCTACAACTGACCTCAAATAGAAATGGCCATAAAAGTTCAACCGAAAACAAAGTCTTGGGGAAAACACTAAAATATATGAAAAAATTAAAGCCTATTTCAAAGTGATCTAGTTTGACCAGCGGCAAAGTGCCACATACTTCTGAGCTAAGTTGCTCTTGATTTCATCCTGTCGCTGTGATTCATCTTTGCTAGTGAACTCTTTCTACATATAAGAACTCCGGATTCTTCCCAGGAATCATGGTTCATCTGTGAATACAGTTTCGTTCTCCACTTGCTGTGGCGGGGGGGAGGGGGGGGCGGATTTTTTTTTCATCAGAGATGAGAATTGAGCAAAGCAAAATAAAATTTAAAATTTAAATCAACAAAGCCGAAATAAATTACGGAAATTATTTAAATTCTAAAGCCAACTAAACACCCATATTAATATTTTACCCATTCGTGAATCCAAACAACTACCATTTCAAAACCTCTAATTTGTGACTCAGACTAAGACTGAACCTGTATGTGGCAAAAAGAGAAAAAAAAAATCATGGATTTGGAGATTACTTACCCAGCAATCTCACTATCCAGAACATAGCCAAGAAGCTCAAAAGAAGAGGAAATAAACCGGTGAGCAGGGGAAGAAGCACCACTCGGAAACCTGAGCAGCCATAATTCACGTCACGGACTAAAAGCATATGCATTTTATGCATAGTACAGCCCCTCTTGCCCTGGGTGTGTTGGTCATGGTTTAGATATTGCATTCACAGGTAATGTCATCTGACCTCACCAATTAGATGCAGAAAGATAGAGGTAAGATAGCAAAACAGTTGTGGGACAAAAGCACAGTAAGAACGTCAAGAAGGGACAAGAAAAGAAGATGGAAAACGCAATATGAAGTTGACACAGTGAATAAAGGACATGGTAGCCTGGGGCCAAGAGGGCTGGGGTCAAATGCTCCATGGTCCCCAATGGCACCAGGGGGTATCCAGCTTCCTAGCATCTGCCGCAGTGCTGTGGTTCATAGTGATGAACTTCAATGTCCAGGAAAACGTTCGTTTGAGTTTAACATGGTCCCTTTGAGGAGGCAGGGAGCTACGCATTACATTTTAGAAAGGTCTCCGTGAAACATAATGAAAATAAATGTTTGCTCACTTAAAGTAAAAAAAATCTCCTGTCCTAGCAGTGCAAAGTAGATGCGGAAGCGCCGCGGTGCCTTGAACTGCAGAACTGTATCCAAGAGCTGCTGGTTCCCCCACTCGGTGGAAGAAAAGCATGGATGGCTGAGGACAAAGGTCCCACGTGGCCTCGTCATCCACTTACACCTTGGAGAATAGCACGCCTGATAGCAGGTGGAACATTTGGCGATCAAACAGACACGATCGGTGCATCTGCCCCAGATCAGATCGATGCGGTGAGACAGATGGATGAAGCCAGTCATTTTTGTATGGTGTAGACAAACTAACTGTTCAACTATTTTTTTCCTTTTTATGGGCATATTAAATTTAGACTTCCGTAGACACAGACTCACTGGGAAAGATATTTGTAGGTAGACTGGAAAGAAAGGGTCTTTCTCTCCCTCTGCACAAATTCCATTTAAAAATAGTGATAAAGTGAGGAAGGACTCGCATTCCAAAGAGGTAAACCCACCCCAAATATGGCAGGTGGTGAAGGCGCACACTTCACTCAGCCTCTAGCCGCACTTCACCCAGACGGCCGGCCAGGCCAGCCGTGGTGGAGGGCTGGCGGGTCCGCCTCGTTCAGTGACATTCAGCTTCTGTCGGTTGGGCTCAGTTCAGACGTCCTTTTCAAGATGTGTTTATGTTTTCCTTTGGCATTTTGGGGGCAGAGTAACAGAATCAGGACTATCCAGGATAGGGTTTCCAGATTCATGGTGTACATTCCATCACATAGGAGCATAAATGTGTTACTATGTGTCTTCAAATGCAAACAACATCAAGAATCCCACTCAGTGTCCTCCGTCCTGTCTCAGCCCCGTGTGACTCCAGCTTAGCGCTTCTGTACGAAACGGCGAGATACAGAGGGTGAAGAGACTGCCTTTGAATTCTCGTAAAGGAAACAAGAGAAAAAAGGAATTTGAGAAATGCTGGAAGGAAGGTACCCTCCTAAAAAAAAAAAAAGGAAAAGAAAAGAAACCACACAAAGAGAGAGAGAGAGAGAGAGAGAGAGAGAGAGAGAGAGAAGGACAGAAAGAATAGCAGAGAGCAACGCTGGGGAAGGCTTCCTGGGAGAAGTTTGCCTCTGGGACAGGTAGGGTTTTGAAAATGCAGAGGCATAGGAAGGGCACGGGTTGGCTCCTATAAGAAGGCAAACAGACAATGAAGCAGAAGACATGGCAAGGCTCCCAGAGCAGTGTGGAGTCAGCCTTGGGGGCCACCGGGAATAAGACATAGCCGTCCGGATGAAATCAAGGCCAGACGCAGAGGACTCCATGAATGCCGCTATTTGTCACTGAGTCTGCCTCAGACCTGCCTCTCTTACTTCTCCTCTCTCCCACTTCAACTTGTCTCCCACTAGATAGGCCTTTTGCGGAAAAAGAGAGAAAGAAAGATGTCTGGGGTTGTTGTTTTTTTTTTTTTTAAGGTTTACTTTTTGAAGAAATACAGAGATGATCTTCCCATTTCCCTTCCTTCCTTCCTCCCTCCTTCCTTCCTTCCTTCCTTCCTTCCTTCCCTCCTTCCTTCCTTTACATAAGCCTTTCATACCAAGTCTTGCGTTTTCTTAAAGTGCATGGTGTTCTGGCTTCTAAGGAACGTGTGTCTCTCTCATCAGTCCTTGGTGGTGCTGGGGTGCAGGGAAAAAACACAAATGCCTCAATGCAGAGATGTCGGAGCACTCCCAGCAGAGGCTGTGAGTGAGGCAGTCGGTTCTGCATCGGAAGGTCGTCCAGCCACCGCCGTGTCCCAGAGCCAGAGAGCCTTTGCTCTGGGCACTCGTCCGGCAATGGCACAGCGCAGTGGCTCCAGGGGCACCCCTGGAGGGGCCCCAAACCTGCCAGACAAGTGAAAGTGGGTGGCTTCTGTCTCCCATCTCTCTCCCTCCCTCGCACTCCTCACTTACATATCGCCAGTACCGTGGGGTTGTGCCCTGAGTCGTTCGTTCATTCCCTCGTCTATTCTTCCTTCACGCATGTAGAGAAATCCTACGCGACTCTCTTCTCATATGTCCTGGAGGCCAGGGGCCATAACGTACACACGGCGGGTCTCCATAGGTGCCGAAACAGAGTTGAGTGTCCTAAATCTTTGCGACTGGCAGTGTGGTCCGTGGACAAGCATCCCCAACCTACCCTGGGGCCTTGTTAGAAAAACAGAACCTACTAAATCAGAACTGGAGTTTTCCCGAGATCACCAGATAACTCAGATGCCCATTAAAGCTGGAGAAGTGTCCGTCTAAGGACTGGTGGTGATGGCTAGTGAGTTGTGCCCCCCCCAGCCCACCCCCCCCCCCAGGCTGATGGAGTGGCGTGGTCTGCAGTTAGCAGACGGTGGGGATCCCACGTGCCCTGCATCTGCAGGCATGGCAGGGTGGGGGCCCGAGTCCAGGGCCGGGGGACAGGAGCTGAGGGAGAGGGATGGACAGAAGGTTGTAGAGGGGGCACCGCTTTGAAAGGCCTGCTGCTGGGGGTGTGAGCGTGTTAACTCTCAAAGGCCGGCTCCTTCTGTGGTAGGGGGGAGGTCACTTTCCCTGTGTTCTATTTCTGAGGGGAAATGGGGTCAGCGCGAGGAAGAGCCTGAGCTCCGTGGAGACGGCGTCAGGGCAGAGCAGGAGACGAGTGTGGAGGCTGACGTCGGACCCCTTTCCCAACAAGCGCCTCAGCCCTGCCTCTCCGGGGCCGCTCACCCATGAACTCTTCCTGGGTGGGAAGCGGCACGGAAAGCGAGGAGCTAGACAGGGATGCCTCTGGGCCTAGCGGGGCGCGCACCCTTCAGAGAAAGCCAGGCGCCTGGAAGCCACGTTTATTCTGCCCTGGTGGGTGGGGGTGGGGGGGGGGCGGGGGCCTGCCCTCCAGGAAGTCCCTGAAAAGCTCAAGGGAACTTGTGGCAAGCTTCTAGTGGGTTCCCCTGCCAAAAACAACCTCTGGAGGGAGCAGGACACTGTGTACTGCCCTTCTCCACACCGCAAACCCAACGAGGGCGCCTTGTCTGCCCTGCCTGAGGCACCTGTCCAGGGGCAGCTGGAGCACCATTCTGTCCGCACGCCCACACCAGCTCTAGCCTGCAGGCCAGCTCCTCGGCTGACACCCACCCGATGCCCTTGAAACCCCTCCCTCAGAGCCTTGGAGTCCTTCTTGACTGCCCCCCCCCATCCTCCTTCCTGTCCCCTCCCCTTCCTGTGCCTTCAGCTCCACTGTGCTAAGCACCAGCTATGCCCTAGGCACTCGCTAAATGGTTTGGGGGACACAAAGAAAGATCTATTTAATATGGATCCTATCCTCAAGGAGATTACCACCCCCCCCCCGAGATACTCACATAAAAAGCCAAACTAAGAGGTAAATACATGATAATATGTTGTGATGAGGTGTGACGGCCATGCCCTGTACGGAAGCACTCTGTCCTGGCCTTTAACTGAGACTCGCTCTTGACACAGCCTTGGGCAATGAGGACAGTTTGGGCACACCTGCGCTACACCGGCGTTACTAATCTCCTTCCGAGCTCCAGAGATCTGCCTTCTTCCACCCCCGCCTTCACCCCCAATAAGTCTCTTCCTCTGACAGCTTAGCTATGTGACCAGCGAGGCCCCCACAATGGGGTTTGCTCCTTGTCACATAGGGACCCCGCCCTGGAGTCCTCCGCTGGTTGTCCGAGCATCTCCTTCCCATGCAATCAAGCGAGAGTAAAGAATTCCGCGGGCATCCGGTTGTCACCTGTGCCAGCCCGCCAGGACATCAGTCTAGTGTCACCCTCGCAGTACCTAGAAACACATCTATCCTTACTGTTTTCTTGGGTACACATAAAAAGAAACGAGGGTTGCCCTTCGACTCGCTCAGGTTCAACACAGCGAGTGCACTTCCTAGCTTTGCCCCCTTGGGCGAATTACACAGCTTCTCTGAATCTCATCTATGAAACCAGGATAACAGCAATGTGCTCATGGGCTCATGGTGAGGACAAATCAAGTAACAGATGTGGAGTGCTTTACAGAGGAGGCTCAGAGTCGTGTTTCTCATCCTCAGCACCGCTTTCCTTGGTCACTGCCCTAGTTACTGACCCTCATCCCGTCTGTCTTGTCACCCCCTACAGAAACAATACCACTTCTCTGTGTTTAATCAAGTCGCATTAACATGTTTTGTCTTACCGGTTATGTCTCCACGAGTTCGGATTACAACTAACGGCGTCGAGGCTGATCAACGAACATCCTGCAGTTTGAGGTTTTCAGCTGAAGACGTTGTAATTATCTTAAAATCCGTAACACAAGCTCTGGGCGCACAAACTTTCAGTATTACCTGAAAGGCATCCTTGGCACCGGGAATATGTGGATTTGATACTCGGGCGCAGCTTTTCCCTAAGAAGGAGACCGGGATCTTGTCACGTTGTCATGGAGGCTGGGAAGACGAAAATAGCAGCTGACCTCCACCGTTATCAGGTTAAACAAGAAGACAAGTTTGATTTGACTGTCGAAAGATAAGATTTGGGGGAAACCACCTGCAAGGCTTTTTGATCCGGTTGGATGAGGAGCTTGAGAAGATCTAACTCAAAGAGAGGGAGAAGTTAGTTCTTCTCGGGTCAGGATAGCGACAGTGTGACGTTTTCCAGGGAGGGAGAACAATTCAAAATGAGTGAAAAAGATGCCTCATCCTATCTCGGTGTTTCTATGTCTTTAAATCTTGCTTAGAATTATGGAGCTTTGTTTCTAAATTTTCCTGGGGCACCTGGGTGGCTCAGTCAGTTAAGCGTCTGACTTCGGCTCAGGTCACGATCTTGCGGTTTGTGAGTTCGAGCCCCGCCTCGGGCTCTGTGCTGACAGCTCAGAGCCTGGAGCCTGCTTGGGATTCTGTGTCTCCCTCTCTCTCTGCCCTTCTCCCACTTGCATTGTGTGTGTGTGTGTGTGTGTGTGTGTGTCTCCCCATCTCAAAAATAAACATTAAAAAAATTTAAATTATGTATTCTGATTCTTTGTAATCTTTATACTTAACTGCATTTACAGAGGGTTCTATTTTGTCAGGGAAGGTATATTTAAATAGAAAACTGCATGTGCCAGGTTATTCAAACTGTCCACAGATACAACCGAATATCCACCTGGTGGCAGAGGGTCACAATTGCAGGCAAAGTGCCCAGGAGCCCGTGGGCTGAGGAGTGTGATTTAGCAAATGTCAGTGGAGGTCACATCACTGTTCTGTAAGGGTTGTAAATACTTAACATTCTCCTTGTGAATTCAGTGACTGTGTTTATTCTTGGCGAGCACCTACCAGAAGTCTTTTAAATGACAGTGCTTAGCAGATGTTAGAGTCCCCTAATATTAATGCCTGTGAGTGTCTGTCCAGTCTGGTGTATTTGTTCTTGGAATTAAACTAAAGGGCAGGGAGTCCTTTTGTCTAGCACAGATTCTCAGTGGAGATAACACTGAATGGTGATAACCCTGGGATAGTTGTCTAGCCTGAGAACTGGTAAGTAACATGATCGGTGCCAGGGTAGGGAGAAAGAAAGGAGATTTGAGAAACGCTGGAGGATATGTTTATTAAGAGCTGACTTTTTACCACTTTGGTGCCTTGGGCTGCACAGCTTGTGAATGTGCAGGGGGGTGTATCCATAGGCTCACAAATGGAGCTTCCCTTCTCTACCAGCTTGGAAACATTCTCTGTGGTTGCAGTGCTCATCACAACCTCTTTATGCATGATGAATTACTCATTAAAGATGTTGCTTTAACGCTGAGATATGTGGGGGCAGCGGAGGGGGTTAGTCATCCCAGAAGGAGTGTGTGCAAGGTGAATCCAGCAGTAGGATGTGACGAATGGGAGTGAGAAGGCAGGAAAAAGGCAATTTCATTTACCATCTTTTCCAGCAAACATTTCAAAAACACCTATGTTATGTATGGTCTTAGAGACACAAATTTATGCAATATTCTATTTCTTCTCTTGAACGGCATGTACATTCTTGCAAATCTCTTGGGCATGAAGCGGTGAAAAGAACACTGGCCTTGGACTTAGGAACTCTAAATTTTGCACTGACCTGTGCATTTAATTTGCTGTGTGATCTTGATCTAACTGCTTTATTCTCTGGGCCTCAGAGGCTTCATCTGTAAAGTAAGGTAGCTGCATGTGGTTTTGTGATGAGAGGCACCAGCTCTAGTCTGTTTCCCTGTCCCCTTGACCCTAATCCTAGCAGAATTTAGTTTTACTATCAAGGACCTATCAATGGAATCTGAAATAAGCCAAAATAAGAGATCAACTGGATGAAAGTTTTCCCACCCAGAAGCTCCTCTCCCCCTGGGACTCAGCACCTCTCTCCCAGCCCCACTTGTCTCCTGGGTCCATGCTGGCTGCCCAAGAAGAGGGAGAGGGGTTACCCAGAAATAGAGAAATAGAAAGCAGGATGTCTCCAGACACTTCCCTTTCCCCAAGACCCAGGGGAAAAGGGAGAGAGAGAGAGAGAGAGAGAGAGAGAGAGAGAGAGCATGTCCAGATTTGTCATCTCTGAATTGGGTGGAAGGTGGGTGCATCTCAGCCCATCTTCTGGGTTATAATGACTAATGATGACAGATGCTCTGACAGGGATCACCTGGGGCCCTGCATTTTCTTGCCTGATTCATGGGCCAGCCAGAGGTAGGGGAGCATTTCCAGTGCAACCTGGTGATTCATCTCTGCCATGCTGAGTTGTCCTGGTTGCAAATCTACAAGAATGTAATTGATGCCCAAGTAGACATCAATTAATCAACCAGTGTTTATATGGTGGTAGTCCATGGACAAAGGCATTAGTGCTCTAACCCGAGCAAGCATTAACTGAGCACTTACTACAGGTCCAGAGCATGCGCACTCTGCAAGGAGAACAAAAGAAATGTGTTCTAGTCCCTGCCCTCAAGAGAGCTTCAATCACATTTCAAGAGTTGGCCCCTTGAATGGGGTGTCAGAGACACAGAGATCCTTCAAGACAGAGCTCCCTGATAGAACTTTCTGTGATGATGGAAACATTCAGTATCTGTGCTGTTCAGTATGGTAGCTACTAGCCACGTGTGGTGCTTGAGCACTTGAAGTGTGGCTAATGCAATTGAGGAACTGAATTTTTAAGTTTATTTAATTTTAATTTTTAAAAATTTAATTAAATGGCCATATGTGGCCAGTAGTTATCATACTGGACCATGCATCATGTCCTTGCTATTCAAAATGTGTCCTGCAGACCAGAAACATCACATCACTTGGGAGCATGTCAGAAATACAGAATTTCGGGCCCCAGCCCTACTGAATCAGAACCTTCCTTTGAATAAGATCCTGAGGTCATCTGTTTGTACAAGTTTGAGAAGCACTGGGCTAGGGCACTGCTTCCCAACTTGACTGCATATTAGAATCACTTACATATCAAGAAGCTTTTAAAACTCCCTGTGTTGTGACTGCACCCCAGCCAAATGAAACCAGTATTTGTGGGAGGTGAAACCCAGGCACCCATGTTGTTTAAGCCCCCAGGTGATCCCAGCATGCACACGAAGTTGAGAATGGCTACTCTGGGGCCAGGCAGCCAGGCTGGGTCACACTCTGATGGATGAGTCCATGTGAGGGCCAGCGACTCAGCCTTAGCCTCTAAATTCACTTGTTGGGCCCAGCTGCCTGGGAAGCCAAAGGGAGTTATTCATTCTTAGCAAGTGTAAGAACTGGCTGGGGTTTATGTTTGTTTCCAGCGCCTAAGTGAGATGTTCATTAGTTTTTGACAAAACACATCCAAATGCCACAGCACCAAAGGGTATTGAGCCAGCCGGGTCACTGAAGGCTGGGAAGGGCTGATTCACTTCCTCACTCTGGGGCCCGGATACCCTGGCATCCCAGAGCAGCCCCATGAAGGGAGCTATTATTCCCACTCAGGGTGGAGGCGGCTGGTTTTCCAATGCAACTTGTCTTCAGCTGTCCCTTACTCTTGCTCAGCAAGTGCCCAAGGGTCACTGGGGCCAAAGAGAAAAGGTGGGTTTTCCTGAACAGCCAGACTCTCATCCTGTTGATCTGAACAAGACCTGAGAGGCCCCAGCCACTTTCTAGTGATGAATGACATTTGCAGAGATGATTCTTCATCTCCCAGAGGGTGAAGTTTCAGGGAAAGCACATGTGAAATCGGGGTCTGAAGAAATTGGGTCCCACCAGAAGCAAGACTGTCCCAAGGGATGGAGCTGCAGCCCCTGCATGGGGTGTTGATTTCCAGAGTCTCACTGAGGAACATCATCCTTGACTCAGGTGATATGGAGATGCAAATGATTCACTTTGGAAATGAGATCCCCAACTATGTGACTTTTGGCTCATTTGTCTTGACATATCCATAGAATTTCTTAAGCTCTGAATCCACAGCTCTTCTCATGCATTGCATGCTGACCTTAGGAGAGTCGGTGAATACAAGGGTGTCTTTAGGAAGACAATGAGAGAGCCAGCCATGATTTTCGCCCATCTTGGAGCAAGGGAGGAACCAAGGTCAGCACTGAGAGTTTCCAAGGACAACCAGAGCAAATGCCTCTCTGCTTTCTCTCCACTTCCAAGTCCATCTTCACCCGTAGGTTACAAAGCATCTTCCAGATATCCAGATATCCTTAGAAAGCTTTGTTAGGCAGCAGGTCCCTAGACCACAAGCCACATATGAATCAATGAGGCTTTCTCTGTGCTCTGGCTGATATGAGCCCATTTCCTGGGGAAGATTAGGAAGGAGGCAGGGAGAGGATTTTTCTCCCCTCCATGGTTGCCTAGGTGAGGTTGTGCCCAGGGGAAAGAGAGAAAGTTGGCCAAATGTTATCTCTTCCAGCTTTCTTAACTCTATTGCTGTCCTGTTGTCTCTCTGAAGACTTGGTGTCACTCACCTACAATGACGTCTGGGCTATACAATTAGCACTTTGCTAAGTGTTCGCTAATTCTTCAATGGCACTTCATCACCATGCATGCCATAAAGCATCAGGGCCCCGCAGGCTCCTTGGAGGCCAAAGAGTCCAACACTCTTGACTCACAGATGGGGGAAATGGGGTCCAGGAAGCAATGCTCTGAGCATATTAGAGCCTGAAGCTAAAGGAGAAATCAGTAATACTGATTCCATATCTATTGAAAACTTTGATATTCTGTTCATTATGGATTTTTTTGCATTAATTTTTGAAAACAGTGCCTTAAAATCCTCTCTACCTTAACTACTGAGTTTTTTGGTGCCCCTTCAAGTTTATACCCGAGGTGTCTCACTCAAGGCCTGGCCTTGGCAGGAAGAGTTGCTCAAGATGACACTAGTTTTGACCAGAGGCCAAAGGAGAACTTGGGTCTTCCAAATCTGTGAACTTCCTTCTTTTATGTTCAAGTGCAAATTCTATCTCTCCATATAAGTGGAGAGTTCCAGTGGGCAAGGAGCTGAATTGGTAGAATAATAACACCCTTATAAGGTTATTGTCCAACCAGAGAAACAATATTTACAAGTTCAAGAAGCTGCAAAATCATTCTCTAAATACAGGATTGCTGTTGATGGTTGTGTCAAGCTATTGTCACTGCAGTGAGATAATAAGAGATATGGGGACACATTTCAAGATGTGGACTAGTTCCCCAGCCCAACTCTCTCACCTGTACTACTTTCCAAGCGAGGAAGCCCCTTCCATTCTTTCCAAACCCAGGCTGATGACATTCTTCAAGAGTTTTGTTTCTTTGATCAAGCTTTACCACATCTGTGGTTCTTTTACTCACCCCACGCTCCTGGCTTAGAGCACAGCCGTGGGACATGGCGAATGAACAATAAACAACAACTGAGCACCAAGGATCACCTCTTCTGTGTAATGGCTGCGTGGCGCATTGCTCGGTATGGCGGCACCATGTTGATGGACATCCAGTTGCTTCTCTTTGTTCTCTCCTTCCCTTTCCTGCTCTCCCCTTTCCCTCTCAATCTCTCTTTCTCTCTCCCCCTAACTTTTTGGCTGGGGTTAAGCCTTTTTTTTTTCCCTCCAGGGTTCTGCATTGTAGAGGTATGTAATGCACATAGTTTTCTCAGAAAGAGTACATGTTCCCTGCCCAGAATCAGTACTGCTTGGGATTCATGTACCCTACCTATAGGGTCAGCTGTGCCCCACTCGAAGGGAATACCTGAAAACCCCAAAGTATGGAAAGTGTGGTTCGGTGATGAGATGTTACAGACAACCCATTTCCTAAAGTGTCTGTGAGCATGGCTGCTGGAAGAGCCCAAAAAGGAGAAAGGAAAGCCACCTTGCTGGGAACCAAGTTGGGTCAGCTTTGCTTCAGCTACAAAGAAAGGAAAGTACACTTAGTTTTTCTTCTCTCCCTTTTTTGCATCATTATTCTTTTTTTTTTTAAGAAAAAAACCCATAATTTTAATATTATTTTTAATAGGTAATTCATTCTCATGATTCAAAATATCAAAGGTATAGAAGGTAAAGTCTCCTCCCAGCCACTTACTTCCCCTTCCAGAGGGGACCAACTTGACCTGTCCTCAGGTACCTGTCCAGAGATATTCCAAGCATACCCAAACATCTGTGCATAAAATCTCCCACTCCTGTTACAAATGGTAAAAAGTCATCCCTCCCCTCTCTTAGCGCAAATGGGAACGTACTCCATATACTGGTCTTCACACAGGACTTCGGTTTTTTTGTATCTTGGAGATGATTCCATACCAACCCATTAAATATGTTCTCATTGTTTTAATGATGCTTTACTATTTCATTGTATGGCATACTACAATCTGTTTAACAAGTCCCCTTTTGATGGACATTTGAGCTCTTTCCAGTCTTTTGCTGAAGAAATGCTGCAGTAATATTGGTATATATGTCACTTTGCACATACACACATTTATCTGTAGGATAATTTCCTAGAAGCAGAATTGCTGGGTCAAAATTGATGTGCGTTAAAAAGTTTGACAGGTAGGGGCGCCTGGGTGGCTCAGTCAGTTGAACGTCTAACTCTTGATTTTGGTTCAGGTCATAATCCCAGGGTTGTGGGATCAAGCCCTGCATTGGGCTCTGTGCTGAACATGGAACCTGATCTGACAGGTATTGCTAAGTTCCCTTCAACATTGCACATGCCATTCCCTTCAGCAGGGTATGAGTGCCCATTTGACCAAACCTTTTCCAGCCGCTCCTGCCATGGTTTATTAAGGAGAAATCTCACAACAGCCACCTGTATGGTGACTAACCCTTCAGGCCTTTTCCTATCTGAAAAGTGAAGAATGGTGTCTGAGTGTGGTTTTGATTTGTATTTCTCTTATTAAGACTGGGCTTTATTTTGTTTTTATTTTCTAGGAGCTCTTTTTTTTTTTCATATACTTAGCCCACTTTTCTATTGTGTTTTGTATTTTGTGTAGTATCTGATTTGTGCACACTCTTTGTACAGATCATTGGACCTTGTCCAGGGTAAGAATAGCGAGTACTTCTTTGTGGTTTGACATTTTGTCTTTTGACTTTGCCTGTGGTGATTTTGTTTGCCAGGCAAACCTTTTTATTTTTATCATCAAGTTTATCATTATTTTATGATTTCTGGTTTCATTCATAGATTTCAAAATTCTCTTTTAGAGTTTGATTTTTACTTTTTTAACGTTTATCTATTTTTGAGAGAGAGACAGAGTGCAAGCAGGGGAGGGGCAGAGAGAGGGGGAGACATAGAATCCGAAGCAGGCTCCAGGCTCTGAGCTGTCAGCACAGAGCCTGACATGGGGCTTGAACCCACAAACTGTGAGATCATGGCCTGAGCCGAAATCAGACACATCCAACTGAGCCACCCAGGCACCCCACATTTTTTTTTTTTTGAGAGAGAGCACGCACACGCAAGCAGGGGAGGGGCAGTGGAGGAGAGATAATCTTAAGTGGGCTCCACGTGGAGCCTGGTGCGGGGCTTGAGGGGCTCGATCTCATAACCCTGAGATCATGACCTGAATCGAAATCAAGAGTCAGTCATTCAACTGACTGAGTCACCCAGGTACCCTTGATTTTTACATTTAAGCTTTATATCTACAGGCAACTCAGTTCCTTTAAAGGTGTGAAGTATGAATCTGACTCTATTTTTTCCCCCAATGTCTCCTCAGGATATTTATTGAGAAGTCTTTCTCTCCTCACTGGGTGAAATGCCACCTCTCTATGTAATAAATTCCAAGGTTTGTTTGTGCCTGTCCCAGCTCTTCCTCTGGTGCCTCATTGGCCTAGGTACCCGTGCGCCAGCACCAGGCCCTCTCTTTTTCCTTCTGTGCCACTTGGACTTGACTATAGGTCCCTGGGCTTGTGGACACTGGACTGGGATGGGGTAGGGGTGGAGGAATAGCAAAGGATTGGATAACATCAGAAAACTTCTAGGCTTTCTCCACAGCCTCCCCACATCTAAAATGGTTTTGCTCCCACACTTCCTCTCTAAAGAAAAACAAAAAGAACAAAGAAGTTCTATTCCTCATTTTAAAAATCTATTTGTCTGGCCCGGAGGGAACCCCCTGTTTTTCTGTGCACTCTGCCGATGTTCTCGGGGAAACGGGGCTTCCCTTCCAAGTTTAGGAGCTTGGGGACACCTTGAAGTAGGGCTTTGATCACTGAGTGACTTCCCCCACAGGCTCCTCGAGCCTCAAACCCAGCAATTGCTGGTGGAGTGTAAATTGAGCTGGTCTTTATCTTAGAGACATTACAACAGACCCTAGACAAACACATTAACAGCCACTAAAAGACTAAACTAATGCAGGCCAATAAACAAATCCCCAGGAGAGATTATGCAGAACCTTCCTCCCTCTCACCCTCTCACCCTCCCTCCCTCCCTCCCTCCGAGTGCCCCCTCAGCTCCTGCTCTCTCAGCCCAAGAGCTCCTCCCCAACCAGACCCTACGCGCCTCACTGGCAGCTGCCCTGCTTTGGGCCCCTTTTCTAACCCGGCTCTGGTCCATGCACTCAGTAAATATTGCAAATAACATAAGAGAGCAAATCTCCTTTGATGGACCAGCTAATAGTTCCAAGCTATCAAAAAGAAGGTTCTCCTTTGGAGGTAGAAATTATCCCATATACCTGAGGTTTTCAATTTAAGGTCTTCAGATGTGCCTCAGAGGTTCCCTGGACCCCTGCAGTGATTTGCAATATTTATAGGTAAGCCTGGGGGGAGCATTTTTCTAAGTGGTGGGAGAGGAGGGTGGGTCCTTGGTGTTCCTAAGAGTTCAATACTTAAAAAAAAAAAAAAAAAAGTCCAGATATCTATGGATAAAGTGATACCTGGAATCTGCTTCAGAACATTCCAGTGGGAGTTCAGGGAGTGGCTGGGGTAGGTGTAGTTACAGATGAAATAAGATTAGCCATGAGTTGATAATTGTTAAAGCTATTGATGGGTACTTGGCAGTTATTATATTATTCTCTTGGGAAGGAAGGAAGGAAGGAAGGAAGGAAGGAAGGAAGGAAGGAAAAGAAGGAAGGAGGAGGGGGAGGAAAGAGGGAGGAAGGGTTGGAGGAAGGAAGGAGACCCTTGTTACAGACTAATGGAAAGAGCCAGACAGCCCACAGTCTGCAGCTGCCTCTCACAATTCCTCTTTATAGGAACAACTTCTGCCCTGATTCATGTTTGGGAGGGTGAAAAATGTGTGGATGCAGAAGCGTGTCCCCTTCACTCTCACCTCCACCCTCTGTGCTCAGCATCATCCTGAGAGCAGGACCAGAGTCCCTGAGGGCATCTTTGTTCATCTTTGTCCTCCCGCTAAGCCTCCCCCTGCCCCGCCACAGGCTTGGGGGGGTGGTGGGGCAGGGAGTCATCCGAGGCCCTTGGCTCTCCACCCCAGCCCAGGCAGATGGAGCCCCGGTTGCCTGAACGAGGTTGTGCAGAAGGGGACTGTGGCTGCACCGTTTGGATGTGCTTGGAGTAGAAAATTCACAAATTCCAAGCTCCGCTCCCAAAGCAAACCTCCCCAACCCAGGTGGCTGCAGCCCGTCCTCCCTCTGACAGCGACAGCTCCACGGGCCGCCAGGCGGGGAGGCTTTGAAAACCAGCTTGTGTTTGAATTGTGAAAGCACCAATGTTTGTGATGTTTGCCCAGCAGAGAAGGAGCATATTTTCTCCCTTCCAAAGGCAAACTCAAAAGATGCTCCACGGTTTTTCTTCAGACTTTCCACAGGAAACATAAATCAGAAAGAAAAATGACCATAGGTGCTGGGGCTTGAAGAGGAATGCCAGCCCCAAAGGGGCTGCTGGAACAGGCGCCCTCTGTCCTTCGGTGACGATGACACCCTTCAGAGTCTAGGGCCGCACTTCTTTCCTCTGAAAGAGGAAGCAAGCTGAGGCGAGGGGAGCAACCAGACCCACTCTCAGGCTTCACTCCTGGTCGGTCTTCCCCATCCAATGGCTGCTGGTGCTTGGGCTGGGCAGCTATTGAGATCCCCTAGCTGCCTATCTTTTTGTCTTCTCTCTCTCTTGCTTGTGTTAAAGTAAAAGAAACATGGTGCTCCAAGCCCAGGAGCCCAGCAACGCTGTCAGATGCTGGATCAGAGCATTAAGGTGTGGACATGGCATGCAGGGAGCCTGAGCGCTGCCCCCCTCATCTGCTGGCCCTGCCTGTCTTAAGCTCCATCTTGGAAGGAGAAGGACTTTCCCAGTCTGTGGTCTCTGCCCTCAGGGAGCTTATAATCTGCATGCAAACATAAAATAAGAGAGGTCATAAGGCAGGGTTGAGTGCACACTGTTAAAATAAAAAAAAATAGAGACCAATCTTGAAAATTCCCTGAGCAGACAAAACCAATTTACTTGTACCAACAAAGCTGAATGTAACTTATTTTGCAGAACTAACCTGCCTTGGATTATTTCTTGCTTGTGCCTCTGGAAATCCTAAGCAAAGAACTGTTTCCCAAGGTTGATATGAGATAACCACTGACCAATTCCCTGTCAGTTAAGAAGATTCTAATATTGGAAGAAGAAGAAGAAGAAGAAGAAGAAGAAGAAGAAGAAGAAAGAGAAAAGAAAAGGAAAGAAAAGGAAGAAATTCTAATACTATAACCAATCACTGTGAAGAATTAGCAGTCCCTGCTTTCTTGCTATATAAGCTGCTTTACAACAATATACCCCAGAGCCTTATTCCACTGTTTGATTCTATCATTCTCTGCTCTCAAACTGTCTTTTTGGTGTGCACAGTAAATTTCTACTAATTACTACTTTGGTGATTCATTGTTTTTACTTCTGCTATTTCTGAGATTTTGACAACACATATATGCACTGACTGATCTAGGGTGTGACTAATCTTTTTGTTTTTAAATAGCAAATCTCTTAATCTTTTTTTTAAGTTTATTTGAGAGAGAGAGAGAGAGAGAGAGAGCAAGCATGAACAGGAGAGGGACACAGAGAGAGAATCCCAAGTAGGCTCCACGCTGTCAGCCTGATGTGGGGCTCAAACCCATGAACTGTGAGATCATGACCTGAGCTGAAATCAAGAGTCAGACACTTAACTGAGCCCCCCAGGCACCTCAAAGGTGTATATACTCTTTTTTTTTTTAAATTTTTAATGTTTATTTATTTTTGAGAGAGAGAGAGAGACAGTGTGAGGGAGTGAAGGGCAGAGAGAGGGAGATACAGAATCCAAAGCAGCTTCCAGGCTCTGAGCTATCAGCACAGAGCCTGATGCGGGGCTTGAACTCACAGACCACAAGATCATGACCTGAGCTAAAGTCAGACGCCTAACTGACTCAGACACCCAGGCACCCCTATCCTTGATGGACTTTTTTCTGCACAGAGGATCAGACTCTTTTTCATGGGTTAAAAGTACCAGCCGACTGCTTCCACATTGGGAGTTTGTGAAGATTATATACATTGACAGATCAACTGGACCCTACAAAAAGCTCGACCCAAGAAATAGAGGATTGAAGTCAGTTTGGCCTGTGCTAGCGGAGCTAATGCAACATGCTGATTGATTCATTATAAGCTACGATGCCTTGAGTATTTGCTAGGGCTGTAGCTGGAATGCTTCAAGGCCACCATTTCTGTCTCTTGACATCTGAGAAACTCACTTCTTGAGAGTTTCTTCTCCTATAATGTTCTGTCTTTGGATAGACCCAACAAGCCCATTGAGCATCTACAAAAAAAAAAGAAAAAAGAAAAAGATATATTATCAATTCATATAGCCCTGTGATAAGTCAACTAAACAAAGAAAGGACACCATTGGAAGATGCTTTTGAGAGCATGCTTCCAACCAGAGTTAGAACTTGGCTTTGATGGACCAAATTCAGAGAAAGACCACAGAAACCATTTCCTTTTCAGCTGACGTTTATTTATTCTGTTCATCTGAAGCCAGAGCCAATAAATTAAATAACTTTCAATGGCTAAAAAGGTCTCTGAGATTAGATTGGTCAACCCCATGTCAGAAAGCTCAACTGACCTGCAGACCAGCC
Organism: Felis catus; assembly: GCF_018350175.1. Taxonomy (NCBI): domain Eukaryota; kingdom Metazoa; phylum Chordata; class Mammalia; order Carnivora; family Felidae; genus Felis; species Felis catus. Next base: position 74,825,077 of record NC_058374.1, read on the forward strand.
CTCTATATTCATGAGTGGTGTCAGTTGTGAGAGGAGCTTCTCTCGTGCTGTTTCTGGCTGAGACTGGCTCTGACCAGAGACGCAGAGGAGGAGAGGGAGGGCGGTGCGCTGATGAGGCTGAGGAAGAGCGATGCAGTGGAAATAGGGTGCAGGTGGCTGAGACCACGGCTTTGGGGTCACACGGACCTGGGTCCAAAGGGCTCCTGGGCTGATGTGCTGCCATGTTTCCTGACCTACGAAAGTGGTACGATGCTAACACCTACCTTATAAAGCGATTGTGGGGATTAAGATAAAATGTGAAGAGAATTCACACTCAGCTCTCAGCAAATGCAAGCTATTCTAATCTCAGCGAAAAGAAAGAACAAGGGGACAAGTCGGGGTTGGGGAGGGGGGACACGGTGGGAGGGATTCAGAGGCCTGACGTTGCAGAGAGCAGCCCCCCATCCAGCCCCGTCGCCAGGCACCTGGGACTGAACATCTACTGGTCCAGACAGACGGCATACATGTTTATTGGAAAACCATCCACAAAAGTTATTGGAAACTTTACATTTGCGGCCCGGTCTCTGCACACCGCCTAACTGCCACTGCGGGAAACAAGGCCTCATTCACTCCCCAGGCAGCTCCCTCAGCTGCCCCAGCCCCTCCATCTCACGCCCCACTGGGACTGGTGTGCAGAGGCCCCCTGGTGCCCAACCTCCTCCCCTCCCCTGGCTCTGAATGATTTCTGACTTGCTTTTTCCAAATGTGAAATCTTTGAGTGAGGTCATTTCAACCGGGGAAGGAGCGAGGGGAGGGTCACCAAGGCGATATTTCCTAAGTGCAGAGGTCCCTGGGGTGACTTTAGACGGAACTTGGATAAACATTTTTCATTTTAATAGTTACATATTTATTTTTAAATGTATTTATTTCAATGTGATTGGAGGGAGAGGTAGAATGTCAATCCCATGATACAGAGTTTTCAGTTCAAGTAGCCTTGAGTAAAGCAAAAGAGAGTGAGAGAGTTGATTTAAGGAAGCTATTAAATGAATAATAAGTCTAGGTGGTCCTCAGATCTGACAAATAGTTCTGGGAATGCTGCACACTTGCTCTCAGCCCTCATCTGAAGTTTCCTGGACATGGCGGTCTGACAGACACGGTTTTGATCTCAGCAGGATGGTCCTGCCCTGAACTGGCCAGGGAGAGGGGCTGTATATAGCTCCAGGGACATGTCACAGCTCCCTCGAATGCAGTTCCGTCCGTCCCATACAGGTCTGCACCTGGCCGGCCTCGCTATCCTCAAATACTACTCCCATAATTCAAACTACTCAAGAGCCCTCCATAACTCCCCATTACCTACGGGATAGAGGCCAACTCTTCAGCCTGGCACTTCAGGCCCTTCTCAATCCATCTTTCCGTTTATGCCACAGGCCCATGTACTCACTTCCTGGAAATCTGGTGTCCCCACTTTGGCGATCCCTCTGCTCCAGCTGCTCTGCCAATGTACATTGTCCACTCACCTCCAACCTGTCCTATGCTTCGTCAACTTCCTCCCAGGCCTCTGAATCTCCTCCTCCCAACAGGCAGACTGATGGTCTAGCACAACGCTCAGGGCCAGGCTTGGAGTTGTGACTCTAGCACTATTGCTTACCAGCTGTGTGTCCTTGAGCCAATTACTTGCCCTCTCTGGTCCTCAGTTGTTTCATCTGTAATGACGGGTGATGACAGCAACATCTCCCTCCTCCCAGGTTTTTGGGAAAGCTGAATGAGATGCTGCCCTTGGCACAGCACCAGATACACAGCAGCAATAAGTACCCTGCGGTGGCTGCCCTTCCTTGAACTTGGAGTTGAGTTCTGACCAAGAGCAGCCTTTTGGCAGTCATTTACAGGGAGTAGGTGTTTGATAGATATTTGTCGACTGATTGTGGATGTCCTGTGATGTGTTTTCTACATACTTCTCTTGATCAGAGGCTCCGCGGAGCCCGAGAGCAGTGTTCCCTCTCCCAGGTCTGAAGATCCTCTGCAGCCTTGAAACGCATCTATTCCTGGACCATCTCACCGCCTTCTCTTCTCTGGGTGAGTCCTCTTTGGTCTTGAGGGCTCATTGTGGAGCTACCTCTTCTTCCTTCAAGTTTGGCCTCACGCTAGAATCTTCCCAGGGGCAGCCAAGACTGGCAGCGGTGGCACATGAAGCTTCCCCGGGGCAGATGGGAGGGGACAGAGGGGACAACGGCTGGGCACACACAAGGCCATCTTGCAGACTAGAGAGAGGCCACCAGCACACACTGAGCCAGGGCCCCCTTGTGCAGGGCACTGTGCTAGGTGTGGCCCCGGAGGCCCAGGCCCTACCCCTGGTCCTGTCCCCTTCAGCCCTTGCTCTGGTTGACTACAGAGACGGCCCCAGAGCCTGGGGTTTAGCATCAGTGCCCCAGTGACCGGCCAGTGGCCACAGGCCTAGAGGAGCTGCGGGCCTTCCCTCCCCCACCCGGTCCTCGGCCTTCTCTGAAAGAAATGTGTGTTCCCTCGGCCCTCCCCCCTCGCCACATCCCCTTCCTCCCACAGAGCCCGGGTCCCCAGGCTGCAGTCCAGAAGTCCCTCTGAGCAGACTCCAGCAAGGCAGGGCTTTGTTAGGAAACCTCATTAGCAGCGACAGCGAGGCCCAGGCGGCGCAGAGTGGCATTCCAGGTGTCAGTTGAGAGGGGCCACAGGAGGCGAGGCCATTAAACCATGCTGAGGTCAGCCCCTAGCAGAATGAAAACAACAAACTGCAACCAGGGAAAGCGGTGGGAAGTAAACCGGTGGACTTTAAAGGGGATGCCCCATACTCGGCCCTGCCTGATCCTGGGAGTCCCGAGGGTAAGGTCTGAACAGCCTCCACTCTGTGAACCCCCGGAGGCTGGAGGCTGGGTGTCAGGAGACCCTGAGCCCCCAGTGCCCAGCACATACAGGCACTCAATAAACTGAATGAATGAGTGAATACTTAGCCTTTTACCGGGGAGGAGGGCCAACAGTGGCTCGGACTCCGTGAGCACTCACCATGTGGCGGGCACCGTGCTAAACACTGCCTGCGTATAAGCTCTTGGTAAGACAACAACACAAGGATTATTAGCTCCATTTTAAAGACGACGAAGTATAGATACCAGAACGTGTTATTTGGGCCTCCACTGGCTCTTCAAGAACGCTCTAGAACTCTACCTACTGATACTTGGAACTTCTGAACACATTCCTTCATTCCACTATTAGTCATGAAAAGGCTGAAGGAACAGTGGGGCTGAGGAAGCACGTGGAAGGAAGCTCACTCCTCCTGAAGGGTAATTAGTGTGAATGGTTGGTATCTGGAATTCTGTGTCCAGAGAGGGAGAGGGGCCTGAGTCCTGGGACAGACTCTGTTGAGGGAGGCGAGGACAGTGGCTGCCTGTGTGGACTCGCACTTTGCTTCAGTGAGTTCTGTTTGCCTCTGCTGGGCAGGGACGTGCAGGGGCTGGGTATTTTTGTCGCCAAACGGGGAATGCACATGATTTATGAAGTCCTTTCAACCTGAGGCTGCCTCATAAAGGAGCTTTGAGGGGACTCCAGGGAATCTAGTTATGAAAGGCCTTCCTTTCTGGGGCTCTGTTAGACGAGGCATCACTGCCTGCCTGCCTACCTCCAAGGATTAGGAACCTCATGTGCCCTACCCTAGATCTGGAATGATGGGGGCCGGGGACCCCAGGAAGGCTGGATGTGGATTCGTCCCTTGTTCCCTTATCCCTGCTCAGGCTTTTTGTCCTTTACAGCCTCTTAGCTGAAACCTGTCCCCAAGAGATTGCTGATCCCTGATGCCCTTGACTTCTGAGGCCCAAGCTTCCCCTGGATGAGTCATTCATCTCACTGAGCCTCAGTTTTCTCACCTGCAAAATGAGTATAATACTACCTACCTCACGTTTTTGTACTGAGGAATCTAGACCCCCACCAGTTGGAAAGCTCTATGAGAACATCCCCCTACGTGTCTCGTTTATTCTTGTCTTTCAAGCACCTAAAACAGGGCATATAGCACTGGGTACAAAATGGCAATTTGTCCATCTGAATTCTACTGGATTCCACCATGAGGAATAAGAGAAATGTGTTTGAAACTTCCAAGCACGGTGCCTGGTAGGCATTTAGAAAATTTGGGTTAAATCTGAATTTGAATTTAATTCTCCCCTGCAGAAATGGAACGGAGACCCCTTCCCACATTGTGAGATGGGGTCCCCAGGAGTTCAGCCCTCTCCTCCCGGATCCCTTGGGGCCAGCTGCAGAGGACATTTGTCTGTCTCCCTCCCAAGTGCTCCTTCCCCAGCTGGACCTCCCAGCCTCTCCCAGCCAGGCAGCAGCCCCTGTAGCCCCTCTGAGGCGGTGGGCGTCCCTGTGCGGGCACAGCCAGCCCAGACCCCTCTCCAGGGAAGGGACTGAGGGGTGTGAAGGACTGGTGTGTGGGACTTTGTTTATTTTCTCTGAAGGATCCTGCCTGAGCCCTGCTATAAAAATAACCTGCCTGGAAACCTCATCTCTGAGGGGGAGAAAGAGGCTTTTGTATCCAGAGAAGTGGCTCTAACGGCTTCCCTGTGCCTTGTCTCAGCCCCACACATCAAGGAAGACCTGGATATGGTGATGAGGAGCCAGGGCCCAAGAGAAGTGTGCAGGGCAGCTGCCAGGGGAGGGCACTGGTGGGGGAGAGAGAAGGAGGAGAGGCAGCTCAGCAGCCCCTCTCCTGGAGCCCCCCCTTGCCTGCTTGACCCAGAAGTTCAGGAGGAGGAACTGAGGGAGAGGAAGAAAGGTGACATCAACAAGAGATAAAGGCCAACCAAGATACACTGGATATCAAGAGACTGACAGGCCAGGAGAGAGGAAAATCAAAGTCCAATGGAGAGGAGAGACATAGGGAGGAGACTGAAGCCAAAAACAAAGAGAGATTCACCCAGTAAGATGTGAATGGAGCTCAAGGAATCTGAAAGAGACTGCAGCCATGTTTACAGATGGAGCTAAGGATTTGGTCTAATTCCTGGGATCCCCCACTGTGTTCCCCTGCTGGGAGAAGAGGCCAGGCAGGGTCAGAGCTGGCTCTAGGGCCCTTCCCTGATCATTTGCACTGGCCAGCCCCTGCTCTGGCTCAGGCTGGGGTGTGCACGAAGACACAGGCCTGACTCCAGTTTCTCAAGGTATTCTTTCCCAAGGACCAGTCCAAAGGCAAGATGTGGATCTGCAGCAGTAAGAGAACACTGGCACTGCATTCAGGAGGCAGGAGGCCTGGATTCAAGTCCCAGTTCTCTCACTTTTTAGCTGGGTGATTTTTTTTTTTTTTTGAGGGGGGGAGGGGCAGGAGAGAGAGAATCCAAGGCAGGCTCCATGCCCAGCACAGAGCCCAACTCGGGGCTCTATCTCACCACCGTGAGATCATGGCCTGAGCCAAAATCAAGAGTCAGATGCTTCACCGACTGAGCCACCCAGACACCCCTAGCTAGGTGATCTTATACAAACTATGTAAAGTCATCCAGCCCGGCACTCTTACCTGTAAACTATATAAGCCCCCCACCACCACCTCCCAGGGCCATTGGGCAGATCCATGGAAAGATACCAAATGGACTAAGTTGTATGGCACCAGTAAGACAAGAAGGGATCCAGACACATTTCTCCAGGCTCTGACAAGGGGCTAGTGTTGACCAGAGTCTTGGTAACCAGCACCACTCATGCTCTCTCTGCTGTAGCAAAAAGGTCAAAGAGAAGCTCACAGCATCAGTCATCTGAAAATAATAGATTCCAATACTAACCATGAATGTGAAGTTCTTTCCTGTAAGAAATCTCCTGCATTTTTGCATCACCAAGACTTGGGTTTAATCTGCCTAGACTCAGGTTGGTAGAACACATGCCACTAAGGACACCCTTAAACTTTTGTCCAGAGGAGAAAGTTGATCTCTCCTGGGATAATTTATGGAGCCAGCAGAGGATGATGTATTATCTTTCCCCTGTATTTTGGAGCTGGTGTTTTTTGAATGACACAGATCAAAGGAGAGAATGGAGCTAGGGTCCAGGATGCTTTAAAGCAACTTTTGGAGGGACAAATTAAGATGTGGGGAGACTATAAAGGAAACCCTACTTTCGAGACAAAGAGCTGGGCAGCACAGCTGTACCCTGGAGCTAGGAGAGGGTTAGGGAGTTATAGAAGCCATGATCAAGAGCAGGCTGTCGGCACTGCAGGGCCTAAAGCATTCCCAACGGCTTGAGGCTGAGGAGGGGCCCAAGAGAGAAAGAAACAGGGAGGAGGGCTGCAGCAACATGGCTGCTGTGAGGTAGAAAGGAGTGGGCTTGGGGAGCCTGGGTGGCTCAGTTGGTGAAGCATCTGACTTTGACTCAGGTCATGATCTCGCAGTCTGTGAGTTCAAGCCGCGCATCGGGTTCTGTGCTGACAGCTCAGAACCAGGAGCCTGCTTCAGATTCTGTGTCTCTGTCTCTCTTTGCCTCTCCCCTGCTCACACTCCATCTCTGCCTCTCTCAAAAATAAATAAATGTTAAAAAAACAAAAACAAAAACAGAAAGGAGAGGGCTTGGTGACACAACTGGAACAGTCCCCCAAACTGGCCCTCAGCAGTGCCTTTGAAAAGTGACTGATGGAATGTGCTCAGGATATGAATAACATTAATAGTTAATGACAAACGGTTAACACTTACTGGGTGTCAGACAACTGCTCTAAAAGCTTTGCTTGCATTATTGCATTTAGTCCTTACAAATGCATGGTGGTTGCCTCTCCATGCAGCCATCATCATATCCCACCCACACTGTGTAGCAGACTTGCAGGCTAGGCAGGGTTGACCTGAGTCCCAGGTCTGAGGGTAGGCCCCAATAGATCTGAGCCAATCAGGGTAACCCCATAGCTCATGCCAGAGGAACACCTTCAGGTTGATCCAAGTGAAGTGTAGACTAGAACTTAATGATGGAAGAAAAGACCTCTCTTTCCGTTTTATGCTAGACTGTGATATGTACAGGTGGGAGGCCTAGAATTGTCTGCAGCCATCTTAGGATCATGGGTGAACCATACTGAGGATGAACCAACACATCAGGAAGGCAAAGCCAGAAGAATCATAGAGAATAAGCAGAAGTCCTGATCAAACTATTCCTGAAACTCTCATGACTTTAGGAGTTTCATGTGAATTAATAAAGTCCATTATTAAGAAAATTGAGCTGGATTCTTTCCTCCCTCCCTTCCTTCCTTCCTTTTTTTTTTTGTAACTTACAACCAAAAATATCCAAACTGATGCAGAATATGTGGCCCAGAGAGGTTAAGTAACTTGTCCAAAGTCAAGTAAGTTACATAGTAAGTGAAGGAGCTGGGATTCAAATGAAGGCAATGTGAATCTAGAGCCTGTGCTCTTACAACAGCATCAATGAAACCCACAGCGGCTGTATTCTGACCACACACCAGCTCCATGCCAAATCACTCTCCACTTCATCCCACAGCATCCTCACAGCAGCCTTTCGAGATGGCAGCTACCATTATTCCTGTTTTTACAGACAAGGGACTGAAGCTTAAACAGGTTAAGTAACACACCATCATCACACAACTCTGAAACAACAGAGCGAAACTGAACCCGGGTCCCTCTGATCCAGACGCTGGGCCTTCTCTCCAGTCCTGTAGGCAGGGGCTGCCCAAGAATGGTCCCCAACAGTCTATTCCATTCCCTTTGATGGTGAATTGACTTCCAGTTGTTCTGTCCAGGTTAGTCGTATCTCCATGGAGATTGCACAGATAGGTGAGTGTTAAACGGAGGTAGGAGGCCAATTTTAGCCCGACATTAGGAAGAACATTCCTATTGTTCCAGCAATGGGGCGGGCTACCTGGGAGAGTCTGAGCTCTCCATGGCAGGCAGGCCAGCAGGCCAGGGATGGTGGCTATGGCTGCTGCCTGCATGAGCTAGGCTGACAGGAAATGCTGAGGCTCTGAGCTCCTAAAGCCTTTCCCTCCCTGGGCCTCAGTTTCCCCATCTGTACAGCGGTTAGGGCAGGACTGGGTGAGGGCTGAGGTTTCTTCCAGCTCTAACATTCTCGAATTCTGGAATTCCCGGAGGCAGGACTCCAGGCCCCAGGGTCTGGCCAGGAAAACAGAGACGAGGCTGTTTGGCCAGCTGGGTAGAACAGTGGAGCTTATTGAGCCCACGGTTCCCTGAAACAGAAACAGCCAAAGGGCACAAGCAGGGAAGATAATTTCATTTGTGGGGTTGGTGAGAGCAACTGAAAAAAAATGCAGTGCTTGAGGGCTGTCCAGGGAGGGCCGAGTTTCAACCGGTGGGTTGTGCCTGTGCGCCTGCCGGGATAGAAACTGCACACAAGGCCACATTCTGCCCTGGCCAGGAGGAAGACAGCGAACCTGGATGTGACAGTCCCTGTCAACAGCACAGGGACCATGAAGCCCTACCTGGTCAGGGATCCCTCAAATGGGTTCACTTCCCCTGGAGACTGGAGAGACCTGTTTGTCATTAGCAAAGGAGGCCTTTTGGAAATGGGCCTTGGTTAAACGTAAACCACTGTTGTTCAATGTACATGTTGTTCAGGTAACCAAAAGGTGCTTATCAGCAATACAGAGACCATTCTCACAAAGTTGTGAGGCCAGAATTAGAGAGGAGGCCTGGGGTCTCCTTCCCTGGATATCTTTGGGCTGGCTTAGAGGCCAAGAGGTGGGCAAAATGCCACTATAAAGCTTTGGGGTGTCTCTCCAGGATCTTACCTCCACTCTTTGCTCTAATGATGATTAATGTTGATATTGTGACTATATTCAATGTGCTCTGACATCTGCAATCCCATCTGACCTTCATTATAATACCCTGAAGTAGACAGTGGGATAACTTTATGCCCATCTAGACAGGAGAAAATGGAAGTCAGAGAGGGTAAGCCTCAAGTAGCAAATGATGGTTCTGGGGTTGAACCTAAGGCCCTCGGCCACAATCCTCTGCCCTTTTTCTGTGGTACCCCACCATCCCTCCACCCCCCTTTTTGGGGACACAGAGGGCTGACTTTTCCAGGATGCTTTTTTTCTCTTGCTTAGAGACAACACAGAGCTCTTGGAGCTAGATTAAAACCATTACAAGTGCCGGCTTTGAAAGGATTGGTATTCAAAATAGAAGCAATTCTAACGGTAAAGTAAATGTAAAGAAGTCCAACAAAGTTGTGACTTTTATCATGATGATTACTTCTAGACTTTAAAATAAGTCAAATATTGGAAATTAAGTGATTAATTTTTTATTTGGTGTCCCCACTCCCTACTGGTGTCCTAAGTAGTTTCTAGCCCGCATTTGAACCATCTCAGTCCCTGAGGCCCCTAGGTCACACTGCTCTGCAAAGACAGGAAGTCTCTGGAATTGGCTGTGAAGTTGGGCCAGGCTATCAGGCTGGGAAGATGCCTGTGCTGGAGCAGGAAGTGACTGCAAGCAGAGACCAGGGCACCTGCAGGAAGTGTTCCATGAGTGGGGAGAAACGAAAGCTCTCTGAGAACAGCCTCATACTGTCCCTTGCAAAGGAGGACAAGGAAACAAAGTCACAGAAATGAGGCTCTGGTAGAGCTATAAGTCATATTCTTCTGGGGTTGGGGAAATGCAACAAAGACCACCATCCTCACCCTCAGGAAGGAGGTGGAGCCCAAATCCAGAAGGGCCAAGGCAAAAAGAGTGACAAGGATGGCAGAGGAGGGTGTTAGGAGGGTCCAGCAGCGGGGCTAGGAAAGGAGTTGGAGATTCCTTGCTCCCCCTCCCTAGGGGATCCATGGCATCCTCCAGAGCTCCTTGGGACTAGGGTTCCTTCCTGTGTTCTCTAGTTCCTTCTAGACTCCAGTCTGGGAATGAGGGGCTGGAATTAAGTGCAAGGACATCCATTAAGAGTTCAACTGTCATATTTTCCTACTTTTCCTGTTCTTGTATTTTTTTCTTTTTTATAATTAGCTCTATGCCCAACGTGAAGCTTCAGCTCATGACCCCGAGATCAAAGCGTACATACTCGACCTTCTAAGCCAGCCAGATGCCCCTTACCCTGCTCATTTTGATATAGCAGAGGCTGAGGGGGCAATGGGAAGGATTGTGGAAAGAGGTTGGGGAACTGTATCAAGTGGTTGGGGGAAAATTCTGAGCTCTTCAACAGCAATTGGTAAGAATTTGCAAAACTCTTTTAAGCAATGTAAAAATAAACAGCTGGTAACTCTTTGATTCTCTGCCTCAAAAGGAGAAAATGTGTTTGTTTGGGGAGCAGCCAGCAGGCAGCCCCCCCACTCTCATTCTCCCTGACCTAGTCCCTCCTGCCCACTCCCTGTCCCTAGCTGTCTGGCCCTGGTTCCTCAGCCACCCACCCTTTTAGAGACCCCATGGCTTCATGGGGGCTAGCTGTTCTCTGGCAGAGGGTGAGTGGGACTGGAGACCCTTGTATGCTGGTGGATCAGGCCAAGGTTCCAGAGGACTCTGGGTTGGAGAGTTCTTTGTAGAAGTCGGAGCACTGAACAAAGAGGTCTTTGAGACCTGGTGAAAGCCCTCAAGAGCCAGTGCCTTCAGCCCAGCCTGCTTGCTGTCCTCATACCCCCAAGGACTGGCTCAGGCAGACTGCTGGCTCTGGCCCTTTCTCCCCAGAGGAGATTTCTGATGCAGCTTTGTGCCCCAAATGCTGCACTGAGGAACTCAATTCACCTGAAATGTCACCAGGGATGGGGCTGTCCCCTCAATGCCCTCTCGCTCCTTCTCTTTTTAAAAGACTTTGGAGTCAAACGGACTTGCTGTCAGTGTTAGCTTCTACCACTTACTGGTGGAGGGATCCTGAGCAATTGACAATTTTGACTGAACTCATTTCCTCATCTATAAAATGGGAATAATGATATTATTCACTTCATTGGTTGGTTACACAATGCTTAGCACATGTTAAGCACTCAATACACATCAGAATCATGATTATTATTTCTAATATCTATCACCATTCTTTCTTTCCTCCTAAACCCTGCTGGGCTTGACCCTCCAGTGTGACCCCAGTGTGACCCCATCCCAAGTCCATCAGATGGGAGACCCTCAGTTGAGCCTGACCTGGGCTCTTCATAGATATAAGGTGTGCAGTTCCCCAAGCTGGGGGTATAGGAGTGGGAGTCATGTGAGAAAACTTCAGGCACTAAGTAGTACAGGGTGGGTTTGACACTGACCTTAGATGATTGAGTGGATTTTCAATGGCCATGTTTGTATCACTTACAAGCACTCAACTCCTATAGAGTTCTGGAAAGTTCCACAAGTTCACTGGTTCCTCTTGCACTGTTGGTGGGAATGCAAACTAGTGCAGTCACTGTGGAAAATAGTATGGAAGTTTCTCAAAAAATTAAAAAAAGAACTGCCCTATAATTGATCCATTAATCACACTACCGGGTATTTATCCCCAAAATAACAAAAAGGCTAATTCAAAGCACCCCTATGTTTATTGCAGCATTATTTACAATAGCCAAACTATGGAAGCAGGCCAAGTGTCCACTGACTGATGAATGGATAAAGAAATGTATGTGTATATGTGTACATGTGTATGTGTGTGTGTGTATACATACATACCTAATGGAATATCACTCAGCCATCAAAAAGAATGAAATCTTTTTTCAAATCTTGCTGTTTGCAACAATATGGATAGAGCTAGAGAGTGAAATAAGTCAGAGAAAGACAAATTCCATATGATTTCACTCATATGTGGAATTTAAGAAACAAAACAAACGAGCAAAGAAACAAAAGAGAGAGAGACAAACCAAGAAACGGACTCTTAACTATAGAGAACAAACTGATGGTTACCAGAGGAGACGTTGGTGAGGGGATGGGTGAAATAGGGGATGGGGATTAAGAGTATACGTGTCATGATGAAAAAATTAATAAAATGAAGTAAAATAAGATAAAATAAGTTTACTGGTTCTTAAGCTTTGAGGTGTTCAAGGGATTTATGAGAAGCTGGCTAAACTTCTGAAGCCTCTTTCTAGCAAAATGTAGAATTCTACATGTTTTGCATATAATTTTAGTAGGCTTATCTGTGGACCTCAAGTTTTCCTGTACTCATATCAGTTCAGAAACTGACGCCCAGAGGGGTTAAATAATTTGTCTGAGGCCCCACAGCTTGCAGTAATTTGAACCCAGACTGTAATAGTCCTTGATTTTGAGGGAAATGCCTCCATCTTGTCCCTGATTGAGATTGTGTTCACTCCCCGTCTTGGGCACTGGGAGGCTTTGCAAGCCCATGGTGGATTCCCTGCGATCCTGACGAGGTTGTTCAAGGATGAACTCAGATGGGACTTGGGCTGCGTAAAGGGATTGAGAAAGGCAAAGCCAGATCCCATACTAAGAGCCCAGAGGCCCTGCACATGGAAGTGAAGGGTTAACAGAGCCTGAGTGTGGCTTTGTATGTGCGTGCTTGAGAGCAAGGTTGCATGTGCAAAGGCGCACGTCTCTCACTTGTGCGTGTTGGTACCACAGGAGCAGGACCGCAGGCCAGCCTGGGAGAGAGGTGCCGCAGTGTCCTGGTATGAATGGGCCTCTGTCTTCAAGGCTGTGTGAGCCTCTGTGTGTACAGGTCCCATTAACTCGCCCTCAGCCACACGTGGGAAGGGGAGGAGAGGCCCAGAGAAGCCGAAACCACTCAGAGTCCTTCTGATTTTAGAATGAAGTGGAAGACATAGAAAAAATAATAAAGACCCAAACTCATATGTGACTAGAGTATACACACCACACACACCCTCTGGTGCCGTCATAACCTTCTGTACCTATCTGGGTGCTTTGGGGTGAAGAATCTTCAACTCTTGTCCTAAAACAGATTCTAGATTGCTGACCCTATTTACCTTTGTAGCTGTCTTCTCTTTGTGAGTCTGGGTTTGGCTTCTCTCTCCAGACTCACCTGCAGCTCTCATGATGCACATGCATACCTCCAACCCACCAAGCAGGCCTCACTTGCACCATTGTGCCTGGGATGGACAGGCTTGGCTCAAGTCCTGTCCTGAGCCCCATGTTCCCACTCCCCCTTCTAGTCCTCTCTGGGCCCCTGTTGCCCTTGGCTGTGGTTTGTTTAATGGAGCGACTCCTGTCTGGGAGCAACCCAGAGCTCAGGACACAGGCAGACACTTGTCCAAACTGGCTATTTTTTCACCAAAGGAGCCAAACCACAGTGATGGGCTCAGTGGCCTGGCCAAGTGCCTCCTCATTCCTCCAACCACTAGCCTGGCCCCCACTCCCCTGACTGGCCCCGATTACCAGTGGCCACTGGTTCAGGACTCCTAGTTACCTATTGTGAGACCTCCTCAGCTGGAGTCTGGCCCCCCATGTGAGGGGAGAAGAGAGATCTAGCTTCTGAGGCAGTAGCTGAGACTGAGAGGGATACCCTGGGGACCAAAGAATAGACCAACAACCATACCATATTCATCCCTCTCTTCCCAGTTCCTGTCACAGGGTAGGTCCTAAAAAAATAGATGAGTGAATGGTTGAATGAACAGAAGATAGATAAGTGGATGGGTAGATGGATGGATGGATGAATAAAAAGACACTCTCAGATCCAAGTAGACATTCTGATAAAAACCTAATTTGGGGTGCCTGGCTGGCTCAGTGAGTAGAGCATGTGACTCTTGATCTTGGGGTTGTGAATTCAAGCTCCACATTGGACACAGAGTTTACTTTAAAAAAGTAACAAACCTAATTTGATTCCTTGGTCCAATCATGGGAAAGAAGTAAGGAGAGACCCAGGTCTAGACGGTGTAGCCATCTTACTCCAGAATCTAAAGGAAATCTCTGAGCTCAGACCCTTTATAGCAGGTCTTTGAGATGCCCCTGGAGGTCTGGGGTTGAGTGAAACTGACCTTTTCTCCATCCTCATGTCTATTCCTCAGGCCCCTTCTTGCAGAGGCTTCTCTGCTCACTAGAAAATGTGCTCTGCAGCTGAACAAAGTAGCAGTGAGTCAGGGAGGCGTGGAATGCACCAGAGAGAGGAGGCTCAGGCTGATGGTGGTGGTGCCAGGAACAGGGCCTGGGGACAAAATGTTTTAGGCTGGGACCAGAGCAAAGTGTTATGTGCTTGGACTGGGAGACTGAGGACATTTCCAGCACCTAACACAGGGATCTGGCATAGAGTAGGCACTTAGTTATTTTTGAATTAATTAATTAATTAAACACTTCTATGTCCTCTCTTCTCTCTGGCTAACACCCCAAAATAATTTTCCAAGGGCTATATAGGATTGTAAAGAGCCCTGGATCACTAAGGATCTTCCTCTGGAGGTAGAATGAATCAGGGTCAGCAGCCCTGCAGAGGGAAAAAGGGACAATGTGTGCATGTCTACCCCCACCATCCCCAGTCCCCCTCTCTCACCCTCATCTTCCTCCCTACACCAGTTACCATAGTATTGATCCAGACGCTGGGGGCACCAGGAGGGAGCAATACAAAGCCTCCATGCTTACATATGTGTGACTGTGATGGTCTCGTCTCAAGCTCTGGCAAAAGGCCTGCTCACCCCACTGGCATAGGATGATGTATGGGGCCGGAGGCTGGTCTTCCGGTGGAGAAAGGCCTTGGACGGTAAGATAGGCAGCTCCATACCACCAAGGCCTCAGCTGCAGGGCTCAGAGACCCCATTCAGGAGTCCAGTCCCCCAGGCCAGGCCCAAGCTCTCTGCTACTAAGATCCTCATGGAAGAAAATGCTTAGAGCTTCTCCAGGAGCCTTGCTGCTGGAATGTGCTCCTGAAGTCTGATCAGTATTTCTTGCTGCAATCTGCCTTGAGTCCAAGCAGCAGCCTTCCTTACAGCTCACCCATGGTCAAAACTGCCCTCTGTATTAGATCTAAAGTCTGGGTTTTGAGACCCAAAGAGGTTTGCCTCTGGTCTGAGTTGAGCCCATTTTCTGAGCAGACACAGAACTGTTGGCTCAGGGCAGGCAAGGAAGGCCTCGTGAGCCAAGAGAAAACAATTAGGAGTAATTACCATCAACAGAGGCCCCCAGTGAGGGGTGAGGGTGGGAAAGGCCAGTCTGTGTGAGAGGGAGCTGCAAGTGGCAGACTGATTTTGGGGAAGAAATCAGAGAGAGGGTGGGAGGAAGGGTGTGTTGTCTTTCTTCTCCAGTAAAAGAGGAGGACCCTCCCCCACTCGGCCGGCCTCTAGCTTGAACTAAGTTCCACCTCTACAGGGGCTCTGTGTATGGAGGTGGGGGTGGGGAGCAGGAGGGCACAGGGCTACACATTCCTGAGATTCTCAAACCAGTTGGAATGGCTGAGGAAACTCCATACGGAGGGGACAGAGCATGAAACACAGAAACAAGCGAAAAGACAAAATGGAACACTGTGGAACACCAGAAATGTCTCCAGATGTCCCCATGCACACACCCTTGATTCCTGGGCCCCTGTGGGGATGAGCTCCACCTGCTTGGTGTCTCCCTCCCCATCACCCTCCTATCTTCAGCCCTTCCCCCTTCTAGGTTAGGACCAGAGGCCTCAAAGGAAAACGTGCTAATGTGGGCAACCCAGAATTGGGGATGAGAGTGGGAGGCAAAAGAAAGGCAGTGGGAGAACGGGTTGTGGTAGGAGGCGTGAAGGGAATTCCTCGGTACCTCTTTCTGGAGAAGCCGAGAGGAAATGAACCCAAAGGCAGAGGGACCCCACCATGCCGCTTGACCCTCCAATCTAAGGTGAAGAGACAAGGACCTCAATCCCTCTCAGGAGACAAAAGAGGGAGGGTTAGCCTTTGCAGACCTCACCAAAGTTTTCTTCTTTGGTTTCACATTGATAGAGCTCCCATGATGTCCACGTCAGGTGCTTGCCCTGTTAAGATGCAACAGTGCTGGCTGTGTGGAAGCAGCACCTCATGGGGCTTTCTAAGGGATTTGGGGACATATGTTCTTGGCTTGGAGTCCCTCTTCCTATCACTGTCACTCTGAGACTTTGGGCTAACTTAGCCAACCCCTACGCTCTGTGGTTTCTCATCTGAGAAATAGGGATAGTAACAGCACCTATGTCATGCACTTGTCAGGATTAAATGAGGTAATGTATATAAAGTGTTTGGCACAAAAGGCCTCAATAAATGCTTATTCTTACTGTTAATGTTATTGGAAGGAGATAGTTCTGCTAGGTGGATAATGCATTTGAAGCCAGAGACCCCGGCTTTTACAGTAAACCAGACCCAAGGTTTGGAGAAGAGGCTGTCAAAATGGAAGGGACGCTGAGTAATTCCTTCACTCCTTCAACAATCCTCTCCTTCCACTGTTTGAGGCACCTGGGACACAGAATGAATAGGATTTTAGTGAGGGACAGACAGAACAAATGAGTAAATAATAGAGTCATATCGGAAATGCTATGGAGAAGGAATGAAAGTAATGGAGCCAGGGAGTGTGAGAATTGAGGTGTGGGGTTGACAGTGCACCAGAGCCTGTAGGAAGCAAGGGAGTCTATCTGGGGAAAAGCCCTCCAGACACAGGAAGCAGGAAGTAGAACCTCTGTGAGGTGGAAGCAAGTTTGGTTTGTTAAACACCAAGGAGGCCTGTGTGGCCGAGACCAGTGAGCCTGAGCTGAGGGGTGGGGGAGGCTGTTGGAGGGGTGGTGGGCCCACAGCGTAGGGCCTCGTAGGCCATGGTAGGCAGAGATCACTGACCGGTGACAGGCTGATGGGAAATGGGACACAGGTACACAAGGAAGCAAAACAGTTTCCCTGGAGTTCAGAAGAGTGTCTGGAACATGAATTCCTTAAGGAACAGAACAAGCCTCCCCACCTTCTCCCCAGGCCCTTTGTAACTTTCTGCAGTGCAAGGCCACGCCAGGCATCCCAGGAGCAGCTGGGGACAGAGGTTGACTTTGACTCATGATCTGATCCAGGTTCCACTTTGTAGGAGTCTTCTCCCTGTTTGGTGATGGACATGCAGATCCAGGCAATTATCAGCTACCTTTAACCACATTCAGGAATCAGAAAGTAAGAATGGCTTGAAGGCTTCCCTCCTTGCTCCAACCATTTTCAAATGGCCAAAAAATCTTAACCATGCCTAGAAAAATATCAGAATTCAAGAATATCCTAGAGGCTATAAGAGACTCATTCTAACTCACACAGATAAAACCATTTTATCAATATAGTGGAAGATTTTTCAGAAGCTGGTGCTTCCTTATGTTTTATTCTCTGGAGTGTGAACGTTACAGGTAGAGCACTTCTTTTAGATTGTGAGGAAGAAGGGGTGCAGGAGAGGGGAAAGGAGACAAGGGATGCTGTTAGCAGAGTGGGTTGGAAGTCCTGACTGGTGTGTTTGGCTCAGGAGGGCTCTCTGGCCAGCTCCACAGACAGGTCTGGTTTTAAAAAGTGCCGGAGAGCCACGGATTTGCATGTTATTTGCGTTCCAGGCTTCAATTCCAGGTATGTGGAATGAAATGAATGAATGAACAGTATTCAGACTCCTGGTTAAGGGGTGGACTCAGGAATCCAGACCACATTGAGGATCCAATCACTGGTCCCACTTGGATCAGGAGACACAGACACAGAGACAGAATAAACAGTCAAAGAGACAGAGAGACAGTCTTAGAGAGACAAACACCACCAAGTCCTTTTTTACCAGGGAGTTTCCAGTCAAAGCAAGAAAGCAAAATCCACAGAATTTATTTTAAATAAATCAACCTTTAAGAAGTAGGGAGAGTCACATGTAAGTAGATAAATGCAACACCATCCCTGACTTATCTCCACCTCTGTCCTTCCATCATCCACAGCCAGCTTCAAAGTGGACCGTGTGCCTACAAGTTGGCCTTCTTGATGAGGTCCACTGTTTGGTGTCTGCCTAGCCTCCAAACTAGTTAGACTCTATGGCCTTTGAGGACAGGTGGCTTTTATTTCCTTGGTCAAACCAAATCTTCACACCACCCTCCAGGGCTCCCGAGTCCAGTGCTTTAAACACATGCTTATTAAAGACCCAGTGTAAGGGGTTCCCCAGAGTATCAGATGAGGCAAACGCCCTCCAGGAACTTAGCTCTGGCTAACAGACAAGACACAGACAGGCAGCACGTAAAATGGTCCATTTAAAGGGCAAGGCAGAAAGACAGGGACTCACAGTCTCAATCTACAAGGGATGTACATCACTGGAAATAAAAAAGATGGAGAAAACCAGAAAGATGTGTGGTTAGAAAAAAAACACTTTGATTAGCCCCTTGGGACAGAGACTATGGCCCCACAAGGGTAGGCTAACCTGCCAAGGAAGATGTGCAAGGGCCGAGTGGGGCTTTAGGTGTTGGACCAAAGATGACCTGTTTGGAACCACAAAAGAGGTGCAGCCCCACTGCAGGCTGCCATAGGCAGCCCTCATTCTCTGATCCTCAAAATGCTGTCTTTCTGAGTCAGTGTTTAATGCAATTACCCCCATTCCTCCCTGGCCAACCAGAGAAGCAGCTCGCACTCCTGGCTTGAAGAAAAGGCACCAAATCATTCACCTGCCCTCTGTGGCAATGGGTCTCAGACCATTCCTGATGTAAAAGACATACTACAGGGGTGCCTGAGCCTGGGTGGCTCAGACGGCTCAGTGTCTGACTTCAGCTCAGGTCATGATCTCGCAGTCCGTGAGTTTGAACCCCACATTGGGCTCTGTGCTGACAGCTCAGAGCCTAGAGCCTGCTTCGGATCCTGTGTCTCCCTCTCTCTCTGTCCCTCCCCCACTCATGCATGCTCTTCCTCTCAACCAAAAATAAACATTAAAAAAAATTTTTTTAAAAGAATGCAATACAAATACCATGTGGAATTATATCATTTTATGATTATAAGGGCTGCAGCGGTCTAGTAAGAGATTTTAAGATAATGCAATCAGGGAAGGCTTCAGACAGATGGGGATTTGGGTCTGTGTGTGCTCTACAGGTACTTGTGAAAGGAACACAGGAGTAAACTGAATGAAGGGTGTCCAGTGGATTGAAGACCCTGGGCTCCATGTACCTCTCTTTCTCAAACTTTCCCTTCTGGACACTCCGGTTCTGCAGAGGGGGAAGGACATTCTCCAGGAGTCAAGCAGTTGATGGCTACTTGTCAGCTGAGAATGGAGAAAAGGCAACAGCTATGATCTGTTGCATTAGGATGAGACTCTGACCTGGGCCTTATTATGACGAAGCCATATTCATACTGGCCTTAAACTTTGAATCTTTACTTTGACTGAATTCTATTCCAAGCAGGATTATGGCCCTCAATGTTTCAGAATCTTAGACTTTGACAAGACTCTAGATATTTGGTCCAACCACTCATAATTGGAATTATCCCTACCCTATCCCCAACAGACCAAAGAGGCAGCCTGCACTAACATTATCTTAAGGTTTATTTTCTGGCTCAAAGTCTTCTAGTTTCTCTTTTATATTCTACAGGGGATTCATGAGTGGATGACCAGCATGACCCCACATACCCTTAGGTCTCTCCTCATCTCCAAAGCTGGGAATGGTAGTCTTACTAGATGGGCTCTTTAATAGATAGCTAGTGTTAGGACTCAGCACAGGTGAAATAGGCCCTGGGCTATAAGGAAAGATGCTGGCTCAGCCTTATTTGTCCCCTCCAAAGTTTTAGGATGAATTTGAAGCTATGGGTAGGTTCCTCCTGGGCAGGGAAACATGGCAACTTCTCCAGGGGCTCAGCATATAGCCTGTTTGAATCACCAACAGGGCCTGAGACTCTATATTCTACCTTGCCCTGGCCCATCCAGGTGGAGCAAGGGAGAAGACAAAGTCTAAGTGTCAGTTATCTGTCTCTCTTACTCTGAAGACATATTTGAGAGCTGGAGGGATGGCAAGGGAGAATGATCAGAAGCCGAAACATTAAAAACACTGGTGCTCTTAAGTGAACCCTCTCCTTCTCCTCTAGGCCTTTTATAAGCCATGTGAAACCAGGTGGTGAAGGACAGACTATGGGATGGGGTTGCTGGCAGTACTTTTTCAGGCTATCTGTGTCTGCCCCAGGACACTAAAACTTGGGGCTAACATTGCTAGGGACAGTGGGTAGAAGATGCTGGCACAATTACACAATTAGAGGGGCTAAATAAAATTTGATACCACACACATGTATGAAGCATCTCATATATAGAGAAGTCAATTTACACATTTATACACAGTCTCCATGATGGAGAGGAAGAGGGAAAAGAACTCTTAACATTCAACCCCAAACAGGACTCCCAGGAGCAACGATGGGTCCCAGGCAAAAAAATGGGACAGAACTAACCTCCATGCCTTGGGCCATGTATTCTCAAATGTTCTGATTTTCTCTGTACAGGGTCCATGAGTGATTGTTGGGACTGTGGTTTCTGTTGAAGGCTCTATATCTAGATAGAGTTCATCATCTCTCGAGTGTTCCTTTTTAAGGGGAGGTAGGTCATTACGAGCACTGAGCACAGAGAAGAATGGAAGATAGGAGAAAAGGAAAGCAATAGGCTTTAGTTTAAAGCAATTTAAATAAGATATTGGTAGCATGCCCTTAGCCATGTAATGCAAGAACCTCTTTTTTTCCCCTCCCTGGTCATCAAAGCCCACCCTTAAATAAAGGAGAAATTAAGTTTCCAGATGCTAGTCCTGATCTTGTGGCTAGCTCTCTGGAAAAATAGCCCACTACAGAAGTCAAATATAGACCCAAATATAGTCAAATGGGTGGTTCCCATTGAGCCACCCTGGGCCACAACCTATGTCTCAGCTTGGTCCACCCATGTAGGGTGGTCTCAGGATCACTAACTTCCCCTTGTACAAAAATGTATTGACCAGAAAGGGGGTCCACGTTCACACAGGCTCAACAATTCCTTATATATTTTTCAAAGTGCTTTTGTTGCATGTTTCATTTTCTGTTATACATGGCAATAAATATTTGTTGCTTTGGTCTGTACAAAAAGTCTGTGAGGAAGGTAAGACAGATGTTATCTAAATGGACAAACAATAAATACAGAGAACTATCTTGTTCTGAGTCCCCCAGACAGTAGCAAGAGCACCTGAAAAAACTCAGGTCTTCTGATTCATAATCAGAATCTATACCATATTGCCACCTTTCAAGTTGCCACTGAAATACATTAAGTACCAAGAATCCATGTACAGGAGTCCTACAATGAGCCTGCATGCCATAGCTTTCTAACAGAGAATGTGAAAGGTCTCAGCAACTCATAAATAGAAAGCTATTTATTTCCTATAGAAAAACACAAGAAAGAAAGAAAGAAAGAAAGAAAGAAAGAAAGAAAGAAAGAAAGAAAGAAAGAAAGAAAAGAAAAGAAAAGAAAAGAAAAGAAAAGAAAAGAAAAGAAAAGAAAAGAAAAGAAAAGAAAAGAAAAGAAAAGAAAGAAAAGGTGGTCTTCCCCAAAAAGGCAGGCAGTTATGAAAAAGGTAGGACATCTAGTTGCTGGAGTGGAAACAGTAACATTCAGTTAACAATGGAATATTTAAAAAAAATAGTTTTCTTTTCAAATTGTAACCTGTGGTAAAACATAGAAAAATGTACTAAACAAGCTTGGTATAAAACAGAGTAAAATTTTCAAATAAGCCCAGAGAGAAAGCACAATGTTGGAAAGGATGGGGTACAAGGGAAGAAGAGAAAATATTTCATACAAAACTACCTATTACAATACAGAAAAAAGTATAAAACGTTCCTATTTTGGAACTGAAGTACAAAATGACACTGGCATTGGATCGTTTCACTATCTAGCCTGAGGAGCGCTCGGTGGGTGGGGGAGATGCTAGAAAGGACAAAAGGAATAGCGGTTTTTTTAGTCTCAAGTCGATCAGTCCAAATTCCACCCGTTTTCCAGTTGAAAATCTTGCCTCCCTCTGTAACCTCTACCCCTAAGCCAAAGTTCATTCAGGCCTCAAAATATTGTTAGGAAGTCCACAAACACCCTACACATAGGGGCTGGGATCTGTGCGTGCTAGAGCTAAATTTGGAAAATGGAAATAAATCTACAGGCTAAAGTGGTGAACACATTCAGCCTTTTAAAAAAACACGTATCCCTGTGAAATATATATGTGTATATATATATATATATATATATATATATATATATATATATATATATATATATAAAATTCTCTGTGGTTAGAAACATATTTAAACTAACTAGCCACAGACCAAACTAGACCTGCATTCATCCAATGCTGGAATTTTATGCTAAAGACTGAGGTCCTTCTTCTTGGTCAGAAGTAGGCGGCAGTAAAAGTGGTGCCTTTGTTGCTCCACTAAACCGCTCCCTGGGTGGGTCTTCCCCATATCATGTGTTGTGAGCACATGCAAACCCCTGCTTTAAGGAAAGGACTGCCTGGGACTTTGGGGTCCACCCAGGGCTCATGTGCTGTGCCTCAGGATGGGAGGAAGCTACAGATGATAAAATAGCCTTGTACAGAAGCAGACGGATTTCACAAAGAGGCATATAAATAGGGAAAATCCTGGAGGAGGGACTTATGCATGTGACCCAAAGTCCAGTTTACAGTCACTTTCCTGACAACACGTCTTGAAAATCCTGTGTGTATGTATGTGTGCGTGTATATGCTGGTGGTTTTCATCCCTACCTTTTTGCCCATGCCCTTTCCTACCTCTTAGTAAGGCCTAACAAGAGTTTATATGAAACCAAGAATCTGTCCAAGCTTCTCTCGGCCCCCAAATTAGGGACTGAGTGAGGCTGGAGCCCTTTGAAAACAAGATGGCAGAACTGAAGAAGTGAAAAGCAGTCTCTCTCTTCAGCTTAGGGATGTCCCTCACCCCTTTCACAGCACCAAAGTTTCTTTGCAAAAATAGTATCTGAGATACAAAAGGAAAGGCAGATGTGCTTGTGAATGCATCTCGCCAGGGCCTGGTCCAGGATCAAGGGCTTTACAAGAACAGAGGATTGGGAGCAGCTGTCTCCAAGGTCTCTGGCTATAGACAACAAAGAGCTGGTCCCCCGCAAGGTCAATGTCGGCTAACTGAGACAGTCTTCACAAGAGCTTTCGGTGGAGAATCTCCCAGACCATCCGCTTCCGGAAGTATGGCATGTGTTGCTGTAGGGACACAGAGATACACTTAATTTTTTTCATTGTTTTTACCCAGACCCAATACTCCTTTCTTTCCTTCTCAAGATTTACAACTAAAAGAGCCTCAGTTGCATTTCTGGTCTTTCAAATTGCTCAATTCTTGATTACATGTAATTTTCTTCTATTGTTTTCTACTGCTATCTCTATTGCTCTTTTCCATTGTTGTGGCCTTACAAATTTTATTGGGCATTGCTAGAAGTCCCCAGGCTATACCTGAACTTCTCTAAGAATTTTGAGAATGGTGTCTGTCAAGTCCTCTATGTTGAACCCTGAAGAAGGTAGGAATCTAAGGCCCAAAAATCAAAAATTCACTTTTTAGGGGAAGAGTTATAGGAACTGCAAGGATCAGCTCCACTCAAGGGCTATGGTGGCAAAGTCTGGTAAAACCATTAATGTGAAGTGAAGGACATAGAATAAACCATAATCTCTAGTCTCAATGCACTCTGGTCTCTGAAGGACCACGTGGACAGAAATAAACAATCACAAACTGAGAGAAGAATGACCAGCTGTATCAGGTGAGGGGCAGAGAGGAGGAAAGCAACATGACAAATACACTAGGAGTTCAAGGTGTGGCCTGTTCCAAAACCTGACTGCTAACTAAATAAAGAGAAAATGAAGAAAACGTGCTCTGGTCCCAGTTCTCTGTTTCCTATGGGAATTGAGGTAGGTGGGGGAGAAAGACAGAGAAGAAGAATCTGCTAATGACCAGGATTCCTTGACTACAATACGTGATGTAAGATAACCCAGGATGTAGCCTATCACTATCCTTTTTCTTGTGATGTGGTACAGGCAGTAACCACCAGTGTTATGAGCCACAGACAGAGTCCCATAAGCAGAGCAAGTGGATGAAAATACATCTAACGGGCAGCCTGGAGACAGGGTGGTCACAGGGCTCCTTCCTGAAGGCTCAGCTCACCTGTGTGAAGTTGATTGGTCTGTCTTTGGTAATGCAGTCAGCATATTTGCAGGCAAACATGCCACAATCACTTCCATTCATCTGCTGTGGAATTTCCTGAAAGATCAAAAACGAAAAGGTAACATTGTTCCAAGCTTCTTTCCTTCTAATTAGATTATAAATAAGAACCAAAGAATATAAATGTTATAGGTTTCCCTGAATTTTGAAGAGATGACCCTAAGTCCACCACCCAGAACAACAGAAGCTCAGAGGAAAAAATATAGCATCTCAGTCAGGTCTTCATATTAATATTAATCTTCGTATTAATAACACAGGAGACTCTCTTAGACTTCCATGACACCCAAGGATGTAAAGACTAGTCCCTCCCACAACGGCCAAACAGCAAACATTTCCCACAGGAGTGAAAAGCTCAGCAAAATAGCTGGGCATTTAGAAAACCTAGTTCTGCATGAGAAACACATTACCAGTTTTCCCACAGAACTTACTCTATCTTCCCTGAGAAACCAAACAACCGAGCTGAAGTCAGGCTAGACACTAAGATAGAAGGTCCCTGGGAGTCAAGCAGTAAAACCCTTTCCTTCCCAGGATTTCTACTTTATCAAGATGAAATGTACCTGGCTTTTCTTGCTGAAGAGCTGCCAGCCATTGGTGTCAAACTCTTTCCTTTTCTTGTCAATGCTTTCTTGCTTTAGGTATTGGCTAAAGGCATTGGGAGAGAATGAGATGAGCTGTGGGAACACTGAGGACAGCTGTCACCTTAAGAATGGGGCTAACAATCCTTAAGAAGGATTTTGTTTGCACTTCTGGGGAAAACAGTATATAATGCAATGCTGGGCAGGGAATCTCTGGACTCCTAAACTTCCCCTGCAACTCCCCATAATTCATGCCCACCCTGGCAACCCAAGAGAAACATGACCTCTGCCTCTGACACCCAGGTTCCTGCTACCAGCTACTCATCCTGAGGAATGAGTTTTGATTCTTTTCCCTGGTTTACATGGTCCTTTAGAACTCAGTCTCGTGGAAGAAGATTTCTCTAGCAATATCAAGACATTTATTCACTATTTTTAGTTTTGACTCTCCTGTGTGAAAATTCAATCCAAATCACAACTTGATGAGTGCATACCTCATATACAGCACTCTTCTTAAGTGCAAACTGTTCACCATTCTGGAACCTACCTCCTCCTGGCCACCAGAGTGGTACAGTGGTACAGTGAGGAAGAGGCATTTTGGAAAGAGAAACAGATAAAGGGTATAAAGAGATTTGCATTCTGGTTCCCAGTTGAGCCACTAACTAGTAGGACCTGAGCATATCAAAGTCACCTCTGTGGGTCTTGATTTCTTCATCTGAAAAATTAGGAGGGTGGATTAGATGATTTCTAAGTAGTTTCTATTTTCTATATATACATATTGAGTCACTCATTATTTTTAGTGCACTGGGACAACAGTTGTCCCATATATTTTGGGTATCAATATATTACTATTAAACTTGACTTACTCAGACATAAAATATCCATTCTTAATATGAAAATTTTCTTTATTAATCACTCCATTGACGGTAACAAAAGAACTGAGTTCAACAGCTGGAAAAACACAACATATGCCCTGACACCAAACTCTTTTGTCCTCAACTCCCTACTTACAGGAGGATCCTGCAGGCTTCATTGTTTATCCCACCCATAGAGTCGTAATAGGTAATATTCTTCTTTCGAAAGTCCACAACCTGGGAATAAAAAATCTGCATGTTTATAAAATGAAGAAAAGTAGTTTCTCAGCTTTTCCCTTCCCTGGAATTTAGAGCCTTTTGCCAGATTTCTTGTGAAATCACAACAAGTTTAACTGATACTCTGCATTATACCATGCTTAAGCTGTGAGGAAAGAAGAAGGGGATTATTTACATGGAACTATGGTGACCTCATTAGTGGCCCTGAAATCTTTTTCTCGTATGTAGGTTCTTCATCTGCAATGTAGACAACAGTGAAGACACACATGCTCTTCAGAGACTGTAAGATGAATAAAATCATTTCCACACAGTGTCAGAAAGATGGTAAAAGATCTGGGGTTTTGTTCTTTATGTACAGAATTTCTCTTTGGCTTTATGCTTTTAAAATGTAATTCAAAATAGATTGTGAAATAACTTTTATATTTTTGTTAATATATTAAGCTAATGTATTCATGTTCTCAGGGTCATAAAAAGTATTAAATTACCAAGTATGCAAATCATGATTAGGCAGAAAACAATAGTCACAGAATCTGAGTTGGCAGCATCATAAAAAGTCACTTTTTCTCCCCATGCCTTGCCTTGAGGCTGTTTATAGACTTACAACTCCCTTTTAAATATTTCCAGAAAAGGAAATTCCACAACTTTCTTCAAAGTCTAAGTATCTCCCACTCTTGACAGGAAGTTCATTGATCTATCCAATTTTCAGCCAACTAAATACTATTCTTTCTCACAATCATCCAGTGAAAATGTAGAATTACTACTCACTATTCTGTATATTCTATAATTACGTAGATTTCTTTTAAATTTGATTAAAGGAGAGGTACTCACAGCAAGACACCAGTGCACTCCCAGGTGAATGGGCACCAAAAGAATGTCAACAGAAAACACATCCACTTTCTTTGTCCAACGTTTCACTGCCTGATAACCAGCCGTTTTTAACTTAGTGAAAAAAAAGGTATTAAATGCATGCACACTTGGTAATCCCTTCTCTTTACTTCGCTCCATCAACATATTCATGTAGAAATTGATGATCTATGGGAAGAAATTTATGTATTAAAATAGATATTCAGTCCTTTCAAAACAGTTGTATTTTATGAAGGAAAAGCAGTTGCTGTATTGCACAGCATATATTATTGTTTCCTAATCAATTAAGACTTCAACACCCAACAGCCTCATGCCCCTAGATCAAATTCTGGAGGGTTGAGGTACTTGTAAACAGTGAAAACAGAAAAAGTGAACACACACACACACACACACACACACACACACACATATATTATGGGTTGTAGGATCCATATGAGAGCATGCTGGTCAGATCTGTAGAAGACTGAGGATTAGGTCAAAAAACAAGAGTGAGGAGGAAGGGGTGCTAGAAGGCGAGACTTAAGAGAAAAGGAAAGGAAGGAGCCAAACATTTTGATAAGACACATTAGTAGTTACTTTAATCTACTGAGGCTGGGTGAACAATTTAAAGAAATCCTGAGCTCACAGTCTAGTATAATAGCTAAGACCAACAGTTCAATCCTTACATGTGGGTCACGTGATTTTGCACAGACAGAAAACTGTTCCATGGCTAAAGACTGCCTTTTCAGCCTAATAAGCCATCTTGCTGAGGCAAACTGCTTTGGTCTCAAGTAGAATTGAGTGACAGGATAAACCATCAACTGCACTGGGAAAAACACCTCTAAACTGACAGCTCAGCACTGTACCTTTACAGAGGCAGACACGGATGTTGTATAAAAACCTACATTACATGAGACCTGAAAGCCCAGTCACAAACATGAAGAGTAAAGTTCTCCTCCAGAATTTATATGGTTAGCTTTCTCATTTTTGTTGACTCTATTTATGCCTCCAGTATCAAGTATGAGCGAAAGAAATTTAATTCACGTTATGGAAGATACGTGATACTTTCTGTTAATGAAACAACGTATTCTCTAATATTGACCATGTCCACTATGGTTCCTGTAGGTCCAAGACACCATGGTACTCAAGCCTGAAAGTTACCGTGCCGGAAGTTACTGCATACTGACTTTATGTGGCCAGCTAAGGCCAGGCCAGTGTCTGTCAACTGCAAGGAATGAATGGGCTAACTGATCCACAGCTTGGAAATATGACTAAGAAAACAGGCACATTTTTCAGAATGCTTTTTGGGGAATGGGAAAACGCCCCTGTCCTTTGACAAATATTTACACACTAGGATGCCAGAGCAGTGAGCTACTGCCCAACAGTAGGCAACTACATACTGGGTAGGCAGCAGGGAACACTGCCAGGAACACACCAAAACATGGTCTAGACTAGAGAAAGGGCCTATAGAAGAGGACGCCTAGGCAGTGGCAGGGAAACCACACTCGCCTTGAAGCAGAGCTCTGAGGGTGGGGGTGGGAGGGAAGACTAGGACTGAAGACAGACACTGTTCTGCCTGCATCTCTGAAGTCTGAGCAACAGGCCCAACAGGTCCAGAGGACTTGGGCTGTGGCTAATCCTCTGCCTAGTGTGATGCCCAATAGATAACAGGAGCTCAGTTATTTTAAATAATGATAATGAATCAAAACATAATTAGGATCACAGATTTCTCAAATGGAGGCTTTCAATCTAATTCTGCCCCCAAGGATAATGGTGCTAACGATGATTCTAGGCCTGTGAAAGGCAGCCAGGAATGCAGGAAGACTTGTCCAACAGGCACAGATTTCTAGGCTATAAACTACATTCTCTAGTGAGAAAAAAATCAGCAAGAAAGGATTGATTCCTCTGGTATTCTACTCATCCCACAGCATTAGCCATGTTACGAGGCTAAACCCTTCAATCCAAGGGGTGAAATGAATAGGCAGATGACTGCCATTCACTGTAAGCCAAATTTTCCATGGTGCAGACAAATCATGTACTCTAAAAGGCAATAAGGACTCGAGCAGGAGATGGAAAGAATCAGGCAGAGATAAGGAGGCCCAAGCACATGAAAGCCATGAAGAGGTATCTCCCTTAGGTGTCTATCAGAGGAGCATCACCTTTGGGATCACTACCCTGAAGTAAAAAAGGACAACATAAATGAGTATCATGCTACCCATGATTTTCCTAGGAGGAAGGAGTTCTAGAAACCAATGAAATTAGACTTACACAGCCTGGATTGTTAGGTTTTTTATTTTTATGTTTCAATTGTAAAAGCATGGACTATAAAGCTGAAGACCAACCCAACTTAAGAAGAAAAGAGACCTAATGATCAGGATACCACATTGTCTAATTCCTTTGAGAATCCCTCTTCCATCGCTTCAGTTCTGCCTCCAACCAAGGTCTGTCCACTGTGAGGGAAAGGACCTCCTCCAAAGTCAGCTTGTTAATTAGCTCTAAGGAGTGATCTGGGCTCTTTTTCACTTCCCCTGTGTCCCAGTAGGAGGGAGCTTGGTGGCCTCAATGTTCCTTCCCATTAACTGAGGATGTATAATCTGACATCTGAGGCAGAACGAAGATCCAAGTTTCCTCAGTTTTTCAGCTATTACTCTGTCCAAATGAGGAAAATTGCCATAGGTCAGCCAAGACACAATCATACCAAAAAAAAACAAGCTAGGAGTTAGAGAACAAAAAGAATCCTACGTGTCATCTCACAGAGGAGGGCTGAAGATGAAGGAAAAAGAAATGAGAGAAGGGATCACAGTGTTTAAGATGAAAGAGAAGCAGTGATAGAGCATTTGCTTGTGTTTTGTGAAGACAAGGGTCTCTCCCCTCCTATAGTGAGAGCTTTTTTGCACACAAGACTCTCTTAGTGCCAGAAGATCTTGAATTCCCCTTGAAATAAGGGGGCTAAAAGTAGTAAATCAGCCCTGTGCTGTGTTTGTCTTGCCAATATACCAGTATGTGGGGACAACTGCCAGTGTTGGTCCACTTGTCACTCTTTTTGGGGCCCACACTTGTCTGTATGCCCGCTGCGGCTCCAGTGACTAAGGGGCTGCCCCTCCTCCTGCCTTCACAGCCTTGGCCATGAGCGCCTGCTTGTCTATGCAGTGCTTTTTGAGGGGTGGGACTGTTGTTTATAGTGTCTTGTTCCTTTGTGATTTTATTTGAAGAGCTGCCAGGCTGAAGCTGGAAAAGCTTCTCTTTTAAAAAAAGAAGCCTACAATGTTTTCAAACTAAGGACTCAATATTTTTCCTGTATGTTACCACAATGACATAAATGACCACTGCTATTTGTACCTTCCTTCTCACCCAGTAAACCAGCTAAACTATTGTTTTCTCATCCATTTAGAAGTAAAACATCTCAATAACAATACTATCTTAACTTTTAACCCTTCCCAATTCTACACATTAAACCTTTCTAACTGGCTTAGAAAAAGTTCTGAAAGTCCTGGGCTTAGCAGTGCTCCTAAGCAGAGACCAAGGCAAGTTTGGGGGGAGCCATTTTCCCTGTTTTACTTCTCTACATTTTCAACTTGACCTCCCTATTCTGATGGTTAAATTAAATCTATCCTTGTCAACCACAAACCACAAAGATAAGACAAGCAGCAGCACTTATGAGTCAGGTCATTTGCCCCTAAGATCTAACCTAATTAATACAGAAGGCAGACTTCAGGTAAGCTCTGTGTATTGCATCCCTCACTGTGAACACATACCCAGGATTTTTCTCACATGCAAATTCAATTAACAAATTATTTATTAGAATTACTGCCAAAGTTTTAGACAAAGACAACATCTATTTTTATGGAGTTGTGATAATTGCAATTACTATTCTCCCTATGACCCTGCATAAATCCCTGGTTTATCAAAAGGACTAGTTCTATTAAGAAACACCTTTTTTTTTTTTAATTTTTTTTTCAACGTTTTCTATTTATTTTTGGGACAGAGAGAGACAGAGCATGAACGGGGGAGGGACAGAGAGAGAGAGAGGGAGACACAGAATCGGAAACAGGCTCCAGGCTCCGAGCCATCAGCCCAGAGCCTGACGCGGGGCTCGAACTCACGGACCGCGAGATCGTGACCTGGCTGAAGTCGGACGCTTAACCAACTGCGCCACCCAGGCGCCCCAAGAAACACCTTTAAGAGATAACTACAATGATGTGGAACCTACCAGTAAGTCATGTTAGAAACACTGAAATTTCCAATCTGATCACTATTCTACATGTAAGAGTACAGAGCATATGATAGACACATCATATTCACCTAACTAATTTATCTCATTTTGCCTAGTTTCTTTCCCCTTCTTATGGAATCACTTTTTATTCCCTAAGGAAAACCTATTCCCTGTGCTAGGCTTATCTAGTTGGGCTTAATGTTTTACATTAAATGTTTTGCTCTCTTTACTGAGAATCACTTAAATTTAACGGCTTCTTGGAAACAACCAGGAAGCTGCGATCACTACTAATTCTCCATTTCCACTTTTGTTACAAAAGTCAGAATGCTAGGCAGAGTTATGTGCTCTGATTTCAGATGCTGATTCTGCAATAAAAGTCAGACGATCTTAGTATATCACTTATTAAGTCTTACTTCTTACTTCCCTACTATCAATCAAGTAAGACTAACTTCTCTATACACAAGGCTATTGTGATACAGGATAGTTGAAAGACATTTCTTTCCTTTCAGAGATGAGACTTACAAAATAGGTAATTAGTCTGCCTGGCTAGTTAGGTTTGTCATCAGTGTAGTCAGTCTGCTACATAGATTCTACCTTAATTCACCTGTACTCCCTCACTCCCCATAAATGCTATGAGTCTTTTCCTTATGGTGTTTCCCTAGCTGGAAAGAAGTCAGAAAATACAAAATTCCAACAGTCTAATGATTTTGCACTTTGGAAATAATTGACAATAATTAATAAGGAAAGACATGTCTGCTTGCTCTTTTCCTAATTCATCCATGTAAATTAATAGTAAGGGATGATAGGAAGAACAGGGTCCTGGAGGGAAAATAAAGAGACGGGAGAGCATCATCCTGTCTCTCCACATGGAATAGGGCATATTTAGTGCTGTGTAGAGAAGGAAGTGTTTCCTGCCCACAAGCATTTGGGTACCTACACTGGCTTTTTTTTTGTTTTTTAAGTTTATTATTTATTTTGAGAGAGACAGACACAGCCTGAGTGGAGGAGGGGCAGAGAGAAAGGGAGAGAGAATTCCAAGCAGGCTCTGTGCTGTTAGCACAGAGTCCAATGTGGGGCTTGCATCCATGAAGCTGCGAGATCATGACCTGAGCTGAAGCCAAGAGTCAGATGCTCAACTGACTGAGCTACCCAGGTGCCCCTACTCTGGCTTTTTATATCCTTTATGATTTTCTACTTCTTCTACTGATTGTTGAGAGAGATGCGAAAGTCTCCAACAGTAATTAAAGATTTATCTATTTCTCCTTTCAGTTCTATCAGTTTTGCTTCACATATTTTGAAGTTCTGTTACTAGGTGTATACATACCTAGGTTAAGTACTCTTGAAGAACCTACTCCTTTTGAAATGTCTGTCACTGGTAATATTCCTTGCTCTGAATTCTACTTGATATGATATTAATACAGTTATATTTCATCTTTCTCCTGACTAGTATTTGCATCCTTTTACTTTTAACTGTCTGTGTCTTCACATTTAAAATGGGTTTCTTGGGGCACCTGGTTGGCTCAGTGGGAAGAGCACACAACTCTTGATCTCAGGGCTGTGAGTTGAGCCCCATGTTACGTGTAGAGATTACTAAAAAAATTAAAAAAAAGCAAAAACAGGGATTTGAAATAAATAATAAAACAAAATGGGTTTCTTTCTTGTGACAGTTCTGCTTTTTTTTTTTTTTTTTTTTTACAGAGACAGCACCTTGCATGCAAGCAGGGGAGAAGGACAGATGGAGAGAGAGACAATCTTAAGGATGCTCCACACTCAGAGCGGAGCTGGGTGTGGGGCTTGATCCCACAACCCTGGAATCAGGACCTGAGCTGAAATCGAGAGTCTGACGTTCAAATGACAGAGCCACCCAGGCCCCCCGTGTACAAATTTTAAAGGGGAGGTAAAAATATCTCTTGAATAATATTTTAATATTTACTATACACTAAAATGACACATTTTGCATACATCACGTTAAGTAAAATATACTATTAAAATTAATTTTACCTGTTTCTTTTTACTTTTTTCAATGTGACTACTGGAAAATTTAAGGGGTACCTAGATAGCACGGTCGGTTAAGCATCCGACTTCAGCTCAGGTCATGATCTCATGGTTCACGAGTTTGAGCCCCGTGTCGGGCTCTGTGCTGACAGCTCAGAGCCTGAAGCCTGCTTCAAACTCTGTGTTTCCCTCTCTCTGCCCCTCCCCTGCTTGTTCTCTCTCTCTCAAAAATAAACATTAAAAAAAATGTTTAATTACATATGTGGCTCGCATTATATTTCTATTGGGTGTGCTGGCTTAGACCATTTACATTTAATGTGATTATTGATATTGCTGGGTCTGTTCTTCATATCTTTTTTCTTCTTTTCCTGGCTTCCATTGGATTGCGTATTTTTATTCCATTTTATCTTCATTATTTGCTTATTAACTATACCTCTTTGTTTTTTATTTTTGTTTTTCAGTGGTTGCTCTAGGATTTTTAATATAGGTCTTTAACTTATGACAATCTATCTTCACATAACACTATACCACTTCACATACTGTGTACAAATCTTATGCTAGTATGTACTTTCACTTCCCCCCTTTTGTGTTATGACTGTCATATCTTATATTCCAAATCCCACAATACATTGTCTTATTTCTGCTTTCACTAGTCAATTGTCTTACAGAGGTATTAAAAAATGAGGACATTTTCACTGCTCTTCATTCCTTTGCATAGATTCAAATTTCTACCTCATAGTTTCCTTTTGCCTGAAGAATACCCTTTAATATTTCTTATAAGACAGGTCTGTTAGTGATGCATTCTCTCGGCATTTGTTTGTCTGAAAAAAGTACACCCTTGTTTTTTGAAAGATGTATTTGCTGGGTATGGAATGTTAAGTTGACAAGTTTTCTTTTCCCTTCAGTACCTTTTTCTTAAAAATTTTTTAAGTTTATTTTTTCAGATGGGGGCGGGGCAGAGAGAGAGAGAGAGAATCCCAAGCACTGACAATGCAGAGCCCCAATGTGGGGCTCAAACCCACAAATTATGAGGTCATGACCTGAGCAGAAATCAAGAGTCAGACGGTTAACTGACTGGGCCACCCAAGCACCCCTTTCCTTCAGTATCTGAAAAAGGTAGCTACACTGTCTTCTGGCCTACACTTACTTCTGTTGGAAACACATTATATATTCCTTTAGTATATAATGTATCTATTTTCCTCTGGCTGCTTTTGTTATGTTTTTCTTTACCACTGGTTTTCAGCAACTTGGTTATTATACTTTTTGGTGTGGTGTCTCTCCTACTTGGGGTATGCTGAATTTCTTGAATCTGCCAGTGTTTAAGTTTCCCAAAGTTGGAAAATCTACCATTGTATCTTCAAACATTTTTTCTTTTTTTTTTTTTTTTTTTCAATGTTTATTTATTTTTGGGACAGAGAGAGACAGAGCATGAACGGGGGAGGGGCAGAGAGAGAGGGAGACACAGAATCGGAAACAGGCTCCAGGGTCCGAGCCATCAGCCCAGAGCCTGACGCGGGGCTCGAACTCACGGACCGTGAGATCGTGACCTGGTTGAAGTCGGACGCTTAACCGACTGCGCCACCCAGGCGCCCCCAAACATTTTTTCTGATAACACTTACACCCATCTTTCCTTCTGAGATTCTAATTACATGCTTAGACTGCTTAATATTGCTCCACAGCTCATTGATACTCATCTTTTTTCAGCCTTTTGTTTCATTTGGATTGTTCCTGTTGCCATATATTGTAATTCACTACTTTTTTCTTCTGTAGGGTCCAATCTACTCTTAATCCTACCTCTTACATTCTCTATTTCAGATACTGTATTTTTCATCCCTGTTAAGTTCAACTGAAGTCTTCTTTTACATCTTCCATTTTTCTCACCATAATGTTAATTTTCCTCTAAATTCCTAACCATATGGAATGTATTTATAATATCCCCTTTAATATCCTGCCAACGTAAGCTAGTTCTATCATTTTTGTCATTTCTGGGTATTTCTAGTAACTGTTTTTTCCTTTGTTCTAAATTGCATTTTCCTTCTACCTTATATGCCTGGTAACATCTGATTGGATGCTGGATATTGTGATTTCATGTCACTAGGTTTTGTTGTTACCAGAATATGTTTGTATTTTTTTAAATATTGTTGGGCTTTTGTTCTGTGATACAGGTAAGTCATTCAACTCATTTTCAAGTTTTCAAGGCTTAAATTAAACTTTGCTACCATAGGTCCAGACTAGCCTCTATTCTAGGGCCAGTTTGGCCCAACTCCTGAGGTAATATCCTTTTGAGGCTCTATTCAATGCCTCATGACCTTTCCACTCTAACTGGTTGGAATACGAACTACTCTAAGCACCTGTGTTAGCTCTGAGGTTTGTTCTGATTCCTTTTTTCTGGTGTTCTTTCCCTAGCCTCTGGTATTTTCTTTCTATATACGTACAGATCAATGCTCAGTCAAAGATTTAAGTGGGGCCTCTGCATGTCTCTGGGACTTTCTCTTTGTGCAGCCACCCTCCCTTCAGTATTGTACCTCACAAACCTTAGCGACTTTCACCTCCCTGATGTCTGAATTGTCTCCTCCACTTGGCAAGACTGTCAGATACTTCCAGGTTCTTCCAGCTCTCTACCCTCAACATACCACCCTAGTGAGGTGGGGAAATCATCAGCTCATCCCTTTCATTTTCCTTCTCTCAGGGATCTTGTTATCCACCATCTGAAAATTGTTGTCTCATGTTTTGTTCAGTTTTCTAGCTAAACTGAAAGGGTAAACCTCATCCATTTTATTTTATCATGACCAGAAACAGAAGTCAGATCCATTTATTTGTATGCCTACATAATTTCCATGTATTTCTAAATTTATCTGAAGACTTATAAAACAATGCTTAAGCCCTCTAAGAAGTAGAATCATCAGGCTATAAAGCACAAACATCAAGCCACTGAATCACAGAAGTTACCTAAATCAATCGCCAGGAATCAACAAATAATTTCTAGTGCTGGCATCCATTTAAAAATATTTCCTTTCTGGGGGCGCCTGGGTGGCACAGTCGGTTAAGCGTCCGACTTCAGCCAGGTCACGATCTCGCGATCCATGAGTTCGAGCCCCGCGTCGGGCTCTGGGCTGATGGCTCAGAGCCTGGAGCCTGTTTCCGATTCTGTGTCTCCCTCTCTCTCTGCCCCTCCCCCGTTCATGCTCTGTCTCTCTCTGTCCCAAAAATAAATAAACGTTGAAAAAAAAATAAAAAAAAAAATATTTCCTTTCTGGGGCACCTGGGTGGCTCAGTCAGTTAAGCATTTGACTTTAGCTCAGGTCATGATCTCATGGTTCTTGAGTCTGAGCCCCACACTGGGGTCTGTGCTGACAGTGTGGAGCCCGGAGCCTGCTTCGGATTTGATGTCTCCCTCTTCTATCTGCCCCTCCCCTCTTCACGCTCTCTCTCTCTTTCTCAATCTCTCTAAAATAAAGATATCATATGTTTTCACTCATATGTGGAACTTGAGAAACTTAACAGAAGACCATGGGGGAAGGAGAAAAAAATAGTTACAAACAGAGAGGAAGGGAGGCAAACCATAAGAGACAAATACAGAGAACAAACAGAAGCTTGATTGGGGGTGGGGACAGGGGAGAGGGGAAAATGGGTGATGGGCATTGAGGAGGCCACTTGTTGGTATGAGTACTGGGTGTTGTATGTAAGCGATGAATCACAGGAATCTACCCCCAAAACCAAGAGCATACTGTATATACTATTTAGTCAACTTGACAATAAATTATATTAAAAGTAAACAAATATTTTCAAAACATTTCCTTTGTTTCTTGATTGTGATTTTTAATCTAGTTTTGCAACTAATTCCACCTCTTCTTAACCCTGACCTCCTTTCTTTAGATATTTCTATTCAAAACTAATTGCCAGATCCAGTATAGAAATCCCCATCTATAATGTCCCTGGTGTTATCAGCCTTCCAGCCTCCTTTTGTATTCTTTACAAAGGCAGCCAGTTCCCACATTCCATTTTTGAGAAGTTTCATTTTCTTATAGTGAGTTAAAATGTCAATCCTGTCAATCATTAGTCCTCTGAAGCTATACAGAATTTAACTATTCATCTATACATAAATCCACTCATGAAAATATGTTTGAAAGCTGTTATTTTATGAACAGGTAATGTAGCCAACTCTTCTTTTAGTAAAGAGATCAGAGAAAGGGTAGCCTAATAGCTTTCTGTACATATTCTAAATACAGGACTTCTAGGTTTTATTTTCCTTATTAAACTAAATCTGATCCCTTTTACTTCTAGGGTCTTATATTCCTTGTCTATAAAATGGTAAGAATATTATATCAGTTACCTTATTTTGGAGAAATATTTAAAGCAGCCTATAAAAGTGATAGGAAATACAGAAAGAAGAGAAATGGTTATAATGAAAATATATATTTGAGGGAAGAATAGGATTGAAGAGAGGACAAATTACTTGCAAAAGAAAACTGAGAATTCACAACTGAGAAACGAATAACTTATTTTTAAATGAACATGAATACTTAAGGATATCTACTATTTCCTCATCAGAATGTTAACCTTCTCAAGAACAGTAACCTTAAAAGCCTGAAAAATACAGTACTTTGACAATGGTGCACTTTAAAATAGTTATTTATCATCATCACAGACATGTGAACTGGTACGTGCTTTCAAGGTTAACATAATTCTAGCAAGCACTCCCTACACAAGTTATGGGTAGGTGTAGTAGAGATAAAGTAGACAAGGAATCTCTCCTTCTCCTCGACTCTCCTACATAATGTAATTTCCATTAACTTTGCTTGCTAGAAACCAAACCTTTGATGGGCCGAGGGAATGGAAAATATGTCCTGATGAATGCCGCCTCTGTAAGGTATCTCACTGAGGTAACTGCCACAGTAAATAGCAAGGACTCATCTCATATCCTACTCATTGCTGCCCTCTAGGAGGTTTTGCGTAATTTACAACAAATGAGCTACAAGCCAAATAGAACAACTGACCTCTTCCCATTTAGCAGTAGTAGGCAAAAAATGGCAAGAAACCACAGATTAATGTCTTAAAATCAAAAACATTTAATTGGTGGATACTTTTGACTGTCTTTGATTTCTATTTTGCCCTTTGATTTGGTGAACACTTTTTTTTTCTTTCTGTTATTTGATCCAATGTTCTAGTATCACTATTCTGAGCAAGGGTGGTTTCCCCTAAAGCAAGACAATGTCAAACCATATATTCCTTAACATTTTTGTTCAAAGATTTATTCAGGGAGTGATGAACTTCTGAAATTTGTATTTTAGAAACTGACCTTTGGCAAAAAGAATGGGGCTAGTCCAGCTGGCCCTAAAGAAAATCAACATGCTGGGCATGGCATATGGCTCTCACATTCAATACATCTAATCCTAAGACAGGATCCAATTTAAGATTCTGAGGCAGTATAGTATAACAGATAAGATCCAACGCTTGGGTCTAAATCCTGACTCTGCTACTTATTAACCATATAACTTTAGAAGTTTCTTAATCTTTCCAGGCTTTGTTTCTTCATCTATAAAACAGAGACAGTTAAACTACACTACATACCTCTCCAAGGTTTGTGGCGACTGTTATATGAATAGAACACATAAAACACTTACAATAATAGTGCCTAGCATGAGGTAAATGCTCAAAAGATGTTAGCCAATATTATTATTTGGGACATTGTAAGCATGCAAGACAAAACTTTAGGTATCTAGAATAGCTAGTGCATACTATACTGAGTTTCTAAAAATCTCCCACAGCTGTGAAGTTTTGAGTATACTCAATATATCAGGCAAGGATGTTTCTTCTGGGCCTAAGAAAGGAAGAAGTTACTCAGGGAAAAAACCCAACCCAGTTCTCTTCTTTTGCCACGAAAATATCGCTCTGAAATAAAATAGGCTCCTACAAGTTTAAGATTGTTTAAAGACTGTAGTATAATTAATCTACTTAAAATTATTAGCAGAAGCTGAGAGCCATAGCTTTCTTTCCTTTCTTTCAACCCAGTACATCAAATATTTAATAATACAGCTTTTTCAATGTCAGTTTAAAAAATATCATGGGGGTGTCTGGGTGGCTCAGTCGGTTAAGCATCCAACTTTGGCTCAGGTCATGATCTCACGGTTTGTGAGTTTGAGCCTGGCATTGGGCTCTCTTTTGTCAGCACAGAGCCTGCTTCAGTTCCTCTGTGTACCTCTCCTTCTGCCCCTCTCCCACTTGCACACACATGCGCACTCTCGCTCTCAAAAATAAGCACTTCCAAAATATATATATCATATATGTAATAAATGTAGGCTACTTATAAATGTAGGCTACTTGAGAAAGCTTATCTCTCATATCCTAAGTGATCTAGAACAAGTAGAGATAAAAAAGGAAGTAGAAATGGAATCCCTAATGGAAATCCCAAAGAACTCCTTCATGCTACAACACAGTCCACTATTAAATATTTGCTCAATAGATGAACTGCTGGGTAGGTGCCTTAAAGAGAGTGAGAATGCATGTCCTCTCCCTCAGTGTCTAAACTGTCTATACATAAAATGGTAAATCAGCAGTTCTCAGACTTGAAGGTACAAAACAAATAAACTGGGGTATTTGCTTAAAATGAGTATCTCCACCACACTGTCTCATACTTATTCAGGAGAATGGAGAAACCCTAAGAGAGCTGATTCTACACAGGTCATCTGAGGACCACATTTCAAGAAACAGTGAGGTAACACCTTGACTTAGTTTCCACTTAATGCTTACTATTGGAATATAAAAACAGATGCGAGATTACCTCATCATTGAGCCAGTTCAGATGGTTCAGAGTTTGAATATCTTTGCGTGTAATGGTCAAGCGGAATGCTTCACTCAGAACTTCATCTTGGTTCCCATTACGAAATACATTTTTTATTTCCTTCTCCATTTCCTAGGGAACCAAGAGGTACCAGAGATGAAGTGTACATGGCTACAGACACACTAGATTTCTCACCAAACCCCATATAACCCCCAGACTATATCAGTAATCAACTGTTCACTTCTAACATTTTGGTCTTTATTCTTTCCAGTAATCTCCTGGGTTATCTCCTTTCATTCTATCCTGTCCCCGCTTCTCATTGCAGCACAACATTTCAGACCTCTCTTCCTTTTATTCCTAAAGTCTGAAATAACCTTCTGCCACCAAATTTTCTAAGTCTACAAGAAGACCTAATTATACTTCATATCTCTGGCCCACACAATTTCTTAACAAATAGACTCTTTCCCAAAAGGTAGCAGGGGATACAGGTAGTGTGTTTCAGACATTTTTCTAGACAAATTTGGGTTTTTAAAATGTAAATTATGGAATCCAGCACACTATAATACATGTGTTATACTTACTAACTATATGATAGTTTTTCAAACAGAAGAATGAGTCAAGGAACAGATTATCTTAAAATGTACAAAGACTTTGGGGTGTCTGGGTGGCTCAGTCAGTTAAGCATTCAACCCAGCCTTAGTCATGATCTCATGGTTTGTGAGTCTGAGCCTTGCATTGGGTTCTCTGCTGTCAGCACAAAGCCCACTTCAGATCCTCTGTCCCCATCTCTCTCTGACCCTCCCAAGCTTGTGCATGCACACACGCACTCTCAAAAATAAATATTAAAAACATGTACAGACTTTAATATATTTAACTGATTTTTTATTACTTAAAAAAATAGTAAGCCTCAACTTACTATCTGATGTCAAACTACCCGTACATATACATTAAAAGTAAAAATGTACATAAAACACAAATTTATTAATGTTTTTTCACTGAAGTCATGAAAAACCACTCACAATTCTTTCTTCAATTTTCAGTAATCCTTTAAAAATAAAGCCAAGATTAGTAATACAAATGAAAGCGGGAGTATGCAATACAATGGATACTTTAAATGCCAGGTATTCTATTATTTCTGTGTTTGAAATTCATTCTAAGTATCTTTTCTAAACACACTTGTTAGCACAAGAATCCATAGTACGTAATTTACCTCTGTGATTTCAGGAAATTCATCTTCACTATCAGTTAATTTATGACCTTTCTTTTCTGTTTCTTGGGTGATCGTTACAGGGATCTCCTTTTCAAGAGGGACACGAAGATGCAGTTCTACTGAATCATGTACTGAATGTTCCTGTTCCTGCAGTCTCTGCAAAACAGAACTTTAGAATAAGTGGGATAAAGAAAACTACTATTTGTCTACATACACTGAGTAGAACCATCTGGAGAGACCAAGCACATAGACTAATCACACAATATAAGTGCTATGCTATCATAGCAGCTCGCAATTACAACTTTGATCCCAAATCCAGGTAATCTTCCAAATTAGTTGCAACTTGGATGTGCTATTTACTTACAATCTTATCCCCAATTTTGTTTTTTACCTGGTTTTGAAGCTGCAATGCTAGTGCTTTCTGCTCTTCAATCTGGCGCAATCTCTCCCGTGCTCGAGAATCATAAACACTAGTTCTAGGAAATGAAAAGGAATGTGACACAAATGCAGACCACTGTCTTAGCATCATGCATGTTATTGATGAACAATGAGCACTAAACATAAAACCTCCATATAGAAAGTCTAAAGTGCCTACACTAACCTTATCGCTATTTAAGACAGAGTGAAACCACATGGTGTTATTGAAATTATCACACTATTTTTAATCAAATGATGAAATTATTAGTTTGTTGCTAAATGTGAACAGGTGATATTTGTGGCTATGTGTAAATGTGTAGTACTTTTTTTTAACATTAAAATTTAGAGATTAACATAATCTCTAAGATTATGGAGAGACTGAAGCTTCATTCTAGAAATCCAAAAATGTGATTGAATCCCAAAGGAGCAAATAATACAAGATACTATCGAGGTTTTAATTCAAATACT
This sequence comes from Felis catus, assembly GCF_018350175.1. Lineage (NCBI taxonomy): Eukaryota > Metazoa > Chordata > Mammalia > Carnivora > Felidae > Felis > Felis catus. The sequence goes on from NC_058374.1 coordinate 74,866,611, forward strand.
GTACTTATGATCCAAAAGAAAAAATATGGATTTATTTTTTTCTCTAAAAACAGTGAACAAGTCCAGGGATCTTAATACCTTAGAGTTATTAAAACTGGAAACTAAAAACTTGTAGTGATTTTGCAAACTCCAGAAATGTGAATTATTCAATAAATTAGTTCTACCAATGTAAAAATAAGGGCACTTATTTTCCTTTCTATGTAATACTTAATATCAAAATAGTTTTCTAATTCAATTTAGCTTCAGCAATTGTTATATATTTAATAAACCTGAGCATAGAAATGCCCCAACCCCAAGAGAATTTTAAAAACCCAACAACTTAAAAGCTGTTTTATAAATAGATATAAATAGGGAATTTTTACTGACTAAAAATAGGTAGGGTGATTGGCTAATTGACTTCTTCTGAGAAGGAAGAGATTGAGAAAGAAAAATGATACCAAAAACAATAACTTACAATTCTTTGATCCACAGCTCTGCCTGGAAAAATGCAGGACTATGGTGGGGAAAAAAAAATGGCAAATGAACAGGAGGCTCATAAGAAAATTCAAATATTTTCACCAAGAAAATCAATCATTGAAATAATTTAAAAGAATGCTTTATATGTATACAATAAAGCGAAGGTCATAAATTACATAAAATAATTGTAACTGGGAACTAAAGGAATACAGCTATGAGTCACTCACATACATAGTAGTTAAAAAGATGGCCCAAAGTTCAACAGAGAAATTAACTGTAACACAGGTCCTTACTTGCACCTTGCTCCTTATGAGACCAACCCAACGCGAAAGAGTACATCACTTGTCAAGATAATATATTAAGCTAGAACGTTACTCTTCCAAAATGGTTTAGATTGACAGATTTATTAATGATTTAGTCAAACCTTATGGGTTCTTGGACTTTTTCCTGTCAGTCTACTTGAATCAAAATATATTCAACCAAGTCATAATGGATACTGAAAATCCCCACCGACAGAATAGTCTGTATCAGATGGTTAGTTAGCCAATGAACCAAAGTGGAGAATTAGCAAGATACAGCTCCACTCCAAAGATGAGAAACCAATTCTATTCCACGCGGCTCTTGCTGACAACCCAAATGAATAATGCTTAGCATAGTCACAGGCATGTTCCCTCTTCCAGAGCCTCTTGCTCTTCTCACACATCCTCACCTCCTTGCCAATCCCTAACTGTGATCTCTCACAGAAACAAACAGGAGAGTGAACACTTTTCCAAAAAAACCTTTCAGATACAAGTAGAAGTGCACAGAGCATGAAATTGGGAGTTAAGAGACCTGGATCTCCTGGAGTGGACCCGGATTCACTGTGTGACTTTGAACAAGTCACTTCATTTCCATGGTCCTTAGCTTCAAATTTGTAAAACATGGAGGTCAGAATCCCTTTCAGTTCTTGAATTGCTACAGTCTGTCTTAGTGAAGGCAAGAACAAGGACTCAGAAGGTATCCCTTGCTCCCCAGACTACCTTTTGAGAATTAGTATTCCCAGTCATCCTTAGGCTAGGGTTTGGCAATGAATATGCTGTTCTACTGCCTCCCCACTGTCACTGAGGTTAATAAGGGGAAAACATAGGAGAAGCGGCCTATGCCTTTGGCACAGTGGATACTGATGTAACAACCAAGATAGAAAGCCACAAAGATCAGTGGTAGCACTGTGAGGGGCTTAGTATGTGATACTAAAAACGAATGAACATGAAAACACATTGACTGCACAACATAAAGTGACAGGAATTGCCCAGAATTTCATAGTAGTAGATCTTGCTATTGAAATTTGTCTGCTTCCTTTATTAGAACATAAGCTTAATGAGGATAGGAATTTTTGTCTTTTCTATTTACTCCTGTATCCTCTGCACCAAGAATTATGCCTGGCACACAGCAAGTACTCAGTGTTTATTGCATACATGAATAATGTAAGGGAAAAGTATTTCTCTTCAGTGGACGTAGGTATTTGATGGATTAGGAAAGTAAAATGCAGGGGGAAAAAACAAAATCTTCTTGCTTTTCAAAGAGATTATATATTATTTCTCATTATGATTGAAGCATACAGCAAAAATAACTACAACTACTTATGAGCACCTACTTAGTACTCTGTGTGAAATTCTGCTCTAGCTGTTTTATATTAGTTAAGCCTCATGATAATTCTCTTTTAGTTAAACCTCAATATAATATAGAATAAGGAATTATTACTTATGTGTATAGAAGAGGAAATGGGAAGTTCAGAAGGATCAACTGTCTTGGAAGAGTCAGGATGAGAAACTGTGTCTGTCCAATTCCAAAGACTGTGATTTCTACTATTGTAACATACTTTTCAATAAACCAAAGCCTTAAACCAACATGAAGATGATGAGTTCTTGGGCTATGCAAGAGAGCCTTTTAGGATTTCTAGGAAATTCATTTGTTTAACAAAGATTTATTTACTAAGTATCCATCATGTGCCAGGCATTATGATCCACACTAGATGATAAATGCAAAAGTATTAGTAATAAATAAGATATAGGGATAAAAGTACCAGAGGAAAAGACTAATACTATCTGGAGAAGTCAGAGTAATGTCTTGAAAAAAGGAACACCTGAGTCAGATTTTGAAAAGCAAAACGAGATTAACAAGTGGACAAGGAAAGACAGGAAATTCCAGGGGTTAGGATCAGCATGTACAATGGCACAAAAACAGGCAACAGCATGCTATATTCTAGGAAATAAGGGCAGATCTTCACTGCTAGAATTTAATGGACAGGCAGTGGGGGGAGATTAAGAATAAAGAGCCAATTGGCCAAGACTTGGGAAAGCGGGCTCCAACTGCAATAAACAGCATTATTCAATCGGCCTTATCCAACAGATCATTTCTCCCTCCCTCTCATTCTTCAGGCATCACTAATAGAAATCCTCCATAAAGGCACACAGAGTAAAGAACTACTGAAGAATTAAAAGCATTCTCTACATGAGATCGACTTTTTCCCAATAAAGAATACCTACTTTTGTGCACTACGCATTAAACGACTTTTATTTTATTTGAGAGAGAAAGTGAGCAAGCAGGGAAGGGGGTGGGGGTGAGAGAGGGGGAGGGGGAGAGGGAGAGGGAGAAGGGGAGGGAGGGAGGGAGGGAGAGGGAGAGAGGGAGAGAGGGGGAGAGAGAGAGAGAGAGAGAGAGAGAGAGAGAGAGAGAGAGAGAATGAATATGAATCTCAAGCAGGCTCCGTATCAGTGAGGAGCTGGATACAGGGCACAATATCACAGCTCTGGGATCATGACCTAGGCTGAAATCAAGAGCTGGACACTCAACTAACTGAGGCACCCTGAAACACTTTCATTGTAAGTATTTTTCTGTATGTTAACCTTCACAGCAATTCAATAAACAGTAACATATTAACACTGGCATTTTTATTGATAAGGAAACTAGGTTCAGAACAGTAACTTGTCTAAAGTTATGTGATGCCTGGACGAGATCAGAACCCAGGTCTGACTCAAAATAAAAACAAAACAAAATAAAATAAAACCCACACATAAAGAATAAGGAATCCAAACTGTAAAGTCTCCTTGAGAAATTATAACAGAATTTTTTAAAGATATCTAAAATTTAGGACACACAGGAGAGTTGCAAAGAAGTACAGAAACTGAGATGAGAAAGAAACATCATTATTTTTAATTTTCTCAATGGAAAAATGGATACTATTTTCATTCCAGCAACTGAACTGCTAATGGCAAAGAAACTGCAATCTAAGTAGTAACCTACTGAATTACAGAGCAAGAAGTTCCATATAGAAGTCAAGTATCATATAGAAAATTACATTTGAATTGAGACTTAAAAGCTAAGAAAGAGACTCCTGCTTCTTTAGATAGACAAGTTGAGGTAGGGTTACATACAAGGCAGATGGAACAATGACTATGCAGGTAAGAAAGCACATATCACACACTACTAATGTGTGTGTAATTAACACATGAAAGACTCCCATCTTCCCATATGGCTCCTTCTCTCACCTCTATCATGTCTCTCTCAAATGTCATTTCTCAGCCTTGCCATGACCACCCAAATAAACAGTGCCCCCCTAACCCCAGTCTATATATTGCCCTGCTTTATTTTTCTTCACAGCATTTATCACTATCAGACACACATGTTTATTTATTTGTTCATAATTTGTCCCCCACCTCTTTCCTTACACCCCTTACAACTAGAATGTAAGCCCCTTGAGTGCAGGGATTTCATTTTGGTCACTGCTGTTATCCCCAATGTCTATATTAGGACACAGCACACAGTAGGTTATCAATTCGTACTTGTTAAAGGAAAGAATGTGTGATAGGAAGTAAAGCATGTGGAGGAAATGCTTTGTATACCATAGTCAGGAGTTTGGGCATGATTTTATGTCTGATAGCCACTCCTGAGGGAGTTTAATGAATGATCAGATATGCATTGTAGAAAGACCACTCTGGATGTAGAATGGAAGATGGAAAAGAACAGGCAAAGAATGGATTAGAGAATATGGCGGAAGATGGAATGAAGCACAACAAGGAGGATGGAAGAAGACGACTAATTAAAAAGTCATTGAAATAATTCAAATAACACAGGCGAGAAATCTGAATTGAGGCAGTTTTACTTTTACGTTATGCAACTCTCAGTGAAGAAATTGTGATTAAAGAGAGGGAAAAGAAAACAATGTATCAAGAATGTCTTTTTTTCCATAGTTTACCTGGGAGTTGCAGTCTGGGAATCTTTCACTTTGAGTAAAATCACAGAGTCTGATCCTAAAAAAAGAAACACAACAGCATATTATTATTTAAAAAATTCTACCCAGTAATACACTCCAGGTGTCTATAGTTTAAGCTCCCATACTTCAGTGTATTCTGTTTTCATAAAAATAATGCAGCACAAGGACAAAGGTAAGATGGAAGACAAAAGGAGGCAGGTCCACTTTCACTGAGCCAGAAATAGGGCTTAGGGAAGAGCCTGCCTCACAAAGAAAGAAGTCGCTCCAAAAATACAAGTATATATGCCCTTCACCATCTACTCCTGGGCTGTACTTGATTCCTATGCTGCTTCTTTCTGTTCCTGGGGAACAAGAATAAGACACAACTTCTCAAAAGTCTTTAGTTCATGAACTACCATGAGACTGAATAAGGTGAAAGAGGGGAGGGGGGAGGGGGGAGGGGGAGGCAGAGGCAGAAAGAGAAAAAGCTACAGAAGTAGCAGGGTCTAAAAAAGTACAAATTCTATCATTTATTTTGTGTTATTGATAAAGGCAGGAATCATGTCCTTCTAAATGACTGACACCTCATTTAAGATATTTATTAAATGGTACAAGGAAAGTAATGAAACATTCAATGTACTATAGCATATTCATTTCAGTTTAGTTGTAGCTAAGCATTTGTCATACAATGTTATGTTTTTGAGGTTAAAGCTTTTTTTAATGGTAGTTCCCAGTAAATCATCTCACAAAATTTTATAAAGGTTTTCATGAATATGTATAGCTATATAGTGATGCCACTAACAATTTTAATCTCCAAGTGAAAATTTTAAGAAAGTGAGAAATATCTTAAAAAAAAAAAAAAAAAAAAGCTAAGGAAGGAGGAAAGAGCCTTAGAGACTGATCTATCAAAAGATCCCTAATGTCTAATCACTTAACCTTAAACTCGTTTTAAGTTATATACCTAAATACATACTATCATAAACACACATAACACACACCTAAAGAAAGGGGAAACTAAGCAAAGAAAATTACCATAGAAAACCTCAATTAACTGGAATGCTAAGTGTCTAGATATTTTGGTTAGCTAAAAGTTAAATAGAAAACTTTTTGTTTCCAAAATTTGCTGATGACCATTCTAAAATGCATAAACCTACTATGCAGGTTTTCTACTAAGTATTACCTGGTTAAGAACTTTTACTTCAATACTTAATTGATGTTCCAAAACTTAGAACTTCAGAGTACTTAATGTTCATCGCAAAGTACTAGAAACAGAGAAAGTATTGAAGTAATTGGGATGATTATACTCTGACTCTAGACGCTGCTCAGGAAGTTAATCTTTTTAAGTAAAATATTATATGAAATCATTTGCATCTCCATGTAAGAAAAAAGTAAATTATTTATAGGTTTAGTTTATTTGTGGTACGGCTAACTGAATTAAATATATTTAAAGTATCTTATATGTTAATTAAATTACATGCACATTACAACCTTGCAATTCCCATAGATCCCATAAACAGTTAACTGGTTATTATTACTGAAAATATACGAAACCATTGTTACCTTCCGATTGTGTATTTGAAGCTGGTAAGTTGTCTGGCTGATGTAGAAGAGAGTGGTGATGTTGGGGTTGATGGAGAGGATCAGAATCTTTGGATCCAAATGCAACAACATCTGGGGCATAAGACGATAAGGAATACACACTGTGGGACACTTGTTCCTGGGTAGTTAAAATGCTGGCAGATCCAGATGATGAAGTGTCAGAGCCAATAATCTGAGCTGCACAAGAACTTCCATTTTTAAACAGTGGGTCTTTCAAAGTATTCTTATTAGAACTAAGACATCGGGACCTAGCAAGAGGAGAATATAGTTTTAATATCAAATAACAAAGTACAGAATTAAATTCATTTGATATATGTTTCTGTGACTCACAGGTGTAAAGGAAAATGTGTGGTGGGTTTGGCTACAGAAAACTGTTTCCCTGTAACCATCTGTAGTAGCTGTCTGTAAATCTCTCTTTCTTCTTCTTGGACTGTCTAGAGAAAAAAAAAGAAGAAATTTTAAACACATCCAATAAGTCAACTTTTTTCTCAAAGCAGCATCTAGACTCCCAGAAGCTCTGCCAAAGTTAAGGCAGAGTCCTTCAAGATAATTAGGAATTATCAGTAGGGATATCTAGAAAATTATAACAGGAATTAAATGAAATAAATACCAGATATTATATTTTGGAAAATTATGGGACATATATGTAAATAATAGTGCAGAGAAACTATAGGATATGAAACCAGAAGGCCAATAGGCAATCACTTTTGAGTCAACTGAGACAGTCCCAGAAACAAAACATTTGAGGACTTCTCAATTAGGATTCCAAGAAACCCCATGATTCCCGACATCTACTAAAAAAGTCACAAGGAAGCAACTAGAATAGTCAAGATCAGAGTGGGATACCTTGCTGTTTTCTATCCTGTCCAATTTTAACATCGTAAGTATTTTCCAAAGATGGTTTTTATCTCAAATATTTACTCTTTTTTCCTAAACCCCAATAATTAGTTTAGGGAAAAGCACATACTCCATAATATTCATTCACTCGTGTATTGACTTGAATACCTACTAAGCACCACTCACTAGAGATACTGCACTGAATAAAGTAATATTCCTGTCCTTGTGGAGCTTATATTACAGTTAAAGGGACTGGCAAGGGGGACTAATCAAAAATTATGGAAAATGAAAATGAAAAAATAAAGACAAGGAAATAGAAAGTGATGGAGGGGAAATAGCAGCAACAGGTAAGACCCTTCTAAAAAGGTGATATTTCAATAGAAACCTAAATCAAGGGAAGAGGTAAGCCATAGAAATTTATAAAAGACTATTCCAGGTAGAGGAATAGCAAATACAAATGCCCTGAAACAGGTATGTGCCTAATGTGTTCAAGGAAAAGTAAGGTCAGCGTGAATCAGAAGAGCAGTAAGAAATGAGGTCACTCAGCAGAGAACCAGATTACATAAGGACTTGTAACTATAGTAAAGCATCTATTCTATACTGATCCAGAGAAACAATGGGAAGCATTCACTAAATAATATACTCTGGTACTTAAAAAAAATCTTATACACAGTTTAATATAACCACCAATCTTCAAAAAATAACTTTAATACTTTGTGGCAAGGCTAGCAGCATCCTGCACTGTGACATTTCAATATGCGCAGAAGCATTTTGCTAAAAATAGAATGAATTAAGCAATTATCTATGCAAAGGCAAACAGACACTAAGTTTTCTCTTTTTTTTTTTTTTTTTTTAATTTTTTTTTTCAACGTTTTTTATTTATTTTTGGGACAGAGAGAGACAGAGCATGAACGGGGGAGGGGCAGAGAGAGAGGGAGACACAGAATCGGAAACAGGCTCCAGGCTCCGAGCCATCAGCCCAGAGCCCGACGCGGGGCTCGAACCCAAGGACCGCGAGATCGTGACCTGGCTGAAGTCGGACGCTTAACCGACTGCGCCACCCAGGCGCCCCAAGTTTTCTCTTCTTGATCACTGTTTCCTACATAGTAAATTTCAATTACATTGTCACTATAATGTTACTGTTCTAACAAGATTCACCTTGAACTATGAGGCATGAGTAAATAAATACTCCTTATGAAAAAGAGCTATCCTTAAATTTGAATAGATGAGTAATGAGAAAATTTGAATAGATGGGTAATGAGAAAATAAGTAGAATTAGTTGAGCATTTGGTGGAAAAATAGACCCGGAGGAAAAACAAATTGCAATTTTCTATATGAAGAAAATAAACTCCATTATTTTATCCTTTATACATTAATACTGTATTTAAGATGATGACATACTCTTTTCTAGTGTTTGTGAAGAGATTGTCTGCAGTATTGGACAGGCACTTCAATGACAGCACAAAAATTATAATGTAGAGAAAGACCATTAACAGGTATACATTAATATCAATTACCAAATCTGTAGTTTTTAGCTATTCTACTGGGGAGGCCATAAGTATCTGAGAGATAAATTTAAAAACTGTAATTAAAATAGATGTCTTTTTTTATTAAAGCTTAAATTTGCTATCATAAAGGTTCTTTAAGTAGACAGTCTGAAGAATGAAGCATCATTACAATTATTTAGGTTGTAAGAGATTGACAACCAACTACATAGTGATCTATACACAGGAAAGCTGTGTTATGTGGCACTTTCATGACTGAAATTTTTCAATACCAATGTAAATTTACCAATGTAAATTTTGACTCCACTTTCCCACTATACCAAATAACCGAATTCATAATCCACAATACAATGGGGTTAACACGTTTTCAGGAGTGGTAAAATGGAGGGCATGAAGGCAAATCAGAAGAATAATACTACCTGGGTCATGGAAATTAACACTTTTTTAAAAAATTATTTTTACATTTATTTATTTTTGATAGAGAGAGACAGAGCACAAGTGGGGGAGGGGCAGAGAGAGAAGGAGACACAGAATCCGAAGCAGGCTCCAGGCTCCGAGCTGTCAGCCCAGAGCCTGACGCGGGATTCGAACTCACAAACGGCGAGATCATGACCTGAGCTGAAGTCGGACGCTTAACCAACTGAGCCACCCAGGTGCCCCTAAATTATTTTTAAAGTTTATTTATTTTGAGAGAGAGAGAGAGAGAGCGAGCACATGCATGTGAGGAGGGGCAGAGAGACAGAGAGAGAGGGAGAGAGAGAATCTCAAGCAGGCTACGTACTGTCAGTGCAGAGCCCAATGTGCCAAACTTGGACACTACCAACTGAGCCACCCAGGCACCCATAACTCTTAATTAACCAGTCATTTTAGTTCATTTCCACCTCCTTACTAAACTAGATTTTACAAAGCTTTGACTGCATTATCACATCATAGGAAGGAGAATAAAGCAGATAAACTGGTGTAAGAGGTTACTTTGCACACCAAGGTGTAAAGAAACATCCCCATCCCACGAAGACTTCAAGAGCACACTGAGAACAGTGAAATAGAAAAGATCTTTGTTTGTGGTACCCTTCAACCTTCATAAATTGACTTCAACCCTATAAAATTAAAAATGCTTCTCTCTTCCCTCCCAACACATAGCAAAATGGTTTCTTGGAATAAGTTTTTATCCTTATAAATAAAACATTAAGAAACAAAGTGCCATTAAGTGACTCACCTAGATTAATTCAATGTAAGAACTGATTTTTTTTAATTAGTCTTCATTCTTTTTTTTTTAATTTTTTTAAATTTACATCCAAATTAGTTAGCATATAGTGAAACAATGATTTCAGGAGTAGATTCCTTAATGCCCCTTACCCATTTAGCCCATCCCTCCTCCTATAACCCCTCCAGTAACCCTCAGTTTAATGTAAGAACTGATTTTTAAAAGTCTATTAAACACACATAACTCACCCACAAATCATTTTCCCCAGTACATGTATCTTCAAAGAAAAGCTACTGTCTAAGCCTGAACAACCTCACAGTTACTAGACAACATAAAATGAACAGGAATAGATGTTCTATATTCCAAACAATTATCTAAGGTCTCTTTAAGCCTCTAAATGTTAATTTAGAGGTCACAAAAATTTATCTTCTATTTAGAACCATTTCAGGCAAAGAAAAGATGGTCCATGCAACTCTCAGAAGAACATATATGTAATATTTGACTTTTCCAAAAGAAAATCCAAAAAGGTAAGTCATTTGAAACTTCAAACACAATTCTTTTTTGGAGCATCTGGTATTACAAATAAAGTAAAAGAAAACATCCTTCTTTGTATATTACTTATTAAACTATTTCTACTGAGTAAGCAAATTATTAAATTAAGATGAAAGGAAGTACTAATTGGTAACATGTTAAAATAAAAGAAGGTGGATAATGTTATGTGTTAAACCTAATAAAGGACCAAGGAAAGTTTCAAACAGTATAAAGGTAATTAAGGTGTTGGATTCTATTTTTAAAATATGTGCCAGATTCTTGTACTTAAATGCGTAAGAGGCTCCATCATAAACCTGAACTGTCTGTAAGATTATAAAAATTTAACAGAGAGCACAAATTGTAGGAAACTGGTATAACTTATTGTTACAAATTACTCGAAAAGCTTCATAAATACTCCAATTTTGATTCTGTTTAAAGTAAAAGCTTTATACTATATAAACCTCAACTATCAAAGGTACATAATTCAACAACCTTCTGTTTTTAAGTCCAAAATTCTTGGTTATAACAAAATTGTAGGGGCGCCTGGGTGGCTCAGTCGGTTAAGCATCCAACTCTTGATTTCAGCTCAGGTCATGATCTCAGGATTTGTGGGTTTGAGCCCCACATCTGAAAGCACAGAGCCTGCTTGGGATTCAATCTCCCTCTCTCTCTACCCCTTCCCTTCTCTCTCTCAAAAACTAAATAAACATTTTTTAAAAAGCTTAAAAAAACCCCAGTATTGTAAAAGGTTTTGGGTTTTCTTATGAATAAAACCATCAGTGCTATTAAGAAAGCCCGACATCTTAAAATGTTGCTCAGTATGTTGCAGAGAAGGATGTCTGGAAGCAACATATCAGTGAAAAGAAACATGTGTTTTTAACATTTTACATTTTTATTGTCCCTAGTATTTTCTCTTTCCCAAACAGAAATTCATTTCCTCTAAACAATGTTAACAGAACTCTCAGTTAAAATGGAAATACTCTACACTGTCCAGTATGGTAGCCACTAGCAATATGTGGCTAATGAGTACTTGAAATGTGGCTAGTATGACTGAGAAAGGAAATTTTAATTTATATTTATACATTTATTTATTTATATTACATATATAAATTATAATTTAATCTGAATTAATTTAAGTAGTGCATATGGCTAGTGGTTACCCTATTAGTACCGTTCTTTAATGATATCCCTGAATCAGCCTTCAGCCAAGTGGTGGTCTAGCCATCACTTACATATTTCCAAATTCTTCTTTATGTATTCTTTTTAAACTTCTATTGTAAGGCTGAACAATGCAGTGGTTAACATCATGTTAATTTTATAAATGACTTTATATTCCTGAAGGTGATAAATAAATCCAGCAGTAAGATTAATATCTAATTTTCCTTCCTTAACATAAGAAACTGTATCTCCCTTGGAGATCCCAACATTTCCATGGAAAATAATTTTTCCTTCAGTTTGTAAGCTCCCATCAGTAAATTCTTTATTCCCAAGGGAAGAAAAAGAATTATATTTTAATCCAGATTATCTAGTACTATCCAAGACTAAATATCTGAATAATCTGTTGATAGTTTAATAAAATTTGGTCCAATATTTTATCTTACTCATATTATATGGGCAATCCCATATTCCTGTACTACAAGTGACTTGATTTTCATATCAGAATATAGACCTAAAAAACAAATGAGGCAAAATTTTCTGCATCTCGTTTCACAGAATAAATTCAATCTTTGGCATCTTCTTGACACTGTAGAAGGAAGAAAAACTCCACCTTCATGTCCTCCAATGGCCCACCCTGGACATTGGCCTAGAGGGTTGGTTGGAAGGATAAAATTATTCACCTAGCCCAAGTCCTCAGGCTGAAGGCAGAGGTGAAAGGAGGAGGGACTGAGTGGTCCAAAGGACTGGTTAGCTAGTGGGATTACAATGAACGCACATAGTCTTAAGGATCCTAGTGATCTCAGCAGCAGCCACCTGGGGCAGGGGAGGGTTGGGAGGCCAGTATCCAGCTGCCATGCTGCTGTCTCCTCCCCCACAAGTCTCTCTGTACCCCACAGGCTGCCTAGGATCCAGCAGAAGCACAGCCCCAGTAATTAAAAAAATATGATTTATGTATGTAATAACTAATACATACATGGTGGTAAATTCAATAGTACAAAAGTGAAAAATAAATCTCTACTGTTGCTCAGCTCTTATCACCAAAGGCAACTGCTGCCAGTTTCGTATCTATCCTTTACCTACTAAATATGACTTACTAGTTCTGCCACCCTCTGCTTGAATATTTTATTTTATTTTTTTAATTTTTTTTTCCAACTTTTATTTATTTTTGGGACAGAGAGAGACAGAGCATGAACGGGGGAGGGGCAGAGAGAGAGGGAGACACAGAATCGGAAACAGGCTCCAGGCTCTGAGCCATCAGCCCAGAGCCTGACGCAGGGCTCGAACTCACGGACCGCGAGATCGTGACCTGGCTGAAGTCGGACGCTTAACGACTGCGCCACCCAGGCGCCCCTGCTTGAATATTTTAGATTCAATACAAACTTAAAACCAAAAAAATGCACAGGATTTTTACTAACCATGTCACAAATAATCAAGTTCTGCCACTTAAACAATCATCATTAACAAATTATCTAGTTATTTGGCACATAGTGCTATATTCTTGACTCTCCAGTCTGTAAGCTCCAATGGGCTGGAGCCATACCGCTGGGTTGTATAATACAATGCATACCAGACTAGACACCAAAAGACCTGGGTTGTAGGCTGGCCATTTACTGTGTGACCTCTCACCTTTACTCTCCCAATATGTAAAATGTGCATATCATCTCTACCTATTTCACAGCATTAAAATGACTCAACATAGTAATACATGTGGAAAGCATACTGGAAACTCTATATACAATATAAATGTAAGGCATTGTTATTTATTTGTATCTTCATAGCAAGTAGTCCAAAGCTGACTAGATGCATAGTATTTAACTTAACAGGTACAAGCACATTTCCTACCACATAAGTTATATGCTATATTATATTTACAGAATTGAATTTCTCCTTTAGGCTTACTGAATGCATATAACAACCAAAGTGTCAACAAAACATCTTTTTTGGGGGGAACATCTATGATCTCAAAGATCTTCTTACTCAATGAAGGGTTGTAAATTATTTAGCTGGCTTCTTGATTTTCTTCTTACACTAAGGGAAAATTGTCCTAATAAGAAATAAAGGCAGATATTTCATCAAACCCAGCAAGATTAACAGTTTTGCCATATGAAACAAGAGTTGAGGAAGGGCCAAAAAAAAAAAAAACCAGAGATAGTTTGATATATGAGAACTCATTTAGGAAATACTGAAAAGTCAGTCTGCTGCCCAACAGGAATAGAGAAAATGATAAGAAAAATAATGAAGTCCTCCTAAAATCTAAATTAAGAAACAAAAAGCAGAAAAAGGACTAAGTGAACAGATGGTTAGTAAATGTCTGAATCAGAGGAACAAACGGCAGAATACAGGGAAAGATTCTAACCTTTAGCAGCGTTTGTCGCAGGTTTTCCTTACCTCTTCTGCTGTACTAACATGTCGCCTCTGAGTTTTCTTGGGGCTCAAGAGGTTTCGGCGACATGAACCACTCCAAGATGGACTTGGGACAGGCTTAATAGGAAAAGATTTTTCGTATGCAGACACATGGCAGTGATGATTTGCCTTTCCTGTAAAAGTGTTTGATAATCCACTAAAAAAAAAAAAAAGTTCATAAGAAAAAAACAGCAAGAAAATCCAACCTAGTGACTTTCAAGAAATACCAAAAACAAAACACCAACAGGTAGAATAATGGAAGTACCATTTGAGGGACATATATAAGAAATGATGCATGGGTTGCTGCACCAGGTTCTGCAACTTAAGAAGTCCTAGATTACCATACTACATAATTACCAAACATCTAAAATTGCATTTCTTAACTTTATAGTTCCTTTGGTCAGGAACCAAAGACCTGTGCAGTATGACAAAAAGTATATCAGGTCAGACTTCTTCAGTAAACTTGGGGTCTATATATCTTACACTTTCTATTTACTTGCTGCAACCCCCTCCCTCAAGCCCTTTGTGGGGAATTATTTATGCAAAGATGGATAAAGCTAAAGCCTCTCAAAGAAGCTTTTAAACTGAATTTTAGGGGCTGCTGGGTGGCTCAGTCGGTTGAGCCCCTGACTTCAGCTCAGGTCATGATCTCACGGTTCGTGAGTTTGAGCCCTGCATCGGGCTCTGTGCTGACAGCTCAGAGCCTGGAACGTGCTTCGGATTCTGTGTCTCCCTCTCTCTCTGCCCCTCTCCTGCTTGTGCTCTGTCTCAAAAATGAATAAATGTTAAAAAAAAAAAATCTAACCTGAATTTTAAAATTTCCTAAAAAGCCAACAGAGGGCTCCCATCCTTCATTAAAAACAACCAGAAGGCTTTCTTTTAGGCTGCATCGCTCTCTGCCAATTCTCCTTCTGGCCTATTTACCTCCTCTGAAGGAGAATTTTTTTGTTTCTTTAAACTGTTTGTGCCCCCAAATAAAGGAAAACACTGGCAGGAAAAGTGCTTTTGTGAACTTAAAGCCCAGTCTTATCTCTAAGACTTGATTAATAATTTAAAGTTCTTTCTATGTGGTCTTTTTCATCTATTATTACCCAGTAAGTATAAGGTACTTGCTCTTAGCATACTGAATTTTCTTTCTTTTTCTTTTTCTTTTTTTTTTTTTTTTTTTTTTTTGCTGAGGATGCAGAATACACAGCTGACTAAGCTGAATTCAATGAAAACAACTCTTTAAATCAGTACAATTAGTCTGGATCCAAATGAAATCAGACTAGTCTAAAGAAAATCTAAAAGCACTTACATGCTCTCTCAAAGGGGAAAAAAAGAGACAAATCAAGAAACGGCCTCTTAATTATACAGAACAAACAGATGGTTATCATAGGGGAGGTGGTGGAAGGATGGGTGAAATAGGTAATGGAGATCAAGGAATACACTTCTGATGAGCACTGGATGTTGTATGGAAATGCTGAATCACTACATTGTACACCTGAAACTAACATAATACTGTATGTTAACTGGAATTAAAAACTTAAAAAAAAAAAAAAAGCACTTACATGCTCTGCCTCTAACTCTTCAAATTATAATGGTTTCTATGTGTGTTAGAGTGGGGAAAGGAACAAGGACTCAGAATTTTGGGAATAGGCCTTAGGATGGGTGGATGCAGCTACAAAAAGAAAGGCAAGTATAATTGGCTTGGTGAAGATATAATGAATTCTTCACAATGTCTTTTTTATTGATGCTTCCTAGAGTGTGTGTGTGTGTTTAATGCAAAAGATTTATTTTCTAAACAAAAAAACAGTGGGAGAACATCTTGCAATGCCAGAGAGCAAGGATGCTTCCAACAATTAATGAGGTTGGGCCAGACACAGCAGTAAGCTTGAAAGAACTCCCACTGGATAAAGCTGTGAGAATGTGAACATTACAAGAATAATGATGGTGGTAGATTGAAACACACTGAATCTGTAATGACATTAAAAAAGAAAAGAAACATTCCTCTGAACCACATGAAGTGGCTATTAAAAAAAAAAACAAAAAAACCTCACTTTGAAAATTGGTAATGGAAAAGAAGATCTAATCGTATATCCTGCCTTTCCAGTAGATGTATCTTAAGGTAACCAAACAACCCTCTCTACTGAGAAAAAAAAGCTCTCCTTCACAGCAGAGTGACAATAAGTGTAGAAGAAATGATAACACTGGAAAAGTATTATTTCATTAACTCTAATAAAATTATTATCAGGCCAAAGAAGGTCAAAAGATACAAATTTCCAAGTTCTAAGTAAGTTCTGGGGATGTAATGTACAGCATGATGACTATAATTAATACCATATTACATATTTAAAAGTTGTTGAGAGGTCTTAAAAGTTCTTAACACAGGAAAAAATAATTTTGTAACTATGTATGGTGATAGATGTTAAGTAGACTTACTATGGTGATCATTTTGCAATACATACAAATACTGAATCATTATGTTTATATACCTGAAACTAATATAATGTGATATGTCAAATATACCTCAATTAAAAAAAATTATCAGATAACAATTATCAATTGATGTGAATAACTATTAGGCTGATACGAAACTGGTCATTGATAGAACACCAAAGTAACATTATTTACATCAGTTATATTCTAGTCACAAGGGGGAATACCTAACTGTACTAAAGGACCAGACTGTTACCTCTCTACTCCAGAATCACTAATGATAGGAGAACCAGATTTAGAGGTTTTCTAATGTGATGTAACACATCACTAGTTTTTATTGAAGACAAAAATCTAGTTTACAAAAAAATACAGAGGATAAATGACAAAATAATACTATGAAGAAGAAACCTGTCAAATCCAAAGGGTGGAACGCTATGTATAAAAGTCATGTCATAAGAAAAAAAGGGGTTTTCTAGATTGTAAGAGACTTAAAGGCAATAACCACCAGATGCAATCCTAGATTATATACTGGTTTGGACAAAGAAGCCATAAAGGATATTTTGGGTCAACTAGGAAAATTTAAATACAGTTTAGTGTACAAGACAAATTTACTGAATGGAAAAGAAGATGTGATTGACTTAAAAAGCAGATTATTATAAAAGTATGCAGAGTATGAATTCATGTTTGAAAAAATGTGTATAAATGCAGAGCAAAACATCTGGAAGGAAATATACTAAGATATTACAGAGGTGATCTTTAACTGGTGGAAACATGATGTTTTTATTTTTTATTTTTACCTATCTGTATTTTCTGATTTTTCACAAAGCACATGTACTTGTTTCTATAATAATGTTATTTTTAAAAATAACAGCATAGCCTTACTGAGTAAAAAAAGCAACTTGCCAAATGATGCATACAGAAAATCTTTAATGAAGACAAAATAACATTATACATTTCATAGTACACATGCATATATCTCACGCTATATAAGAGCAAAAGAGAAACAAACATAGGGAAAGGTGTGGATGGAAATACACCAAGGGGAGGGGAATAAAATTGTGAGCAGTGGCCAAGGGATCTTCAGCCTTTTTGGCAATGTTTTAATTTTTACAATGTGAATGCATTAATGAATTCTTGTGTAATTAAAAAAAATAAGGAGTGGAGAAGACTATCCCTGGGAGTATTGACACATGTTTCCAGAGTCCATGTGCTGATAATCATAAAATAAAAGCCATCTCGTTGGTTTCTATCAATGCCAGCAAGCTTAGCTTTAACTAAGCAGGAAATTAAATGATACCATATTCCTAAAATCCATCACTAGAGTAAAATTTAAGAAATCATAAATACCATTTTAAAAAAGAAATATTTTACTAATAAAGTTCTTGAGGGAAACCTTTATAAGCTTAGTGAGGGAATAGGTAGTGCTTATGAAATTGGGCTGAAAGGATAAAGCCCTGAGGCCATGGGGTGTAGAGTTTCTTTGGTTTGAGCCAGGTCTCTGCTCATGTGAAAGCCTATAAAAATGCGCTGATTTCTTTGCTACTGAAGCCATAGAAATTGAACGACTTCCACGTAAGATTCATAATAGCCATATTAATCCCAAAATAAATACTCATTCATATGCACCAAGATTGCCCTCAAAACTCTCCTCTAATGAGAAGCTTTGGATGTCACCAAAATTCAGCACCAATTAAAAGTTGAAAATTTAAAATGCATTTGTCCATATTTTCATGGTTTAAAGTTCAGAAATGGTGTTACACCCTTAAAATGCCAATGTTAACAACTATCTTATGGCCATTTTCTCTTATACCAGAGGAAAGACTTGTGAACTAAGCAGCCAGAATACCTACCTTGAGGTCTTTCGGGTTTCGAGGTAAAGACTTCGGCTGTTTCTTGATTTTTGTAAAGTTGAACCTGATGCTGGAGTGGAATTTCTCCACTGGCCATTTGCACTCTGGCCAAAGGTTCTTAAATCTCCTGAGCCAAGAAAACTGTCTGAGGAAGGGTTGTCTAAAAGAATAAAAGTTTGAATAATTAGACAAATACCGACAGTAGTAGTTTTCCATATGACTGCAACCATGTCCAACATTGTATTCCAAAGTAATGTGGCATAGCACCATGTCTCTCATGGAAGAAAGATCCCAGTCTCAACTGCCAGTAAAGTCTGCAGTAAGGGAACTTCTACAAACTATAATTGATTCAGCCATACTAACCTGAAAATTGATGAAGGAGCTGAATCCTGCCACAGCCATGTGCCTTATCTGCATCAATGTGACTCCGTGGTGTCCACCAAAAGTCAACATTTTACCCCAACTATATCTTGCAAGCACTCCCAGGCCTGGGCCTGAAAGAAGGTAGGCCAGACCAGTAAGAAAGCAGGTGGAGGGCCAAGGAGAATTGTAATGCAAATGAACAACAGTTATTGCTTAATAAGCAGCTGGTGTCACTTTGTTTTTTTAATTACCATGTTCACGACTCAGGGGCTCTCTCTAAGAGCAGAGATAACCTCATTGCTGCTTATTCTGGCTGGCTTATGGCAGGAATGACCCATCATATGCATCTGGTTCTGGTATGATTATCTTCAGTCAATTAATGTCATAATCATCAGACATATCAATACTCCCTCCAATGCGTGATATTGCAATCAGATTAAGTAAGAATTATATTTGAATCTTCTGACTTGTGGCTTACAGGCTGGGGTAAGAAAAGTTTATTGAAATTTCACCTAGGACTAGAATAATTTCTAAACCCACCTCTCCCTATCAGCAGGATCAGACAATTTAAAACAGCACCTTCAAAATAACTTCAGATATTAGGTTATGGAACTCTGAGGAACACCAGTGGAAAATTGAGAATGATAATTGTCTACTTCTTGAATTTTTGCCTAACGTGGACATCATTTTGAAGACCTTTCAAAGCGAATTACCACAGAACTCTGCACAATATTATGTTATTTCAAATATTTAATGTAGCTCTTGATACTGTATCCAAAAAATAGACCAGGTGACAAAAATAAGTTTGTACTGCAGGTTTGTTTTTGTTTTGTTTTGTTTTGTTTTGTTTTAGGATCAGGAATATCGGGATTTAGGATGAATAAGACAGGAAAAACAGCAGTGGTCAAGGGTGGTGTTAGTACCAGTTGATTCACCAGTGGATGAACCTAATCTAAAATTATATTTACTTTCAAAATGAATTATAACCTTTTACCTTTGTAATCAGTATCTATGCATAACATCTATCACTGTTACTTTAAGGAGAGAAACATAAGACTAATAAAAATGAGTATTATTAAAGGCCAGAACATTTTTATCTTTAAATGCAAAGTAATAACAGTAGAAATCTGTCTCTCACACATTTTGCTACAATATGATTAGGGAATGATTTGCCTAGAGATGTCTACTTAAGGAATAAGTCTACCAAAAAATGCAAAATTACCCTGACAAGTGTGAAATTTGAGACCAAGGAGAAGCCAGAGTAGCCTCCTCAATGGCATTTGACAAAGGCTTCGGCTTTCAAATGCAAGGGGAAAGCACAGGATCAGGCAGTCCGTTTAACCAGAACAAGGTGGTTCTATCCCCACTCAATGAAAGCAATGAATAGTCCAGTATTGCTGATGTAATCAAGCAGCGATAGAGAGGGACCAACATAGGGCTGCAGACACTCTCTTTTTGGTGTTGGTTTAGCCTGGTATTCTGTCATCATTAAGAGATCAGATTGCAAATGCCACAATTAAGATTACTTATTATGTGCACATACACACACAAAACTATAAGGAAATACACCAAAAATTTAACTTTAGTTGTGTTCCAATAACAGAATGATAGGTATTTTTCTACTTTCTCTACAAATTTTCTACAAGGACAAGGCAATATTTTATGAACACAATGAAATAAACTCTTATATTTTAAAAAATGTAGATCAAGCAATCGCTACTATGAAAGTAACCATCATCAGTTGCTCTTGTTCACTTTCAGGTTTATTTAGTTATAAATAGCAGGATGCTTTAAATTATCTACTAAATGCCAGTGTGGCAACCTAGTTTAACATATTTTCCAAAGATAAGACATTGATAATGACTCTAAGCTTGAGCAAAATCATCTTTTTATCTTTATCTACTTTTCTTTGTTTAGGGTTTAAAATGTTTTAATTTTCTTTTGTGTTCTTAATAATAAACACAATAAATTGTGTTCTTAATAAAATCAAGAGCTCTTGAAGTCTGAGCAACATTAAGTTATTAACAGAAAGATTTACATTTTCTCTGCTTTCTAAAAATGATTTTTTTAAATCAATGTTTTTAAATAGGTTAATCTTGAATGGATTAAGAAGCAGATTTTTTAAAAGCTTGATATAGAGAGGCAGAGCCAGTAAAGCAGTAAATGGTAAGCTCCAGACCCTAGATTCTAAAGTTTTGGGGCTTTCCCATGTTCTTTTTCACCTTGATGGAAAAGAGAATAGAGTCAGAATGAAAGGCTGAGAGAGTCAGAATGAAAAGACTAAAGCAGTAAATGGGATACCCACATTTAGCCCAATCAAGCAGTGAAGCTCATGGTGACTGACCACAGAAATTAATGTGGGGATTATCGGAAAAGAATACATACAAAAGAGATAGTAGAGACAAAATTCTGCGGGATTTAAAATCAATTGGAATGGGTGTGGCAGGAGAACAAAATTAGGTAAAGTACACAATAAAAAGTAGGTTTGATTTGAACGTTTTATTACAAGAAAAAAGTATATAACTCTTAGCCTTCACAGATTAAAAATTCTGATGGTCAGAGAGCAACCCTGGAGGTCTGTGACATGCCATACCTTTGCTTGGTCAGGGATTAGATGAAATTTGGTAGGCACAAATCTGAATCCTCTGCTTCATGCTTTAATTTAGAGAATGAATCTAATAGTTCAGCATCCCCATTTCAACATGGCTGTTGTTATTTGTTATTCATCATATATACAGTAACAGTTATGAAGTTATTTTTTTGCTTTTCCTAAAAAAAATGGCCTTCAAGCGACAGAGAAAAAGTAAGATTTTGATACGAGGATCAATTTATGGTATGAGGACAAACAGGAAAAATCTAACTCTCAAGAATCATGTCACTGAGTACAAAGCTAAGAATCTGGCCAAATATCACCACAGTCAAGAACATGAGGATGTGAGATAATCTCAGATATATCCTTTGTGAATATTAAGGGTCTAATGAAATTTAGAAGAAAAAAGGCTATATACAGGGGTGCCTGGGTGGCTCAGTCGGTTAAGCTTCCAACTTTGGCTCAGGTTATGATCTCATGGTTCACGGGTTTGAGCCCCACATTGGGCCCTGCACTGACAGCTCTGAGCCTGGAGCCTGTTTCAGATTCTGTCTCTCTCTCTCTGCCCCTCCCCTGCTCATGCTCTGTCGCTCAAAAATAAATTAATATTAAAAATTTTTTTTAAAAAAGAAAAAAAGCTATACATACAGATGTTTTTAAGTCATATTATTTACAATAGCTAAAAACAGCAAGTGTGAAGGGGACCTAAACTATAGGGAAAATAATGAAGCAAATGATTGCATGGGCCCATTATCCTAACTCATAGCCCCTCGGGTCCCACTGCATTTCTGAATTTAAAATTTTTGGAATTTTAGAGAGATATCCTGGTATATACTATGGTAGCACTTCAAGGTATAATCTGAAGCTGCACCCTGTAATCAAACATATTGATGGATCTGCAGTGAAATGCGTGGTGATATATCTGCATATATAAATACTCCTATTTATAGATAAATAAAAGACACAAACAGCTTCAGGTCAATTCATGTAGGTTTTGCCAAGGAATTAATTGAGGTCAGGTCACTTTTGATACCAAATGAATTACGAAAATAATTTTTGGTTTTCAGAGCTTTTTGGATTTTAGAAATGTACATAAAGTATTGTGAATGTGCATATCAGTTCCATGGATTATTAGAAATGAGCATAAAAAGGTAGATACAAAGAATAACATGTAAACAGATGGAAAAGTAAAAATAAAAATATATGGGCTAAAAAAGATTACATGTATTGAATCATACGATGTATACCAAGCATGTACACAGACAAAAATTAGAAAAGGCCAGAGTTGAGTTGTTATGGTCAGCAGATTTTGAGTATAATTTCGTGTAACTGTTTATTATTAAGCAATTATTTTAAACTACAAGCAAATATTCTACCCAATGGAAAACCAACATATGAAATTACAAGCAAACACAGCCTGAGTTCAAATTGAAATACTAATGATCTCATTTCATTAATGATCTCATTTCATTATCCACTCAACTGTCCTTCCCCTAGAATGAGATGTCCAACCAGATTTCAGGCTCTCTGCTCATCAGAAAGGCCTTTCCAATAATAATGATGGCAGAGTTACTTTCTGAGCCAGTTAACTGATTTTTCCATACAAATTATGCACACCCTATGTGGAGACCATTTCCCATACCAGGAGAGGAAATCCAGAGCCCAGGGTAAAGTACCACCCACCTAAATGACATTTAAATATAATATAAATCTAAAAGATCATCATACTAACGTCTTTTTAGGGGAGGAGATCTCATCTTGCTGACAAAGAATCCTGAGGAAGCCAAATAACAATAATTATTATTTGCATTTCATATTTATAATCTCAATTTATCCTTATAAAAATCCCATTAGGGCAGGTTCAATGGTATTACTAGTATTCCCATATTTGCGGTAAGGTGAGGAGATTGAAGAATTAGTAGTGAAAAGACATGGGAAGACCACCATCATCTTCCTGGGTTGTAGTGCCAGGAAGCTAACCAACAAAAACCTCTTAGTTTCCCCAAGACAGAGCCAGAAGATAACTGTAAGTCCTAACCTTAGGAAGGGGGCAGATGGAAAGTCAGGCAGGCCAAGGACTAGGAATAGCCTAGAGAATGCGGACTTCTGTCATGGGTCACAAGCTGAATAGGCAAGCCCTTGAATATGCAAGCATGGCTGTGGCAGGTGCTAGACAGAAACATGTAGTTAACATTTCCTGCCCTGATAGAGGGACAAGCTTGTGTAGAAATAATTTTTTAGGATTCATGATTTCAAGCAAAATAAATAGGCTAGCTCTGTGCTTTAAATCCATCCAAAACAAATATCCTTTACATCATATATGCATATTAAAAAAAAAAAAAAAAAAGCCAAAACCAAAGCTGTACTGCTTTTCACAATGACATAATGAACAAGTAAGGAAATGGATTAAAAAAAAAACTTTTCCATTAAAAATATGTGGTTTGAGACTAGGTCAGTAAAGTATTATAGCAATGCTCCTTCCCCATTCACACACACAGTGATGTTTTATGGGAGAAAATACAATTTTGCTCTTGACAATGTTTTCACTTTGAGATAGTAAACACAAACAATTTGCTAGGAAGAAATCTGAATGGTATAAATGCCTTGACTCCAAGCAATGCGTCATACCTGAATAATAATTTGGATTATAAGCTGCACTTCTTGTAGAACATGTATAAGATCGGTCCAGATTTCCTTCCCTGGAAGGTAATATCTAAACAAAGCAAAAGATTTTTCGTAAATCATATTTTTACAATAAAATGGGATAAAAATTTATACTAGGAAAAATGTACCATTAAACAAGATTATGACATATTTCAAAATTCAATATAATTGTATTTTTATATATTATAAATAAACTACATACTAATAAGAAACAAAAATACATAAAGAGTCTGATGGAACTACTGAGGCTTCAAGGGGAAAAATGGGCAAAGTATCTGTTACACAACTTAATGCAAAGGATGTTCACTAGAAGGTAAATATACATGTGGTATATCCTGTTCTGCAAGCCAGCTGTATCATTTATCAAAGGGGGTGACAAAATGTACCTGTTTGGAATCTTTTGATAACTTCATACAGAAGTTCTTAATCAGGGGTGGGTACTGCACCCCAGTACCAATCTGGAAATGTGTGGATATATATTCAGTTAAATTATTAAAAATGATTATTGGGGGCAGATACTACAGGCATTTAGTGCCCAAGTGTCAAGAATGCTAAACATTCTGCTATGCTTGGAAGAGATTCACACAGCAAAAAATTGTCTCATCCATATTAGTAATGGCTTTCCTACTGAGAAAAACTGCTTTATTACTCAAACCTTAATGTGCAAATAAACCAGCTGAAGATTTTTTTCCTTTTTAAAAAAAGTATTCATTTTAGTTCCAGGTGTACACAATTATCCAAATTTTCTATGTGTTATGCTATACTCACCACAAATCTAGCTACCATCTGTCACGCTATATTCCCTATGCTGTGCCTTTTATTTCTGTGACTTATTCATTCCATAACTGGAAGCCTCTATCTCCCACTCACCGTCACCCATTTTGCTTCACTCCCCTCTCTACAACCATCAGTTTGTTCTCTGTATTTATAGATCTTATTCTGTTATTTGTTTATTCATTTATTTGTTTTGTTTTTTAGATTCCGCACGTGAGCTAAATTATATTTGTCTTTCTCAGTCTTATTTCACTTAGCATAATATTCTCTAGGTCTATCCATGCTATTACAAATGGCAAGATCTCATCCTTTTTAAATGCTATATAATATTCCATTTGTATATGTATACCATTCATCTATCAATGGACATTTAGGTTGCTTCCATATTTTGGCTATTGTAAATAACGCTGCAATAAACACAGGGGTGCATACATCTTTTTAATTCAGTGTTTTCATTTTCTTTGGGTAAATACCCAGTAGAGGAATTACTGGATCACATGGTATTTCTCTTTATCAGATAAAAAGTTTTAAAACTGTAGATTCTGACTGAGGAGGTCTGGGGTGAAGCCTGAGATTCCGTATTTCTAACAAGCTCCCAAGGGATGCTGTTGTTGCTGGTCCTTTGAGAAACTACACTTTTTATAGCACTGGGAAATCTCAGAGCCTCTGAATATTTACAAATTACCCATTTAATCCCAACAATTTTAAGACACTAGTTTAAAAGAACACTGACCTGTGTTTTCGTGATTATAATATGCATAGGAATAAAATGTTTTCTAAAATAAACAGTTCTCAAAGAACTCATACATAGCCTGGTTCTTGTTTTAACTTTAATATATCAAACAAAATTCAGAACACCAGAAATAGCAATTCTAAAAAGTTTATATATACATTCATCCTTTTGAGTATGGCATTTAAATTACATTAGATGAAAACTGAAACCAAAATAATTCATTAAATAAGGGAAGAAAATTATTCCTAACCTGATGGTCAGAAAGTGAAAGCTGGTCCTCTGGAAAACCTGTTTGTCCCAGGAGATGGGTTTTGAATATGGAGTTGTGGTTCACTAATGTTACTTCTCCAGCATCCATCCTCATCCTATCAGCAATATCATCTGCGAAAAGAATCCAGAATTAGTTCAAGTCATATAATTCTTCAATAACTACTTTCCTATGAACAAATCTTTTCACCTAATAAAAATGATTCCCAAAGAACAGCTCTATAGTCAAATAAAACCTCTTTCATAACTAACCATTGGCCAGCAATCTCAAAATGTCATTGTCAAAAAGAGGCCCATGTGCAGAAATTGGCTCATTTGGAATTGACTGAGATCATCTGCCAAACAGTTCAAAACCTGTATAAGTATTTAAAAAAAAAAAACAAACCACATTTAATTCAAAGTTTCTTTAAAAAATTAAATTTTCCCTAAAGAAACGTTGAATGTTTTAACTAGAAAAGAAGTAACTACTTAAAAACACACACACACACACACACACACACACACACACACGGAAAAAAACTCATCATTCAAAAACAAACACTCAAAAACAGTTCATAACTGTTTATTTTCTTTGTCTAACTCAAAAAGTGCTTAAAAATGAATCCACCTGAACTGTCTTTTCTGCAAAAAGTATAATGTATACATATGGCTCTTGACAGATATCAGCTCAATTACTATAATACTGTGGCAGAACCTTACTTTATAACCATCTTTGAGATCTTTGTTAATATAAGAGAATAGAAGCAAATGAGAGTGACAGAATTCAGTGACTTACACTGACATCAGCAATTAGAGAAAAGGGAAACAAATGACCAGGTAAGAGAGACGGTAGACTAAGCAAAAGGAAAAAACAGAAACAAGAGAGAAGACTAATGTGAATCTAAAAGGAGCACATGAGATGTTATAAGATGTGTAAGATCTAACTGTATAGACTGTTCAACCTATTCCTAATTGGCTACTAGTCCTGACTTTGTATCGATCCCCTTTCTAGACATGAAGAACTATGAATAATGCAAAATGTTGCATTCATAGTGAATTCTGAATGTTACCAGCTAAGTGAAATTTTAAAATTTACCCTAATCAAATTATTTATCACATAGATGGTGGTATAACATAGTACAAAAGAACCGGGACTCTGAAACCAGGCTGCCTGAGTTTATATTCTGGCTCTGCCAGTTATAGTTGTTTCTTAACTTCTGTGTCTCACTTTCCTTGTTGATATTAAACACCCTTGTAAGACAGTTGTAAAAAATTAAATGAATTAATATATTTTAAGTGCTCAGAACAGGGCCTGGCACATAGTAAATGTTTGCTGGTGTGTATTTGGCTTTTTCAATACAATGAATGAGAAAATGGTTCCAAATGATGCTATAAACAGTGTCTCAACCAAGAGTATTGTCTAGTATTACAGTATTACATAATTAAGTTGAGATCTCTCTTAAGATTATTATTAAGCACAAAGATGCAAATACTGAAAATGTTAAAAACAAAACAAAACAACAACATTTTTTCATTCCAACCTAACTAATCAGAGTAACTAAAAGACTCAATTACTACTTCAGAGTTAGACTTACCCATGTCAGGTCTTTTCACATCACTGACTTTAGCAAAGATACAAAGTTCTACAAAAGAAGACAGAAAACGGAAATGTGACATACTGGAACACCTCTTTCATACAATTATAGAATAGGAAGCCATTCAAAGTGACATTTGTGTTCTTAGGAAAGAAAAATATAAAATGGTAAGAAGAGATGACTTGATAGAGAAAACAGACACTAAAACTAACCTGAGGCAATCTGAAACATTTCCAGAACCTGAGCTGTATTAGACAGCAATTACAGACTACCCACAGAATGACAGAACATTACAGCAAGAAGCAAGTTGGGAGTGCCAAACCTTAAAGATTGATTTGTATATATATGGTCATAAAGTTAGTGACTGAACTGAAATTACAACCTGGAAATTCTTCACAAACTGTTCCTTTATTACCTCATGCTAAACCATTTAATTAAAAAGTGATAGATCTTGGGGCGCCTGGGTGGCGCAGTCGGTTAAGCGTCCGACTTCAGCCAGGTCACGATCTCACGGTCCGTGAGTTCGAGCCCGGCATCAGGCTCTGGGCTGATGGCTCGGAGCCTGGAGCCTGTTTCCGATTCTGTGTCTCCCCCTCTCTCTCTGCCCCTCCCCTGTTCATGCTCTGTCTCTCTCTGTCCCAAAAATAAAATAAAAGTTGAAAAAAAAATTAAAAAAAAAAAGTGATAGATCTTGTGGTGGTCCTATTAGACTTCTTTTCTAGAAGTTTTACTCAGTGGCCAAACATAAAGCTACTGACACTCTAAGAACAATCAAGGAATATTTCCCAATTGTACTAAAGTACTTTTCTCTCCCATCATTAATTAAACTGCTACAAACCAAAGCCCCTTTACGTACATGAAATTTTCTCCTCTGATGTATCCAATTTTCCCAGAAAAAGGAAGTTAGAAGCCTAACTGTGTGGAACTAGGTTAATAAACATGTCCTTGGCACCCAAGCTTCTTGGCAGATTGAAGAGGAGACTAGGGATGGTAGCAGTCACACTTATTACCGTCATAATCTCATTACCAAATTTTTAAAGTTTATTTATTTTTTTGAGAAAGAGTCCACATGCATGCATGCAAAAGCAGGAGAGGGGCAGGGAGACAGAAAGAAAGAATCCAGAGCAGCCTCCATGCCCAGCACAGAGCCCAAGGCAGGGCTCGATCTCAGGACTCTGAGATGACCTGAGCTGAAATCAAGAGTCAGTCGCTTAACCAACTGAGCCACCCAGACGCCCCACCATATTTTAAAAAGATTGAGCATATCATCAACTTTAGTTTGTCATCAACCTTATCAATCAACTTCATCAACTTTAGCAATATCAGGACTTCAATCTACTAAGGGCTAGATGATGATAACAGGTATTCCTTATGGTCACAATAATGAAATGCAGGCACAAAGGAAGCCTGCTTGAGCTTTTCTTGGCATAGCTACAGACTAAGCAGAGCAATCATCTGATTACCCAGTCTTGCTGGGGAGGGCTCCCAAAGAATTTAAGCCTTATATTCAGGCTTCAAATATATTTCCAAATGCTCAACGTAACAAAAGGCTTCTATCTGGAAATTTTCCAGGTATTCTTTCCTCTTCTTCCTTTTTAAATAAAGCAGAATCCCCTGGGTTCCACATTAATAATTAAAGCCCCACATTTACATTGTAACACAAATGCATCCAGCTTCTTCAGTGTGCTTATGTTACTTTCTCTTTGGCATTTGCCTTTATGTTAGAAGTAGGGATATCTTACTCCAAGATTCAACATGAAATGCTGGATCTGGAAACGTTAATGCCACCAAACTCTTGTAACCCTAAGATTTTTTTGCCTTTTAAGAAAAGTATTCCGGGGTGCCTGGGTGGCTCAGTCGGTTAAGTGTCAGACTCCTGATCTCGGCTCAGGTCATGGTCTCACGGTTTGTGAGGCTCTACGCTGAAAGTGCGAAGCCTGCTTGGGATTCTCTCTCTCCCTCTCTCTCTCTGCCCCTTTTCAGCTCACGTGCTCTCTCTCTCTCTCTCTCTCAAAAATAAACTTTTTAAAAAAGCATTCAAACAATACTTCCTAGTTCACACATTGTTCATTTAATTTACTAAAAGAATATAAGCTATTACAGCTACTCAGGTGAAGTCAATAGCTGAACACAAAACAATAGGAAATTTGAAAGAAAAAAAAAGATGGCGAAGTCCTGACAGTGACAAAATGTAACAAGTATGGCAAAACATGTATAAGCTTACATGCAAACAGGTGACTGTAAAAGAGAATGTCTAGAGCCACAATGAAGTTACTAGAAAGTATTTACTTGAGGAGAGGCGATTAGCTTTATCCAGGACCAAATGTGGTTAGAATAATTTATGATATGAGGAGGGAATGGAAATATGGAAATGACCAAGTGAATCATTCTAGTCTGAACTCTGGATATGTATATGGTACAGTTCGTAGCATACACCACGTATTTGCTTGTGTTTCTCGTATTTTCACATGCCATCTCTCCCAGTTAGACTCTAACACCTCAACACTGTAACGCCCTAAAACACTGAGTATTCAATTCCTTTCATACACAAACATTTACTCTGCACCAATTACATACAAGGTATTAGGAATACAAAGATGAGTAAGAAATGGTCCCTGCTGCTGAAACACTGTCAACTGGGGGGAAGACAGATCCATAAAAAGATCCTCATAGCAAGAAAATAAAGCCAGTGCAATTGGTAGGAGGCGTGGGAGTCAGGTAAAGAAAAGACTTTCAAAGCAGTAGTCGAGTTACATCACCTTGGCCTGAAGTGGCAGAACCTGTTTTTTAATCCATTTGCTCCCTCTAGACTTAACTCATCAGATGGGTGACATGAAGACCATGTCTGCAGTCGGGATGAATTGGAATGGGGGGGGGGGGGGGATGAAAGAGGCTTCTCAAGAGAAAAATGAAATGAGGCTCCCAGACTGGGACTAAAGGGGAAAAAGGGATCTCTCAACTGGAAGAAGATTCAGGGATCATGCTTAAGAGAGGCATAAGGTTTCACTGTAACTGTAATTCCAAATTCTGTGTAATCTACCTTTCAACAGGAGCCCGTGACACCAACTAGCTCCACAAAGACTGAGGAGACGGTGTGATCTACTCCGTTCAGAATATCCAATTAGAACAAAGACGCGAAGTAAAGTAAGTGGTAGCCTCTATAAGGCTTTATATACATTTTATAAGCACCCCCCCCAAATAAGTGTACCAAACGTGAAGTGAAATGACCTCAACAAGGCTGACTTGAAAGTGATAAAGGAGTAAGTTATTGCCAACGAGATAAGTGAAAATACTGCAAAGGCACCGATAAACAGAAATCACCAAACTGAAGAGAAGCCGGGCATATAACCCAGAGAGACCACGTTAGGGCACACCAAGAAAGAGACGGTTCAAGGGAATTACCAGGAGGCGATGAGCCAGGTAAGCAAACCGTGGCAGTTAAGGGGGTTTTCATAACCTGGGCAGGAGGGTCCAGACGTTTCTTTCTGGTGGTGGCACACTAGCGATATCACGTCTCAGGGAGATACCACAGAGTAAAAGAGTTGGAGAAATGTTTACGGGAGACGCAGAAGTAGTCGAGAAATATCACTCAGGTCTCAAGGAAGGCGGGAGGTGAAGCAGGTGTAACAGAAAGCTGAGCTTCCCGGTGAAAACAGCTTTCCCGTGAGAGAAGACCCTGCTCGGGCGGGAAAGCCCCGAAATCCCAACCGGCCTTTTTGCCCCCAGGAGGGCTGGGCGCCGAGATGGGGCCTGTGGTAACGACAAGGGAGACGGCCTCTCGCCGGCCCGGGAGAAAGAGGCCTGAAGGAACGGCCTCGGGAAGCCTAACTAACGGCCGCCGGCCACATCCCGGCCGGTGGATAGCCGGGGGGAGGGGAGGTGGTCCCAGGGGGCGGGGCAGAGGAAAAAGCGCCGTCCCCACAGCCCTCCCAGCTTCCGCCCAGCCCAACCCAGGCCGCTGGGCCCGGACCGGCACTGCCTCCCGGCCCAGGCTCCCTCCATCCTCACCCCTCCCCCAGCTTCCCGCCGCCACTCACCGAACCGGAACCGGCTGCTATGCGAAGGGGTTTCCGGCCGGGCGCGGAACGCAAAACCCGGGAACCGCCGCGAACCGGAACAACCTCCACAACACCGGAAGAGCCGTCCGGTGGCTGTGGAGGGGCGGGGGTGGGGCGGGAGGTCAAAGAGCAGAGTTGAGGACTCGGGGGACGCCTGCGCAGTGTGGCCAGGCCTGAGAAGCCCGGGGACCATCTAAGGCTGAAGTCATAGTTTCCCTGTTCCCCTTTCAGTTTGGGATTTTTTCTCGTTCCCGTTCTCGTTCTCGGATTACTGTTAGTGTGCCCGTTGTCCTTCGCTTTTTCCTGTTCCCTCGATCCCCTTGCACGCCGTCTTCTGGTTCCGCTTGGCGATTTTTGCTCTCGCTCAGGTTTCCATGGCAGCTTTTTGCTGTGGCCGTCAATCGGAGGAAACTTGTGGCCACTTTGACGGATGTGGACCTGAGAGCTAACTCGAGCTCTATACCGTGTTTCATTGAGAATCACGGAACGTTAGTGCTTGTAGGAAATATTTTAATCTAACGGTTTCAGGGAAGTGAAGTCATTTCCCAAAGTTATAAAGTGCATGGGAGATCTGGGACTAGGAAACACGTTTTTTAATTTGCAGGCCTGCAGTCTTTGCACTACATCATGCTTGATTGGCCATTCGGGAGAAGAAAAAAAAAAGCAGTTTGGGATTAGTTTAAGTTAGATTCTGGAA
Source organism: Felis catus (assembly GCF_018350175.1). Classification (NCBI taxonomy): domain Eukaryota; kingdom Metazoa; phylum Chordata; class Mammalia; order Carnivora; family Felidae; genus Felis; species Felis catus. The sequence continues at coordinate 74,898,523 of NC_058374.1, forward strand.
ACTTGTGGCACTTTACAGACCTCTGGAAGAGTTTGAAACATAGGGAGAGGTGTGAGGAAAGCTATTGGCGGTCCACCAAAGACCTACTTTTCCGAGTAAAAATAGAAAAGGATCCAGGAGTCTGCCCTCTGAAGAACTAAATGGCCCTGGTGTTGCTCCTGTGACTGAATGGATTAACATATAATCTGTGCTCTACTTAAAAAAAAAAAAAAAAAAAAAAATTGGAAGAAATATGTTTATTCATTCAGACTTTTTACAAAGTCCTTCAACTTGGCCTCTGGACTCAGGCCCTGTCTAGAAGGCTTGGAGAAATGCTTCTGAGTAGACCCTTTAGACCTCAGAAGTCTGAGCTCAGACTTTATTAAAAGAACGGGAGTCTCTGTAGGCCCCAGCCTCTTACCTACTCTGGAAAAAAGGAGATGCTTGCTGAATTCAGGAGATCTTGCCCTGTCAAATACATAAAAGTAGATTATTTGCATCACTTCACATGCTGATACTACATATTGTCATGTAGTATTGGGCATACCTGATCCGTATCAGTTTTGTCCATCTTAAATCATTCCATAGATCTGTTCATATGGATTAAACTCCGTCTCTATTTCTAGGAGACAGCGATGCATAAGGAGGAATTTCATCTGAAATTTTTCATGTGTGTGATTCAATCTCGCGGGTTAGTCAGGACTCCTCAGAGCACAGGTACCATTGTCTCCTGATTATACACCAGTGACAAATGGGTTCTCTTGCAAGAATTTTGATACAGGATGTAAAATTTACTAGTCTAAATGTAGGCTTTAGGGGTCAACTGACTTTATTCCATCCCCACTATCGTAAAATATTTGTCACTGAGTCATGTCTCTTCCTTGCACAAGTATCAACTGAGATTTTGGTCTGATATGTGGAAATAGGCCCAGGCAGGTAAGGAGGACTTGGGAGTTAAGGAAGAACAAAATTTATAGCACATGACATGGTAGTTGATTTCTCTGTCCTTTGTGAATTATTTTAACCTTTCTGGGCTCATCTGTGGGAGTCCTGGTTACAATTGTCATTGATACTCTAAAACCTATAAGATAGAGTTCCAAAGAAAAATGGCTTTCTATTACATCTCAGTCTCAAAGTATCTAGAGATATGTTCTGCTTTTCTCTCATTTATGTCAAAGGAGTAGAACCTTTTTCAGGTAAGATAATATTGAGAAAAGTCATCACTTCTCTAATTTTTCACTGAATTATGGAAAAAAGGCCCTGGACAGCTGAGAGTTACAGAGAAAATGAAGGAGAATAAGTAGCACTTCCTTCCCTGAATCCCACCTTGAGGATAACCTCAAGTAACCTAGAGATACTGCTTTTCAGGGGGAGAAGCTTCAACTTCCAGCATGCTCATACAAAAGCCACCACCTGAGATAGACAACATGAAGTATCTACATGCTACGGATGGTCCAGACACTGTGGAAGGCATACCTATTTTGAAAACTGGTGAGGCATGTAGTTAAACAAGGGGGTGGGGAGAGGTGGAAAGGAGTGTTGGAAAATGAAGTTTATGCATACATTATAAATTAGGATACAACTACCAAATTTGAAATATGAATTAAGACACAAGGGAGAAAGTGTGTGTGTGTGTGTGTGTGTGTGTGTGTGTGTGTGTGTGTGGTGGAGGGGACATAGAGAAAGTAGAAGATCATCTGGGAAACTAGAAAGAGGGACAGTTCTCTCTATGAAGAACACCTTAATTTAGTCAATAGTAATTCAACTGGCTCATAACTGTAAGGCACTAATCTAGTTTATACTATTATTAGCAACCTGGATATGTAAAAATGTGAAACTCAATGGACTATATAAAGGAGTTATTATATTGCAAAGTGATTCCAAATATTGTAAAAACTACTCACCTTAGGAATCCATTTAGTAACAAATTTCTGTTGTATATTTTAAATAGTGTTTAACTCACAATTTATATGAAACATTGGAAACACATCCCTAGGTTTCCTCTCAAATGAAATACATCTATATTGGAGTCAGTTCACTGCAAACATTGCATTCCCACATGTGCCCCAAAATAGACTAGAAATGATAGAGACATTGTACAAATTATACATATAAGACATAACCTTGTCATTTTTCTAATAGTTTACAGTTTGACAGATTATTTAGTCCAGATTATTTAGTCCAACTCCTTATATTTCAGGAAGAAATTCAAGTCTAAAGTGATCTTCCTCAAGAACTTAAATTCATTGGAATAATTAGTCTCAGCACCTGTGAAATATATTGCAGCATTTATCCAATAATCTTTTGAGCAGTTACTATTCAAAGTCATTATTCTAGGCTCAATAGCTGTGAACACAAACTAGCATTTTCCCTTTCCCCCAGGAGCCTCTGATCAAGAAGGGAGTTAAGTGAAGAGCTTGATAGTTTTGAGTAAGTGAGTAAGTGAAGTGCTTGATACCTTTGGTTCGAAATGAGTGAGTAAGTGAAGTAAGTAAGTGAAGGGCTGGATACCTTTGGTTCAAAATGTTGAATTTCAAAAGAGGATGCCACAGAGATGTAGGGAAGGCAGGGACCAACTGACTGCTTAGGCAGAGCTTCACTGAACTCTAGCAGGGCACCATGTAGGCAGGGCACTATGGTCCAAGAGCCAGTCCTAAGCTTTGAAATGCATAAACTATGGCTTAATTCAGTCTCATAAGTGAACCTAGAGTTAACCATACTCACAAGAAAATGGTTTATACACAAGAATATCAACTTATGAAGACTTTGGAGTAATATGTATCTATATATGACAACGATGTGGGGTCTGTGTCCCTTTAATCAGACTTGCTTTGCCCATCCATAAACAGCTGTTAGGTATAAGAAATAAGCCCAGCTGGTGGCCTTGTCCTACAGTTCCTTGAATTTGTATAGATTATTTCTTATTCCTTTATCTTCCCTGCTTTTCTCATTCTCATTTTGCTCTATACCTAATACTCACTTCAGACCCTCTTAGCTCTGATGACTCATTTGGACCTGCTTCTGTGGTTTGAACTCAGCATTATCCCATGGAAAAAAATTCTGATGTTAACTTCTGCCTTTAAGCACTGAGACCCCAGGTAAGAGCTACAGTGAATCCTTCCAGCTTTCCCACTAGAGATGAAGAATCAATATTGGGACCTCTGTTCCTCCTTATCTGTCTCTCTCCCATCTGCTTCCCTTTGTTTCCTTCCTTCCTTCTTCCCTTCCTCCTTTTCTTCCTCCTTCTCTACTTCCCTCCTTTTTATTCCTTCCAAGAAAATTGGCTGAGCGCATACTATGTCCGGCACTATAGTTGGCACTGGGAATAAAGCAGCAAACAAAACAAGTACGTTGCCTACTTGCATGAAGTTTTAGTCTTGTGGGAGTAAGAAGTAATCACATAATCACACACAGTGGGATTATTCGAATGGTCCTAGTACCATGGAAAACAATAATATTACATAATTAGAATGTAAAAACAGGGTACCTAACCTGGCCTGAGAGGTTGGAAACACCTTTTCTAAGGAAGTCCTGAAAGATGAGTGTGACTTAGCCAGGAAGAGGGGGTAGAAAAGCTTTTTGGGAAAGAGGACAGTAGAATCTGAGTTGAGAAGGAGTTTGGCTCATTAGAGGAATAGAGAAGACCAGTAGAACTTGGGTGAGGGAAGAGTAGCTGGAGAGTGAACTATAAGAATAGTATAAGAGCCAAATCATGCTATGCCTTCTAGGTCAAATCACTGAAGAGTGACAGGTCTGGCCCCTGGGTTGAAGATGAATTGGAGGGGGCAAGAGTGGTCACCTGATCTGGTGGGATGGCAAATGTCACTGTCTTGCTCCATTCCTCACGTAGGGCATGAGTGAGGAAATCATGCCATCAAATAGCATGGTTGGCAGAGGTAAGCCCAGAGCTACTGATGCCAAAACACCCCCAAAGCCTGGCCTGGCGTCCCTCAGCTGCTGCTGCTGCTGCCAGCCTGAAGAATGCATAGGGACTCCTTCTAGGATGGTCAGCTTCTTGCCCCAAGTGAAGCTATATGTGGACATGCTGAGCTCTAATCCTGAAGAAAAATGGAACACATTTTGTTTCTAATCTCACACTTGGCAGGGAAGCAGCTGCAGTTACTATTTTCTCCAAATCCCTGCACATTAGAATAGACAGCTCTGCCTGTACTATGATGAGGCAGGCTGTGTGTGTGTGTGTGTGTGTGTGTGTGTGTGTGTGTGTGTTTCTGGCCTTTAGAGGGTCAGTTCCTAACATAGGGAAGCCATTGGTTCCCACACTGGGGCACAGCAAAGGAGTGAGTCACCTAGGCCCTAACCTTTGCAAAGAATGGTGGTTAGAATTCCCGGGGAGCCGAGAGTGTAAGACCATCATCTCCAGCAGAATGGCTCATGGGCAGCAGGTAGCTTTGTGGGCCAGACTCTGGTCCAGCGGATCCAGCTGCCCACTAGACCTAGAGCCTCTCCTCTGCATATACCACTCCTGTTCACTGATGGACAGCCGGCCTTAGTAACCTGTGACTCCTGAGATGACTACATATCGGGCTGCAAATGAGGGAGCATACCAGACACCCATCTGCCCCTGTGTTACCACTTCTCCTTGGAAGGGTAAGACCTTACTACCAGATTCCTCACTTCAGTTAGGCTATCTGTCACCAGCATGGCCGACGTTCCCCCCACCATTCTGTTCTTTTAACAGTGAGACCATCAAACCTGCTCACGCCCTGGTTTATGCAGACCAGGATGCAAAGTTTCTCCAACACTGTGAATGCAACTGATACGTAAAGATGTCACCATAGCCAAAGTTTCTTCCAAGCAGGTTATACTGTTTTCTGCATCAGACACAAGATTCTCCATATACAGATGCCATGTTATAAGTGACCCAAGAACCTGTACCCTTGTTGAAGGAAAATCAGTGGGGGTTCTGCCTCTATAAAGATCATCTTAGTCTCAACTAGTTGCCATTCAACATTGATCTCCTGGTCCCAACCTTCTAGGACCAGCTGCAGAGAACTTAAGTTTTCATGAAGCTGAAACTCTCAGGGCTCTTTAAATGTAAACTGAATTGGGAAGATCATTGAGTAAGAAAATAGCCTTACAAATTCTCTTCTTTCAGTCAAATATGCAAGGATACCATTAGACCTGTGGAACACTTTTTCCCCCCAATCAATCTTTTATTGATTAATAGAGAAAATCTCATGCATCCTCTTAGGCCACCCTACTCTGGGTGGTCCCCTATCAAACTGCCTCTCAAGTCAACCCAGATAAATAGATTTAAGAACTAAATATATATTCCTTGGAATATAGTGCTTACTAAAACATCTAACCCTTTCACATGCTTGATGAGGTATTAGTAGATCTGAAGTGGAAGACTCCCAGGATTGTCTTATGTAATTATTATTTGTCTTCTCTGTTCTGATACCCACCCCCCCCCCCTCAAAGCTTACCTCTTTAAGGAAAGAAAAAGTTTATCTGGTCTAAGCTTGAGGCTACATATCTTAGCTGAAGAGTTTATTTTCCTCTGCCTTAATCAAGGCTTGAAGTTAGTGCCTTCAGCCTATAGTAGAGGTCATCTGGACACCTGTGACTTCTTTCCTGAGCTAGCTTTCCCAAGAATTTGATAGTAATTGGTGAAAATGACTTCATAGGACCTATTCAAGCCTTTTTGGCATGCAAGTTCATTTTTCAAGTGATGGTGTTCTCAGACCTCCACAACTTGGAACAATTGTTCTCAAACTTTATCGTGCATCAGAATACCTGGAGGGTTTGTTAAACCACATTGCTGAGACCCCAGCCCTAGAGTTTTTGATTCAGTAGGTTCCAGGTCAGACCCAAGAATTTGCATTTCTGACAAATATCCAGATAATGCTGAATCTGCTAAACTGGCATTGTCTTAAACCAGTGCCCTACATCAGAAACATTAGTATCAGTGGCTGGTGGCGGCTGCTCTGTCTCCAGGAGTCATCCTCTCCCAGCCAGAGCCAAAGATGACTCTCTAGTGCAGACAGTGGTTTACTGTCTATGCCCAGGGTCTCTCCTTAAGGAGTTTTCCATTCTGGTGGAAGGAAACATAATTACTAGATGAGATCTAGGAGTTTTGTAGGAGTGAGAGGACCAGATAGATGTTCCAACTCAGAGAGAGGCTCATACCCAATTGCTGCATGTATTTCACAACATCAACCCACCACATCATTGTAGCCCATTTACAATTCTGAGTCAAGTCCAAAGGAAATCTTAGTGATCCTCTGGTATGACACTCCTACCTTATTCCTGTTTTAGAACCTTTGCATTTGCCCTTCTCCCTATCTGAAAGCTGTTCCTCCAAAGGTAGCATGGTTTTCTTTCTTGTATGTTCAAACCTCTTCCTAGAATGTCATCTCAGCAAGGTTTTTCCAGTCCACCCTATTTAAGATAGCACCTTTGTCACTCTGCTTCTTCTTTTTTTTAAGTTTACTTATTTAAGAGGGAGCAGGTGTACAGCAGGGAATTGGCAGAGAGGGAGACAGAGAGAGAGAGAATCCCAAGCAGGCTCCACATTGCCAGCACAGAGCCCAACACAGGGCTCAAACTCACAAACCACGAGATCATGACCTGAGCCAAAACCAACTGACAGAGCCACCCAGGTGCCCCTGTCACTCTGCTTCTTTGCTCTGCTTTATTTTTCTTCAAAGCACATATCACTACTTGATTTATTTGTTTATTATCTGTTTTCCTCACTAGAATGTATGAGGACAGATCTTTTTTTTTTTCCATCCTGGATCCCCTTGAGTCTAGAACAGTGCCTACCATGTAATAGGTGCTCAGTATTTGCTGACTGAATGTGTGAAACCTAGAGTAATGCTATTTCCTATTCTTCTGGGTTAGAGTCATACCTGGACAACTGCCATACCTACTTCTCATTCCCAAATGTCCTGGTACACCATTACTAGCATCCTTAACATCATCTTCATCATCTCATCACAGTGGTCTAAATGTAGATCTGTACTCATTCCATAGTCATGACACCATCCTTGTGGTAATGAATGGGCTCATGAGTATGGCATACATCATTCTCTTTATTGCCCCCCCCCCCAATCTGTGCCAGCGTTAGGTAATCATTGTCAAAGAGATGTTCTGTCTTCATGATCTACTCAACTTTCTGGTAATAATGTCTAGCTTTATACTGGTTTGGAGGGTACTGTCCAAAGCTTTCTATATCTTCATTTACCTACCCACTACTTAGCAGAGCTAACGGTCAGGGCATATGAACCACATACTTTAGAATACTTCAGCTGGTTTACTGAAGTGCCCTACTAGCTCAGGATGCTAGTAATGGTGTACCAGGACATTTGGGAATGAGAAGTAGGTATGGCAGTTGTCCAGGTATGACTCTAACCCAGAAGAATAGGAAATAGCATTACTCTAGGTTTCACACATTCAGTCAGCAAATACTGAGCACCTATTACATGGTAGGCACTGTTCTAGGGGATCAGTGGATGGAAAAAGGGGATCCAGGATGGAAAAAAAAAGATCTGTTCTCATGGAGCTTACATTCTAGTGAGGAAAACAGATAATAAACAAATAAATCAAGTAGTGAAAGTGCTTTGAAGAAAAATAAAGCAGAGCAAAGCACCTATCTAGGTGTTGCAGAATTGTCTTTAAACATCTTTGGACACTTCTCTCCTCCAGAATGCCTTCTTTTATAATAACTATAATTTTTGCACCTACTCTCTGCCTAGACTTCATGCCAACATCTCAGTAGCTAACTGGTATCTGGAGAGTTCTGTGAAGTCCAAGAGGACCTTCTAAATACCTTCCTGTTCTTCCTGTTTAATATAAAGAATATGCCTTTCATTGTTTGTTACCAAGGCATGACATATGAGGTGAGATATCATTTGGCATTTCTATGTGCATATTAGCTTTTCCTGACATGCTGAAAACAGGAAGACCACCACCAGATAGTACAAGAAAGAAGAAATAGTGGATTTTAACCACATGGGCTTCTCAGTCCAGCTGGCCTTCTTTTGGGTTCAGTCCTTTTTTTTCCCCCTCATTGTCTGCCAAGTCCTCTAAATTCTGAATTTTAGCTACCAACCGCAACAACTGAATAAAGCTGATTATAGTTGGACAAAGTTCTAGATTTCCACCAGCCCCCTAGTTACCTAAATCATTAGAACAGGCATAGGCCCCCTTGAGAAGCCTATCAGAGGGCCCCAGTGCAAACCGAGGACATTTCAGCTTTCTCCTTTAGAGGAAGTGTCCAGGGTATCCTTTTTCAGCCCCATTAAACCACACCAGCAATGAAAGTAATCTTGGAATGAGTTCAAATTCAGCTGCTGGCTTAGTTTGTTTGCCTGGAGAATTTGTTGGTCTCATCTCTTTTTTTGTCTATCTAACTTGCTGCTTTGCTCTTGTAATTCCTGGTCCTAAACTCTAATAGGCTGTGCAATTTACTCCTGACACTTTATTTAGGCACCCTAGTTTGTATGGCAATGTTTAGACCTCTTCCTCAACCCCCTCTTCCTTAGCCACCATACTGTGTTTACCTGTAGGCTTCATGTACCTGTCTGAGGGATGCTTCTCAGCCTCCCCCATTAGAGGGATGAGGGTTGGACATATGTCATATTTCCTACAACTGCCCAGATCTCAAAATTCTCTCCCATCATCAATCTACCATAAAATTATGTATCCAAATTTTGATATGTAAGATAAATCAACCATAGCCAGCTAAAATACCCTTTACAAGTTGTTCACATTCCTTAGAAACTATATTTGAAATTTAAAAGTTGGTTGATAAACAGAAAAGTAGGTAAAAGTGAAACATATGGTCTTGGAATTTAGGATTAAAATTAAAGAAAATCTATTTTTATTTATTTTATTTTATTTTTTATTTTTTTCAATATATGAAATTTATTGTCCAATTGATTTCCATACAACACCCAGTGCTCATCCCAAAAGGTGCCCTCCTCAATACCCATCACCCCCCCCCCCACACACACACACACACGCACCCCATCAACCCTCAGTTTGTTCTCAGTTTTTAAGAGTCTCTTATGCTTTGGCTCTCTCCCACTCTAACCTCTTTTTTTTTTTCCTTCCCCTCCCCCATGGGTTTCTGTTAAGTTTCTCAGGATCCACATAAGAGTGAAAACATATGGCATCTGTCTTTCTCTGTATGGCTTATTTCACTTAGCATCACACTCTCCAGTTCCATCCACGTTGCTACAAAGGGCCATATTTCATTCTTTCTCATTGCCATGTAGTACTCCATTGTGTATATAAACCACAATTTCTTTATCCATTCATCACTTGATGGACATTTAGGCTCTTTCCATAATTTGGCTATTGTTGAGAGTGCTGCTATAAACATTGGGGTACAAGTGCCCCTATGCATCAGTACTCCTGTATCCCTTGAGTAAATTCTAGCAGTGTTATTGCTGGGTCATAGGGTAGGTCTATTTTTAATTTTTTGAGGAACCTCCACACTGTTTTCCAGAGCGGCTGCACCAATTTGCATTCCCACCAACAGTGCAAGAGGGTTCCCGTTTCTCCACATCCTCTCCAGCATCTATAGTCTCCTGATAAGGAAATCTATTTTTAAAGAGCTAATCACTGTTTCATTATCTCATCCATCTCTCTAATGCTGGAATATTTGTATCCCTTAGTGTTTTACTCAAGAACAGTACAAATAAACAGTGACAAATTCTTACTATCCAGGTTATATTTTCTCTTAATTCATTTACCCTCAATTAATATATTCATGTCATAAGAATTTGATACATTATAATTCTTAGTTGGGTTATTTATTTCTTTAATTATATCCCAGGTCCAGTGAAATGTAAACTTCCTGTGAACCTTTGATAGTCCCTCCAGATTTAAACTCGTAGGAGTTTATTATAACTCATTACCTGGCACAGTGGCTAGCATATAATGAGTCCTCAATAAATGTTTGTTGAATGTATGAATTAATAATGAATAGGGATTTCTCAAGATTCTTATTAGGGAGACATTTATATAGGGCACCTGGATGGCTCTTGATTCTGGCTCTGAGCTGACAGTGTGGAGCCTGCTTGGGATTCTCTCTTGCCCTCTCTCTATGCCCCTCCTCTGCTTGCACACACTCTGAATTAATTAATTAATTAATTAATTAATTAATTAAAGTTATTTTAAAAAGTGGAGGACATTTATAGCTATTTCTCAATATGATGTATTTTTCCCATCAGCTGTCTCTATTTTGTGTTGGTTTTTACTAGCATAATTCTCAGAAAATAACATCTTCAAGTTTGGAGATTGCACTAAGATGACCATAAGCAAGGCCTAAGTACTTCTGAGAAAATGCTTCTGTTCTGGCACTCCCACCCCCAACTGACCTGAAAGTTCCCTACGTGCCTTTTGAGATAGTATTTCCTTGATTTGTGCTTACATAGTTTTCCAGAAACTCCTGGGCATGATTGATCCCTGGACAGAAAAAGGAGTCTAAAGGATCAAGTGTCTTGGGATAAGACTATAAGTAACAGTGACATTTCCTTGCTTTCACCTAGTTAAGGTAGACTAATTAATACAGTAATTCATTAAGAACACTTTCAATGAAGACTTAAGAGTTGGTTTTGGGTAGGGGCACTTGGCTGGCTCAGTTGGTAGAGCATGTGACTCTTGATCTTGGGGTTGTAAGTTTGAGCCCCACATTGGATATAGAAATTACTTAAAAATAACGTTTTTATTATTATTTTTTTTAATGTTTATTTTTGACAGAGAGAAAGACAGAGCACGAGAGGGGGAGGGGCAGAGAGAGAGGGAGACACAGAATCTGAAGCAGGCTCCAGGCTCTGAGCTGTCAGCACAGAGCCCGAAGCGGGGCTCAAACTCACAGACCACGAGATCATGACCTGAGCCAAAGTCGGACGCTGAACCGACTGAGCCACCCAGGCACCCCTAATAATAAAATATTTTTTTAAAAAAAGAGTTAAGAGGTGCCTAGGTGGCTCAGTCAGTTGAGCGTCCAACTTTGGCTCAGGTCATCATCTCATGGTTCATGAGCTTGAGCCCTGCATTAGATTCTGTCCTGACAGCTCAGAGCCTGGAGCCTGCTTCGGATTATGTGTCTCCTTCTCTCTCTGCCTCTCTCCTGCTTATTCTCTGTCTCTCTGTCTCTCCCCCCAAAACAAATAAACAGTTAAAAAACAAGCAAACAAATAAACAAAGAGTTGGTATTTGGTAGAAGGAGGCAGGAATGGATTTCTTCTCAAATTTCAATCTTTATGTTAAAGTTAGAAACTCCAGAATGTAGGGGGAACTTTTCCAGCTTTTCCTTTCCCAAAACTTTGACATCTTTATTGAGATATAGTCCACATATCATAAAATTCACCTACTTAAAGTATATAATTTGGGCTTTGGAATTCCAACTTCTCATTCCTCATGTAAGTAGCTTGGAAGTCATCACCACATCAATAAGTAATAAGTAAAAGTAAAAAGACTGAAATATTAACAGTTCTTCTTGGATTCATAAGAAACTGCTAGCCCCAAAGTTGGAGAGACAGATAGACAAGTAGAGTTAATCACAGGTTCCTAGAGCAGAGACGCATGAGCGGAAGTCTTCTCGGAACCAGTGATGAGGTAACAAGTTGTTGGAGGCTCAGTGTAGAATTCCGAGAGTTGAAAACTACAGGGGGACCGAGTCAAAGGGAGTCCCCATAATACTGTGAGATTTTCTTTCAGGAGCTCAATTAGATTCTCACAGCAATATCAGAAAAATCCCCTGGAGCTTCCAACAGGGTGAGGAGAAAAGGAAACATTTGAAATACATGAGAGCATTCTTTTCCTGTTAACAAGCCCCGCCTTCAGAGGAAACTAGTTAACCAGGGCCTAACTGACCTGAGGAGGAAAAATACCCAACTCTAGCCCATTCTAGCCATCCTGTCCCACCTAAAGGGAGAAAAACCTGAGAAATGCTTGTGAAGTTCACAGTCTAGAGGCATAAGCTGAAATGTAATCATAAGACTATAGAATGCTTCCTTTCCTCACCACATCTTATCACCACATGACTAAAGGCCTATGTACAGCACTTCTTTTTACCCATTACATCATGTCTGGCTATCAAGAAAAAATTACAGGCATATAAAAAGGCAAAAAACACAATTTGAAAAGACAGAGCAAACATCAAAACCAAACATGGCAGGGATGTTGGCATTAGCAGACTAGGAATTTTAAAAACCTATGACTAATGTACTAAGGACTGTAATGAATAAAATAGCATGCAAAACAGAGAAGCAATGTAAGCAGACAGATGGAAATCCTAAGAAAAAGCACCCCCTCCCAAATGCCAGAAATTTAAAAAAAAAAAACACTATAACAGAAATGAAGAATGCCTTTTGTATTAGTAAACTGAACATGGCTGAGGAGAGTCTCTGAACTAGAGGATATATCAATACAATTCTCAAAAACCAAAAAGAGAGAGAGAGAGAGAGAGAGAGAGAATGAAGACTGAAGAACATATAACAGAATACCCAATGACTGTGGTACAACTACAACAGATGTAACATACACATAATCAGAATACCAGAGGGAGAAAAGAAAGAGAGAAAGGAACAGAAGAAATATTTGAATCAACAATGATTGATAATTTCTCCAAATTAATGTCAGACATCAAACCACAGATCCAGGAAGCTCAGTAATATGCTAAATAAATAAATAAATAAATAAATAAATAAATAAATAAATAAAATCAAGCTCCTACACCTAGGTATATTATTTTCAAATTACAGAAAATCAAAGATAAAGAAAAAGTACCAGAAGCCAAAGGAAAAAAACACCTTACCTATAGAAGAGCAAAGATAAGAATTACATCTGACCTCTTCTCAGAAACTATGCAACCAGGAAGAGAGTGAAGTGAAACATTTGAAATGTAGAGAGAATAAATCAGAACCAGAATTCTGTACCCTGCAAAACTATTGTTTAAAAGTGAAGAAATAGACTTTCTCAGACTAATTGAGGGAATTTGTTGCTAATTTGGGGGTTAAGGGCACAGTTGAAAATCTATATATAACTTTTTATTGCCCCAAAACTTAACTACTAATAGCCTACTGTTGACTGGAAGTCTTACTAATAACATAAATGGTCAATTAACATATTTTGTATGTTATATATATTATATTCTCACAATAAAGTGAGCTAGGGAAAAGATAGTGTTATTAAGAAAATCATAAGAAAAAAAGCGAATCATAAGGAATAAAAAATCCATTTACGGTACTGTAAAAAATCTGCATATAAGTGGACCTGCACAGTTTAAACCAGTGTTGCTCAAAGGTCAACTGTATATGCTTATGTATGTTTATATATAACTGAAATGAATGACAGCAATGGTACAAGGGATAGGAGAAAGGAATTAGGATTATTTTGTTATTTTAGGTATTCACACCACTCGTGAAGTGGTATAGTGCTACTTGAAAGTGGACTTAGATTAGTTGTACATAAATATTGCAAACTCTAGGGCAGCCACTGAAAAAGTAAAAAAGCATTACTGATATGCTAAGAAAGGAGAATGGAATGATATAGACTGCTCAGTTAAAACCACAAAAGGCAGAAAAAGAGTAGAAGACAAAAATAGGAACAAAGAACAAGGGCAATAAATAGAAAACAGCAATGAATGTGGTAGATATTGACCCAACTATGTCAATAATCACTTTGAGTGTCAATGGTCTAAATGCATCAATTAATGTATTGTCAGAGTTAATCGAAAACATGCCCCAACTATGTGTTAACTATAAGAAAACCACCATAAATATAAAGATACATATAGATTAAAGGTAGAGGTAGAAAAATATATCATGCTAATGCTAGTTTTAAAAAGGAGCAATAGCTCTATTAATTTCAGACACAGCAGACTTCAAAGTAAAAAAAGTTATCAAATATAAAGAAGGGCATTGCATAATGATAAAGGGGTCAATTCTCCAATAAGATATAACTTCTTAATGTATATGCACCTAACAACGCAGCATTAAACTACCTGAGGCAAAAGCTAATAGAAGTGAAAGGAGAAATAGATCCACTATCAGAATTGGAGACTTCAACACTCTTCTTTCTGAAAGGGACAGATTCAGCAGACAGGGAATAGGTAAAGACATAGCTGAACTTAACAACACCATCTATCAAATGGATATAAATGACATCAACAGTTCATCCAACAGCAGCAGAATACACATTTTTCTCAAGCTCACATGGAACATTCACCAAGATAGACCACATTCTGGGCCATAAAACATACCTTAACTGAAAGAACAGAAATTCTACAATGTTTGTTTTCAGGCCATAATGGAATCAAACTAGAAACCAATAATAGAAAACTGGAAATCCTGAATACGTGGGGACTAAACAACACATAAATAACACATAAAGAAGAAATCTCAAGAAAAATTTAAAAATATTTTGAACAAAATGAAAATTAAAACACAACTTACCAAAATTTGTTGGATGTAGTGGGAGCAGTGCTTAAAGGGAAATTTATAGTATTGAGTGCATATATAAGAAAAAAAGGTCTAAAAGCAATTACTGAAGTTTCCAACTTGGGAAACTATAAGAGAAGACCAAATTAAATCCAAAGTAAGCAGAAAAAAAGAGATAATAAGAATTAGAGCAGAAATCAATAAAATTGAAAATAAAAAATCAATGAAACCATAAGCTGGTTCTTTGAAAATATCAATAAAATCAGTAAGACTTAAACAGGCTAACTAAGGGGAAAAAAGAGAGGACACAAATTACTTCTATCAGAAATAAAAGAGGGACATCACTACAGATTCCAGGGAAAGTAAAAGGACAACAAAAGAATATTATGAACAACTCTGTGCCCACAAATTTGATAGCCTAAATGAAATGGACCAATTCCTTGAAAGATACAATGTGCCAAATCTCACACAAGAAGAAACAGATGACCCAAATAGGCATAAATCTGTTAAAGAAATTGAACTAATAAATAACTTTTCAAAAAAGCACCAGGCCCAGATAGATTCCTGGTGCATTCTATAAAACATTTAAGGAAGAAATTTTGCCAGTTTTCTATAATCTCTTTCAGAAGATAGAAGCAAAGGGAATACATTTAACTTACTCGACGAGGTCAGCATTACCATAATACCCAAACCAGACAAAGATGTTAAAAGAAAAGAAGACTACAGATCAACATCTCTTATGAACATAGATGTAAAAATCCTCAATAAAATATTATCAAATTGAATTCAATAAAGTATAAAAAGAATTATATACCATGATCAAGAGCCATTTGATCTGGTTCAACATTTGAAAATCAATTAATTAGCAAATTGAATCCAAAAAAGTATAAAAAGAATTATATACCATGATCAAGAGTAATTTATCACAGGTATTCAAGGCTGGTTCAACACTTCAAAATTAATTAATATAATTCATCACATAAACAGATCAAAATAGAAAAATCACATGATCATATCAATAAATACAGAAATAGCATATGACAAAATCCAACACCCATTCATAATAAAAATTTTTAGTAAACTAGGATTATAGGAGAACTATCTCAACTTGATAACAAATATCAGTGGAAACTTACAGTTAACATCATACTTAATATTGAGAAACTTGAAGCTTTCCCACTAAGATAAGGTACAAGGCAAAGATGTTTCTCTCATTACTCCTTTTCAACGTTGTACTAGAAGTCTTAGCTAATGCAACAAGTCAAGAAAAGCTAATAAAAAGTGTACTGATTGAGAAGGAAGACATAAAACTGTCTTTGTTCACGGGTGATATGATTGTTTGCACAGGAAATTTCAAAGAATTAACAAAAACTCCTGGAACTAATCAGTGATTATAGGAAGGTTATAGGATGGAGGTTAATATGCAAAAGTCAATTGTTTTCCTGTATACTAACAATGAAAAAATGGAATTTGAAGTTAAAAACACACTACCATTTACATTAGCACTCCCAAAATGAAATACTTAGGGATAAAGCTAACAAAATATATACATTGTCTTTATGAGGAAAATTTTAGAAACTCTGGTGAATGAAATAAAAGAAGAACTGAATAGAGAAATATTCCATGTTCACAGATAGGAAAACTCAATATTGTCTAGATGTCAGTTCTTCCCAACTTAGTATATAGATTAAATGCAATCCCAATCAAAATTCCAGCAAGTAATTTTATGGGTATCAACATATTGGTTCTGAACTTCATATGAAGAGACCAAAGACCCAGAATAGCCAACATGATATTGAATGAGAAGAACAAAGTTGGAGGACAGACCCTACCTACCTTCAAGATTTACTGTGAAGCTAATCAAGACATTGTGATATTGGTCAAAGTATTAACAACTAGATCAGGGGAAGAGAATAGAGGGTCCAAAAATAGACCCTCATGAATATAATCAATTGATCTTTCACATAGGAGTCAAGGCAGTACAATTGAGCAAAGATAGTCTCTTCAACAAAAGATGATGGAACAACTGGACATCCATGGGCAAAAAAGTGAATCTAGACACAGACTTTATGCCCTTTACAAAAACTAATTACAAATGGATCATAAACTTAAATATAAAATGAAAAAATATACAACTACTGGAAGATAACATAGGACAAAACCTAGGTGACCTTGGGTATGGTGATGACTTTTTAGATACAATACCAAAGACATTACTCATGAAGGAAATTCAGTTGACCCTTGACCAACACAGGTTTGAAATGTGTGAATCCACTTACTTATACACAGGTTTTTTTTTTTACAGTACAGTACTATAAATGTATTTTCCTTATGACTTCCTTAATAATCTTTTCTCTAGCCCACTTTAAGAATACAGTATAATAGTATAATATACAAAATATGTATTAATCAACTATTTACATTATTGGTAAGGCTTCCAGTCAACAGTAGGCTATTAGTACAGTTGACTCTTGAACAACACAGGGCTTAAGGGCACCAACCCCTTATGCAGTTGAAAATCTGCATATAACTTTTGACTCCCCCAAAAGTTAACTACTAACAGTAGTAACTATTAACTATGCACAAGTAGACCCATGCAGTTCAAACCCATGTTGTTCAAGGGTGAACTGCAATTAAGTTTTTTGGGATTCAAAATTTATACACAGATTTTTTATTGCATAGGGGTCACATGACTCAAGGGCCAACTACAATTGATAAGCTCAACTTCATTAAAATGAAAGCGTACAATTCAATGGTATATACTATGTTCATAGAGTTTTGCAGTCACTTTAAGTTTAGGACATTTCCATCACATGCAAAAGACATCTTGTGTTCATCAGCAGTCACTCCTCATTTCCCCATAGTGCTAGGCAACTGCTAATCTGCTTTCTGTTTCTATAAATTTGCCTATTTCATATGAATGGTATCATATAGTATGAGGTCTTTTGTGTTAGCTTCTTTTACTCAGCGTAATGTTTTTATGGTTGCAGGGTATCTGTACTTCATTGTTTTTATTGGCAAGTAATATTCTATTATATGGATATGCCACATTTTATTTATTCATTCATCACTGGAGACATTTGGCCTGTTTCCACTTTTTGCCTATTATGAATAATGCTGCCATGACCACTGGTGTACACATTTGTGTGTGTGTGCATGTGTGTGTGTGCATGTGTGTGTGTGCGTGTGTGTGTGTGTGTGTGTATGCATATGTGCTCATTTTCCTTGGGTATATACCTAGGAGTGTAATTGCTGGGTCATATGGTAACTCTGTTTAATATGAGGAACTGGCAAGCTGTTTTCCATAGTGACGACATCACTTTACACTTGTACCTGCAAGACACAAGAGTTCTACTTTCTCCACATCCTCTCCAATACTTGTTATTTTCCTTTTTTTAAAATAGTCATCCTAATAGATGTGAAGTGGAATTTCATTGTGGTTTTGATTTGCATTTCCCTAGTGATTAGCGATGTTGAACATCTTTTCATATGTTTATTGGTTATTTGTATATTTTATTTAGAGAAATGTCTAAACCTTTGCCCATTTTTTGTTTTTTAATATTACAATTTTATTAGATATTTCACTGAACAGAATATGTTTTTTAAATTGGTAGACTTTGTTTGTTACAGAAGTTTTAGTCTTACAGAAAGTTGAGCAGTTTGCACACAGAGTTTCCTCTCCTGTGGTCAGTTTCCATTTACTATTACTACTTAGTGAGGAACATTTGTTACAGTTGATGAGCCAATATTGATACATTATTAGTGATTAGAGTCCATAGTTTATGTTAAAGTTCACTCTTGGTGTTGTGAAGTTCTATGAGTTTTGACAAATATGCCATGTCATGTATGCAGCATTATAGCATCATACAGAATAAGTTTACTGGCCTAAAACCCCCCTGTGCTCTACATATTTATCATTCCCTCTCTACTCTAAGCCCTTGAAAACCATTGATCTTTTTACTATCTCTATAGTTTTACCTTTGCCAGAATGTTACTTAGTTGGAAACATATAGTATGTAACCTTTTCAGACAGGTTTCTTTGACTAAGCAATATGTATTTAAGTTTCCTCTATATCTTTTCTTGGCTTCATAGGTCATTTCTTTTTCTTGCTGAATACTATTCCATTGAATTGATGCATCACAGTTTATCCATTCACCTTTTGAGGGACATTTTGGTTACTTCCAGTTTTGGGCAACTATGAATAAGCTCTTATGAACATTTGTGTGCATGTTTTTGTGTGGATGTAGTTTTCAACTCATTTGGGTAAATACTTAGAGAAATGTGATTGCTGGATCATACAGTAAAGCTCTATTTAGATTTGTAAGGAACTGCCAAATTGTCTTTTAAAGGGACTGTACCATTTTGCATTCCCACCAACAAAAGAGTTCCTGGTGCTCCACATTCTTGTCAGCTTTTGGTACTATCAGGTTTATTAATTTTTTTGATGTTAGCCAGTCTAACAATATGTAGTAGTACCTCTCTGTTTTAATTTGCAGTTCCCGAATGACATACGATGCTGGGCATCATTTTATATGATTATTTGCCATCTGTGTATCTTTACCGGTGAGGTATCTGTTCAGACCTTTTGCCCATTTCTGAATTGGGTTATTATCTTTTAAAAAATTCTTTATTTATTTTGAGAGAGAGAAAGAGAGTGTGCATGCAGGAGGGGCAGAGAGAGAGAAAGAGAGAGAGAGAGAGAGGGAATTCCAAGCAAGCTCCTCACCATCAGTGAGGGGGGGCTCAGACTCATGAACTGTGAGATCATGACCTGAGCCAAAATCAAGAGTCAGATGCTCAACCCGACTAAGCCATCCAGGTGCCCCAAGGTTATTATCTTTTTTATTATTGAGTGGCAAGAGTTATTTATATATTCTGGATACCTACCCATCTGTTATCACATATATGATTTGCAGATATTTTCTTCCATTCTTTAGGCTGTCTTTGGATGGTAACGTTTGCATCACAAAAGTTACTTTTGTGTATTCCAGTGGTTTTATCTTTATTCTTATTGTTTGCAGCCAGAATATGCAGGGGCAGAAAAAAAGTAAGCAAGAGGGAGGGCATAGGAAGTCAGGAGAGGAGAGATGCCTGTGGAGAGGCATTGCAACAAAGACCTGGGTGAAGTGGAAAGAGTAAAGAGGATCTGAGGAAAGGATGCACCCTTAGCTCTGGGAGTTCTTGGCCCATGTTGCCTCCACGGACACTGTTTGCTTTGTAGCCCTGTATTTTCTCAGAGAAAGGTACATAAATATAAAAGTTTTTGGCGTCCCTCTACAGAAAATACCGGTGTTCAATGTTCCTCCAGGGCAGGGACTCTATTTCATTTATCTTTTCATCCTCAGCACCTAATACAAAACCTGGCGCAAAGACTTTCCACGAATGCTTGTTCAAAGAGTGACAGAGGTGTGAGATAATGCATAAGGCCAGAGGGGGAGGTTTATTATTAGTTGTTGAGGATGTTTGAATGCAAGGAGTCTCAGTCTGGCTAGGAAACAGTTGTCTCTGCAGACAACATGAGAGGCAACTAAATAATTTCTGATTCCCACTATGTACAGGAGCTGATGGCTCCCGAGACAGAGATGGGGACCCGAGAACCTTCTGGGGAGTGAGGAGAAGCTGATGCCATATCTGAGCTGTCCTTGGGAGGAGGAGGGAGGGGAGGAGAAAGAGGAGCAGGAGGAGGCGGAGCCTCCGGGCCAGCATCAGCTAGTGGAGGTTGGGAAGCCTCTCCTCTTTCCCCTCCCTTGTTGCCTCCACCTGGCTCCTCCCCGCGTTCTCCAAGCTCCCCTCCCCCTTCCCCAAGGACAGTCTGCAAGGAAGCCGTGGCGGAGGAGAGCTAAGACTAAAAGGCAAGAGGGGCCCTTGAGTAAAGACCGCGGGGGAAAGCCTAGAGCGAGGTGGGGATGACCGTGCTGGGAGGAGGCGCTGGGGAGAACTGGAAGGAACGGACGGGAAAAGAAGAGGTGGTATGGCATCAGAAGCTGGAGCGAAGAGGGGGGATGGGTAGGGGAGCCGTGAAGAATCCTAGCCCTTCGGTTCATTTCCCTCCGCTAGCACGCACAGCCCCCGCCCCTGGCAATCAGGGATGGGTGGGTGGTGCTCGGACCTCGGTACCCCTGGCTGCCTCACTCCTGTCCTGGCACTCAGCCAGTTCAAATCAGTGCACCTATGATGTTGCCTCCCTGTATTTATCCCTCCCGCCTGCTTATCTTCACACATGTGATTTTATATTTAGGTTTTATGTCTGTGTGTTTCTATGTGTGTGTCACTGTGGATCTATAAAGGTTGCTTATATATGAATCTGCGTGCATTTCTGTGTCCTGTGCCTCTTATAACTGGTTTAGAGATACAGGAGAAGGTTCTTTTTTGCAGGTCAGCACTCCTAACCTTCCCCCTTGTTAATGGTGAATTCTCTCCCTCACTGAAAACTCCATGGGTGGCAGATCCCTGTGTGAGTTTGTCAGTGATGAGCTCCCAGAGTGAATGAGAAGAAAAAACTCAAGGAAAATGGGATCAGCATACTCATGTTTTGTTCTTTCATTTCCAGATGTTTGCCTTCTTATGTGCACCAGTGACTTAGTCTTTTTTTTTCTTGAGAACAGCAGAAATTTGGACCTGAACACTCCAGTTAATAGGAGAGTGTCTGTATCCATATGTGTTTATTACATTCCTTTCACTGTCACTATATGCTTTCTTAAGTCCTATTTGTATCTCTATGCGTTAGAAATAGAATATGGAGCTCTCTGTATCCAAGCGTACTAAATAAAAGCTTTCATAGGTCTATGTGCGTTTTGTATTGTTCGTCAGTTCACTAATGCCTTCAACAAGGATTTATTGAACTGTTATGTGCATGGACTTCACCAGGCTTTGGTTAAGCTGTGGGAAAGTTTTAAAAAAATGAACGTGATCCCTCCCTGGAGGATTGTTCAGTCTAGTTAAGGAAAGTGGCTCGTAGCAGTCATCTATCCAGGGGTCTGCAAACTTTCTGTAAAAAGCCAGATAGTAAATATTTTAGTCTTTGCAGGCTATCTGGTCTCTGTCACTATAATCTACTCTGTTGTAGCACAGAAGCAGCCATAGGATAATGTGTGAAAGAATGAGAATGGTATGGACACTGAAATTTGAATTTCATGTAATTTTCACATGTCCTGAAATGGTTTTTTAAACCATTTAAAAATGTAAAAATCTGGGGCACCTGGGTGGCTTAGTCAGTTGAGCATCTGACTCTTGATTTTGGCTCAGGTCATGATCCCAGGGTTGTAGGATCAAGCCCTGCATCAGACTCCTTGCTGAATGTGGAGCCTGTATGAGATATTCTCTCTCTTTGTCTCTCTCTCTCTAAAAAAAAGTTTCTTAAAGAAAAATAAAAATGTAAAAACCTTTCTTTGTTTGCTGCCATACAAAACCAAAAAAAGGGCTGGATTTGGCCTGTGCTCTGTAGTTTGTTGGCCCCTGATCCAGTCCAACCTTATTGTCAATATATAAGAAGCAATTTAAATACCATATAAAGTAGTAATTAAGTGCTAAATGATCTAATACCAGACAATATGTGATTAGAGGAGGTCCACAAAGAATCCCTCCTATGGTAATCAGTGAAGAGTTAATAGGCTTAATATTCATAGGATTGCAGCTAGGCCCGGCCTTAAATGATGGAGTGGGATATCTGTGAAAGGGCCAAGGTGGCCTTCTGGATGAGGGATGCAGTGTGCCCAGGTACACAAATGGGAAGGAGCAAAGTAATGTTCAGGTGATGATGGGACAGAAAATTCATGGGAACAAAGGTTCAAGCTTTGGCAAGGGCTAGATCATGGAAGCTTTGAATGCCAACTCAAGAATTTGGACTTTATCCATCAGAATGGATTATATGTAGTATATCTGTGAATCTGTGTCCCATAATAACGCTATATACGTTTGTGTTTGTATGTCTTCACGAGTGTCTCATTGCATGTACTTTATTGGTATGTATGCAGATTTGTGTGTTTATGTGACCTGTGTCTTTATCAGCGGCTACCCTGATTTCCCCAGATTCACAGCAGAAACATGAGCTGTGCATAAAGGTCATCAGCCCCGGTTCAAGTGATTTGGCCCAGTTCAAGTGAATGCATTCTCAGGTCCTATGACCTACCCATGGAGGTTTATTCTATGTCTCTTGTAGAGTGGAGAAGGGAAGCACAAACGGAGACCAGCTATTGTAGTAGGCAATTCAGGTGGAGAGAGGCGCCGAGGATCGCAAATAAGAGAAGGATAAGGGAAGATAGTAAGGGACAATAGGACTTGGTAACTTTTGACTCTCAGAGTAAGGAGGAGATCAATTTAAAAATTTAGATTTTAACCTGGATAACTGGTAGAGTGATGACTCCTTTGACATTTTGTGGACACAAAAGTGTGTCTTGTGTGTTCCTTTGAGAGAGATAAGCCCTAAAGACAACAATAGGAAGGTGTTCACATGGCGTGTGTACATAATCTATGTATATCTGGCTATGATTCTGTGTTGTTCTTCCCATTTGATAGCATGTAGTGTGAAGTGTGAAGGGCAAGGCCTGAAGATGAGTCAAGAGAGGCTCAGGAGGCAGGAAGCCTGAGAGCGATGGGAGAAGGCATGGAATGTCTTTAACCATTCCTGAGCCTGAACCATCATTTTGTGCAGGCTCAAATGTGCATGTAAAACCTCAAACCCCAGTTCCAGCTTAGCCCAATTCCATAAAACGAAACCATCATCTTCACCATAACCCTGCCTTCCCTCACTTTTCTGCTTCCACTTGGCTGGTTCTCATCAGTGCCCCAAACCTCACCCGATTCCTACCGTCTGCAGCAGCCCTTCCCTTCATTAAAAGGAGGAATCCTTGAGGCCACCTTAACTTTCCTCCTTCTTTTCTCATTTCTGTTCAGTCAACTGCCCTTCCCCTTGACCTTAGCTTGTTCTCCAAATAGACTCCAATTCAGGTGGGAGGGATTAGCCGGGACCTTTGCAGTCTTGGGTTTGATTACTGTGACATTTCAGCTTGTCAGTTTGTGGGGGTGTGGCCCTCTTCTGGAAGAAGTCCAAAACACCCAGGCTGCAAAGCTCAGACTTAGTATAGTAGGAGAGCCTGACTGGGGTGGCTCTAGCCAGTCTAACAGAGCCATTTCCTGAGCACCTCAATCCACCTGTGTCTTAACTGATCGTGCTCTTGAATTCTAGAGTGGATCATGACCCATGAAGAGCACCATGCAGCCAAAACCCTGGGGATTGGCAAAGCCATCGCCGTGTTAACCTCTGGTGGAGATGCCCAAGGTAAGGAGGAAGGCCCTGCTTGGGGAGGGACCAAAAAACCATGGCTGGTAGGCCCTTTTGAGTTTCTTAACTCCCTTAGCCTGTAGAATAGAACTGTCCTTAATGTCCTCCTGCTGTAGATTCACACTGGAATCCTGAGCTTTCCCAAGAATCTCTGTCAGGTCTAAGTCCCCAAGTGCTTCTGGATATTATTTCCTCTACTTTAATTTACTCAAATCTTCATAAAACTTCTTTCCAAGTTTCTCTGAAGATTTGGGACCATTTTGTTCCTTTGGTACCTAAAAGACTGGTGTTTTCCCAAGCATCACTAGGAAGAAAGAGACTAAAGAGATAAACTTGTTGAGAAAGCAGTAGGTGGATTCACTTCAAATACATTGAAAATGGTGGGGAAAGGGGGAGATGCAGAAATTGGTATTTGGTGGGCCCTAGCTAGATCTTCAGGTATTACCTCTGAGGTACGTAGAGTTCCTGCACCAGCCAGGGTCTGGCACCACACTCCTACAGCACATTTTCTTCTACTGGGCACAGTTCTGCTTCATGCTTAGTTTTCTCTGGCCTTTCCTCTCCTTCCATTCCTTCGTCCCTCGGATAAGCAGGAATAGCAGCAGTTAATCGGTACAGACCCACGGGGTGAGGTGGCGGGGGCAGAAAGCAAAGCCAGAGAGAACCCCTTTCTGGGTTGAGTCCCAGAAGCCTGGAAGTCAGGGAAATCAGGTATATGGAAAAATGAAGTGGGAGATAGGGAATGTGTGACTTTTTTTCCTCCTGATGATCTTGTACATTGTAATTTATAATACGTTGAAATCTACCTTCAGAATCTCTTTGAGAGGGATACCAGGACATGGAGACTGTGCTGAGAAAAATAGAGAAGGAAAGAGATTTCAGCCAGTCTCCCCTTCACTCTGCACCACTCTCTGTAGGCTTCCTAAACTTTGTGTTAAGCACCCACTTTGCTTAGAGCCCTGCCTTGTATGTTGTGAAGAAGTTAATTTCCTTTGGAAACTTATAGTTTTAGGAGGAAAGATAGCATACATTACTGGAATTCTTATGTAAGGCTTATGAATAACAAGAATCAAGTGTGCCTAACCAAGTAGAACCCACTTCTATAATGAACAGATAGGCCTTGGTTGGATTAACCAGGGAAGAGTTCACAGAGAAGGTAGATTTCAAGAGACTGAACTCTTCATTGAATGAATTCTTCATTCCACAGTGTCTGGTGTACAAAGTAGGTGCTATATAAACGTATTCTTAGTTAAATGCAAGGGACGTTATTGAGCACCTGCATTTCAAGCAGGATGGCAGGCACTAAGGATACATCAATGAAAAAGTTACACATTGTTCTTATGATCCTCATTGTATGTTAGTAAATCTAGGCTTTAAGTATATTTTTTATCTAATGTATATTTAATTGTAATTGTGATATGTATTATGAACATGAGAATGCCAGAATGAGGACACTTAGGAAGAGGGGCACAGAGGTCTGAGTTCAGGAAGAGTGGCCAGATTAGGAATGCAGAGCCCTACTTGAGGCTGACCTCGCTTTTCTATTGCTTCTCTGCTCTCTCCTGGAAAGAATCCCATGCTCCATAAACTCTTGAGTGTTGATCCTAAAACCTTGGTAGGGTGGCCTGTGAAATTGGATTAAGTGAAGCAAGAAGAGCCTGCTAAAAATCCAAGTGAGGCATACAAAGTTAAGAATTTATGAAAAAGAAGGGCTCTCTGGAGAGGGAAAGAGGGAAAAAAAAAAAGAGACAGGGAGAGAGAGAGCTAGGATTTAACTTGGGTCTAAGAGCAGCAGAGCCCTTTCAGCTTCTGATCCTGAGCACAGAAACCCTCTTATTCTAGAGGGACCATCACCTGCTTTAAGGGAAGATCATTCTTGGAGGCAGGCGCTAGCATAAGCTGATTTCTGGAGGGCCAGCTGGACCAAGGCCTAGGGGATCCTGTGACAGGCACAGTGTACCCAGGGAAATATCCCACTGCGAGGCCACATAACATCACAGGTGCATGTGAGCAGGTGGTACAGGAAGAAACTAAGGAAGACAGGGAAGCAAAGCAGAAAACTCAAAGTAGAGTTGAGAGGTCTCAGCTGAAGGAGCAGCTCAAATAAAGTAGCGGCCTGCCCAGAGATAGGTTTAATGATCTTCAGTTCTCCGAGGGAGAGGGCACAGAAATGACTTTTAACCCAGAGGCTGTGGGCCACATGGGAAAGTGAAGGTTGGGTTCTATAAAATCCACAGAGGCCACAGCTCTGTCATTCCCTGAGCTTAGCAAAGCCAATAACCTCTTAAAGCAGAAGAGAGGCCAGATTTCAGACACCCTGAGCTCAGAAACTGGGCTGAGTAGATACAAATTCCAGTCCAGGAATGGCCCCAGCTCTGCTAAACCATACCACATTTGCCCACACAACATTGGCTTATTCTGCTGGAAAGGATCTCAGTCATTGCTCTAGCCCTCTGCCTTCAGATGGGCAGTCCATTCCAAATACATGTTTATCCTGTTTTTAAAGGATTACAGGAACAGGGATTCTATTACCTCTCTGGATTGCTATTCTAGGATTCATAATATTAATTACATATTTGTCAGAAGTGTAATTCAGATCTAACATTTATTTTTCATGTTGGAATTAAAGGATTTTTTTTTCCTGTTCAAAGTTCAATTAAGGTAGAAACTTTCTAACATCTGCTTTCAAAAAGATAGTGACCAAGTCATTTGTTTTTTCTGTCTCATGTCATAGAGACTCATTACCCATAGTTCTCCCCAAAGCCTCTTGCCTACAGGCTGTAATTAGAAACTCCAAAGTATGTGCTTCTGATGTTCTCCAGAGCCCCTCCTGGCTGTACCCAGAATACCCCCTGGGTGGTGCCTGTAATCTTATCCTTCGTCTTGCTTCTAATAAGTCAGACAGCTGCGAATAGAGAGTTATTTAGGGCAACATGGTACAGCTAAGGAGATCCTGGCCAGGACTGGTCTGAGGCCAGAATAGGCCAGTGATGTTAAGTAGAAGAGCCCAAAGAATTACTGGGACTCCCTAGCATAAGTTATGTGTATACATACTGGTCAGTGAATTCTAGGGAACCGGGGGTTTGAAATGCAGGTATAGGGGACAATTAGGGTCCTAAAACTTGATTTCTAGGAAAATGGTTGTCCAGCTTAGAGGCAGGATGACCTCTGGAGGTTAAGACTGAGGTAAGAAGGTAAAAAGGGATGAGAGAAGAGAAGAGAAAGAATCTTCTTTTCTTGTGGGATTTTTCTTCTGCCCAATAGATTTGGATATTTCCTAACTGCCATCTATTGTTTACTTTGTACTTAAAACCTTTTCAGTCATTTGTTTTTCTTAAATCTTTTCTCCCTACCCTTACTCAGCTTAGGAGTAGGAAACAGCATTCCAACCTATAAATTTCAGTAGTGTTTTTTCCTTATTTCGTAAGATTACAAATTCATACTCCAGAACTGTAGGTATCCAATAGACAAGCCCACAGGCATTGTGAAAGTCTAGAAAATAAATCAACAATAGTTTCATTTCTGTTCTGACCTACTGATTTATCCTTACTAAGGCACTGATGGCTTTGCATTGACCCTGACTTTGTTCTTTTCATACACGCAGGCTTTTCCTAAAGCTTCTGAGAAGCCTGCTCCCATCACAGAGTTTTCCATTTTGATTCCTTCAGTTTGAGGATGTGAACCTAGACTTCTAGACTTATGTGACTTTGCCTTAGTGATGGCGGAAGTGGGCTTTGACAGCAGTGCTCACCAGTGACCTCTTGTTGGCAAACCCAACCTTCCCGTTCTTATCTTAGATCAATTATTGGAAGCATTTGGCAGTGTTACAACTTCTCGAAACTGTTCCCTTTGGCTTCCAAGACATGGCTAAGACCTGGGTTTCCTTTTGCCTTTCTTGCTGCTCCTTAGTTTCCTTCATGGAACCCATCATCCCCTGCCCATTCCCTCAGCATTGGTTTTCCTCAGCGTTCCATTCCTTGCCTTTCCCATTCTAATTCTACATATTCTTGTGAGACCATCTCTCCCAAGTCCACATGGGTGTCCCACAAGAACTTCAAGCTCAACATATCCAAATACGAATGTATCATCCACACCTCTACCTGCCTGAATCAAAACTTGCCTCTGCTTAGTTAATTGCACCTCAGTCTTACTCTTTGCCTGTCAGTCATGGGGCCTTTCCATCTTCTTCTCCAACACCTTGAAATCTAACCACAGTGCTGTGCTTCTCTTTCCCCATTGCCTCCTGTCCAGTGTCTCTGTTTTGTCCCAAATGCCACTCTCTCAGTCTAGGCCCTCATTTCGTCTAGGCTGCCAGAGAGCCATCTTATCCCAGCGTCCTCCACATTGCCACCAGTGATCTTTTCTGATATACAGATAGCGTCCTGTCTCTCCACTCTCAAAATTCTTCAGAGATTCTCCATCATTTGCAACTTTTGTTTTCTAGGCCAAAGACCTCCTTAAGAATCAAATGACAGCTGTGGACCTTCTCCCAAAGGAAATTCCCATGCCCAGAAAACTTTTCATACAGTTTCATGGGTTCATGGATTTCCTGAAACCATCACCCATGGATCCCCAATCATATCCTGGTCTACAGAATAAGAGCCAGGCTTCCTCGCGTGGCATACAGGTGCCTGCTTACCTTTGAAGCTTCACTGCTCACCACTTCCTGTCTTTATCCTTTGTAATACCCAGTTACCTAAGGTTGTTTCTTGACCCTCACCTTTATTTGTGCTATTTTCCTGCCTAGAGCACTGTCCCCCAAAGTGGCCACCTGACATAAAAGATTTATAAGGAAATTGTCCTTTAGGTCTCAGGTCAAATGTTGTCTTTTCTGTATAACCTGTTCTGACTTCCTTTCTGGCAGCTTGGATGCTCCTTCTCCTTGTCCCCACTGCACTTTGTACAAATCTCCTTCATAGGGATCCATATTGTAACCATGTCATATTCTTCACGAGTCTTGAGGACCATTACTGTCTCCTGTATCTTTGCATCCCTAGACTGTATCATTCAACTGCTGTTTCCCTAGTGCCTAGATAGTGCCTGGAGTATGGTAGGTATTTAGTCAATATTTGCTCAGTGAGTGAATGGGCCTTCAATTTGATTTGGTGCTTATAGTCATCTAACACCAGCTTTCGTCAGCCTGCAGAAAAAAACCCTCCAAAATAGACATTTTGGTTTTGTTGGTTCTATTCTGCTCCAGGTAACTTTGGAATTTATAGTAGTTCATGATGGATTTTAGCAGATTTTTCTAATTACTGCTTTCTCTAGTGCTCACTGGCACATGATATTTCTCCAGGCAGGGTTAAGGACCCTAGGAATAGATTGTAGATTGAAACAAAAAAATGTTCCGGGGTATCTGAGGGCGGGTGGCTAAAATGGTTCACAAGAAATTGATCTATCAGGGCTCTGAGATTCCCTGAGCATCACCGTGAGCCCCTTCTCACATGACAGGGCAGGATGGGGTTACCAGGATCAAGACCCAGGTATGCGTTCCATGTCTCTTGGGGAAGTTCTGCTTAGCACAATTATCAGTAGCATTGTTTCTAATACAGAGGCCGTTATAGCTTCCCCCTTGTGTTGTGTGCTGTGCAGGGTGGTTCCTCCACAGTACTCTTGGGAGAGACAGTTCTCGTCACTGAGTAGCTACCGGAAAGGGAGACTACTTAACATGGGAGAGAGGGGAAAGGCTCTCCTCTCTGTTTTAGTCCTAATTAATTTTAGTCCTGATTGTCTCCCGTGGAGAGACTGGGCTCTGTGACCTTGACCTCTTTGAACTTCAGTTTCCAAATCTGTAAAATGGAGGTAACTTCAGGGTTGTGGAGAGGATTAAATGAGATGAGGTTTGACAGGCGTTTAGCAGTGTCTAACCCTACTGTAAGCATTCAAGATTATTATTCCCCAGATTGCCCTGGCAGGGAAAGGTCTTAAGAAAGATGGGATTGGGGGGGGTGGGGGGGGGGGAAGGGAGATGAATTGGAGGTATATGGAGCTACATTAACACTGAACACGATAATTTAGTGTTGGTTGGGGGGGGGGGAGGCCAGAAGACTTGGAGGAGAAGAGTATTCTAGATTCAGAGAAAAGCCTAAGAGAAGGACTGAGATATCTTGTAGTCCAGGCTGCTTTTCTCAGGAGTAACCTCTTCCTGTCGTCTTCCTTCCCTCCTTTCAGGTATGAATGCTGCTGTCAGGGCTGTGGTTCGAGTTGGTATCTTTACTGGTGCCCGTGTGTTCTTTGTCCATGAGGTTGGTTTTCTACTTTGTTCTCCATCATTCTTTCTCTGTTTTATGCTCCCCCCTCCCTACTTCCTGTTTCCTCACCTCCCAGTTACATGCTATGCCTGACCTATCTCAGCTCCCTGTCTCCAAGAGTGTCTCTCCCTGACTCCAGTCTCCAGTAATGATGGTAGGATATAGGGATCTACAGATTGGGTCCTCATGTTGCCCGTTCAATTTAAAGGAAGAAGTAACTCTCTTCCCCTTACCTCCACCAAAACAAAGAGAGAAGCTGAAGTGAGTATTTCAGAGAAAATTTAGTATGTCCTGAGACAGAGCCTTTGGAAAGAACAAAGTCTCATCAGATTTCTGCAGTTTGCTGTACCTTCTGAAGTTCTAACTCCTCTTCCTTCTCTCCCTTCCCTCTCATTCTTTGCCCACTCTTCTCCCTGTAAGGTTTATCTGCCTTCTCCTAAATTGTATCTTTTCAAGTCCCATTTCTCTCCTGCCATTCTTCCACCACCCTTCTCTTTTCCCTCTACTGTTATCAAAACTATCTGCTATTTAGTTCCCTGGGAAAGCAGATTGGAGGACATGGGATAAACCAGAAGCAAGAAGAATTAGGATGAAATATTAGGAAGGACATCCTGACCTTTTGAGATTGCAGGGAAATAGAAGAGGGTATTGAAAAGTTGATGTCTTCTTCCTTGGACTGTGTTAAATATGACAGTGTCATGGGCATCCAGGGATCAGTAATGGGAGGAGATGACTTGATTCTCAGAGAACTGCTTCCCAGAGATCCTGTCCTAATCGTGGGGGTTTAGGGAAAACTGGCTTAGCAGAAGCTGAATGGGTGTAATGTGCTCCACAGGGTTATCAAGGCCTGGTGGATGGTGGAGATAACATCAGGGAAGCCACCTGGGAGAGTGTTTCGATGATGCTTCAGCTGGTATGTTCCAGAGGACTCCTGTTCCTTATTTGTCCTGTCCTTGTCCCACCCCACTCTGGTTTGGCCTCATGGTTGCTCAAGTTCCCCCCATGTGGCTCGACGTGAAGGGTTCTGTGACAAGAGAGGTGCCACGACTGCCCTTTACTCTTTGCGTTTGAAAACATCACCCTGGTTTCCTAGGGTGGCATGGGGGTGGGGGTGCGGTCACAGGACAGTTTGCTCTTCATGGAAAGGTCACAGGCAAGACTTAAGGAACTGGCACGTAAGCAGGACTTGCTCTGGAGTCACAGGGAAGGTCTGGCCAGGAAAATAACCTTCCCAGAGGCCTGGGGCCAGAGCCAGAAGTAGAGCTGAAATCTGCCGGTCCTCATGTGATGGTGAGAAGGTCACTTGAAACCACACTGTTTGAGGGAGGAAGGAACCAGCACAGCCTTTTAGAGTTTCCAAAAATACCTTAAGATTATGCGGATTGTATCCATAACCCTTTTGTGCTACTTTCCGTAAGTCATTATATACCTATTTTCTGATTTACTGAAAAATCCACAAATTACATTTGTACCCCCATTCTTTACCGCAGTCCTCTAAAAATCCATGGGAAGAAATACAATATGCAGTACTTAGCGAAGATTCTTTATAGGCAATGGTGCCTGCTGTTAAGTGGTCTGAAAATGAGTCAGAATTCTCTATCAGTACTCCCAAAGGCATGAATGCCAGAAGCTTGTACGATTTGTGAAAACCCTAAGTATACTTACCTCTCCTGGGGCATCTATAAGTCCCTGGGGATTTAAGCCTTTCTATACTCAGAACTACTTTTCCTGTGAATATGTGGATATTATGTCTCCTTCCACGAGCACCATAGATCCCGAGGAGTGAAGGGGAAAGGATTGGCAGGGCCTGGTTACAATTAGAAATCAGTGAGTTCAAGAGGGAAAGCACATTGGGATGACCAAGCACGTTGGGATGAACTGCTAATTATAGTGTGGACACAATCCAATGAAGTCAGGCCACTGGGGAGAATTTCCAAAGACTAAAGTCAGTGCTACATCTTATATTTCTAAGAACATGTGAAAGACGGAGATTGTCCAAAAGCCAACAGTATGTATGTATTCCTTTGCTCTCCTTGAGGATAATCACTTTGATGACAAAGCCTTCAATGAAATGGGTTAATCTTAGCAGTCTTCTAAGAGGTGTAGCAGAATATAGGAATGACCCTATGATAGCTCAGCCAGAATTATTTCCCTTTCCTTTAGAAAGAACAAATGACTTTTTTTTTTAAAGTTTATTTATTTATTTTGAGAGAGAGTTGTGAGTGGGGAAGGGGCAAAGAGCGAGGGAGAGACAGAATCCTTAGCAGGCTCTGCACTGTCAGCGCAGAGCCCAAGGCAAGGCTCAATCCCACGAACTGCAAGATTGTGACCTGAGCTGAAATCAAGAGTCGGACACTTAACCAACTGTGAGCCACCCAGATGCCCCTAGAAAGGATAAATGACTCTTAAGGATGTCAGGGCACTTCCTAGAAAGCCAGGTAGTTATGACAGCTCATCACAATGTTGGAATAGGGGAAATCTTAGCATGTCGAGTCCAAATTTGGCTGTGTCATCTGGGGAGCTGACTTCTTTTTTAAAATTTTTTTTTTCAACGTTTATTTATTTTTGGGACAGAGAGAGACAGAGCATGAACGGGGGAGGGGCAGAGAGAGAGGGAGACACAGAATCAGAAACAGGCTCCAGGCTCTGAGCCATCAGCCCAGAGCCCGACGCGGGGCTCGAACTCACGGACCGCGAGATCGTGACCTGGCTGAAGTCGGACGCTTAACCGACTGCGCCACCCAGGCGCCCCTGGGGAGCTGACTTCTACTTCTTCCCCACAGGGAGGCACAGTCATTGGAAGTGCCCGGTGCAAGGACTTCCGTGAACGAGAGGGACGACTCCGCGCTGCCCACAACCTGGTGAAGCGTGGGATTACTAATCTGTGTGTCATCGGGGGTGATGGCAGCCTCACTGGGGCTGACACCTTCCGTTCTGAGTGGAGTGACTTACTGAGTGACCTCCAGAAAGCGGGTGAGACATTGTCATAAGTATTGTTTGTGCGCATGCACACACACCCCTCTCCTCCCATTGGAGGAAATCATCACCCAGACACAAAAGGGAGGTCTTTGCCCTCCTTTCTCTGCCATTGCTTATGCTTCCCATTGGCTGCAGTTCCTTCTGTCTCCAGTCATCTGCTGTTTAGGCATGTCAAGGTGGCTCCTGGTTTGCTTCTCATTGCCAGGTAAGATCACAGCGGAGGAGGCTACGAAGTCCAGCTATCTGAATATCGTGGGTTTGGTGGGCTCAATTGACAATGACTTTTGTGGCACTGATATGACCATTGGCACTGATTCCGCCCTGCACCGGATCATAGAGATTGTGGACGCCATCACCACCACTGCTCAGAGGTTAGGGGACTTGCGGGGGGCAGGGGGGGCAGTGGAGGAGGATCGCAGCTGGGGCAGGCTACAGGGCTAGGGCGTCTAGAGAAGATTAATGCCCTTGGGCTCTAGACCCCCAACGACCCGTTTTCTGGGGTGGGAACACTATCTTTAATGAAGAAGCATCCCTAAAGCCCTGAAATTGCACTGCTGTCTACAGGCCGTATGTTTGCCCCTTGTCACTGTCTTGCCCACTGTCCACAGTGTAGCTCTGAGGGCTTTGATACCTGTAGGGTCTCCCAAATGATCAGTGTCCAACCTGAGACAAATCCAGGGAGCTCCAAACCTTAGCCACCCTTTCAGCTATAGTGCAGACTGTAGAGGCCGTCGCTGCCGCTGCTCAGTAGGCGGCCTGGGGAGGCAGTGTGGGAGAATGGGAGGCGGAAGGTAACAGTTTGCCAGGGTCATCCTAGGGGATTCCAGGCTGATGCTGGTCGAGTCCTCACTTCACTCCTTCCTTTCCTGGACCCCATTGCTCCCTGGAACAGAGCTACAGTACTGACACCTTTTACTGCTATGTTTTAGTCAGCCTGTAGCCATCCTAGACGTAGGTCTGGATCTTCCTGGTCTCTCCAGAAACCTGCTGGGAGGTCTAACAATATAAATGCGTCTCCCAGGGAGGTTATGCGGCCTACATGTGGGTGGCGGCTTGGGACCATCAGGACACTTGGACTGTAAAGGTTCTGTGTCTGTCTCTTGCAGCCACCAGAGGACGTTTGTGCTAGAAGTGATGGGCCGGCACTGTGGGTAAGATCCCCGTCTCGACTCATCTGTTCTGTGGAACCAGCAGTAGCCTTCTCTTCCCCAGAGAGTCCAAAGAGGTCTCCCAGGGATAGCAGATTCAGAGGTGTCCATGCTTGTCTCGGTTATGGCCCCCTTTCCCCACCCCCATACCCACGCGTGCAAGGGTGTGCCTGTGTGCCCGTGCACAGGACAGACACCGCTCTGAGATTAGAAGCCACCGTGGCAGGTGAGCACGAAGAGAAGGTGCCCTTCAGGGACAAAACTTCACTGAGAAGCTGTCTCAGCGGCACTCTTACCCTCACCCCAAGCATGAAAGCACAGATCCTCACATATTTCACCACCTATGGGAACAGGCAGACCTGCCAGGTACGGGTTAGGCAGTCTGGAGCGTGGCTCCTAGTGTGACGCTTCTGCCTCTCATCTCAGATACCTGGCCCTTGTCACCTCCCTCTCCTGTGGGGCTGACTGGGTTTTTATTCCTGAGTGTCCACCGGATGACGACTGGGAGGAACATCTTTGTCGCCGGCTCAGTGAGGTACTGGCACTTTATTTTGCCCTTGAAAAACCACTCGCCTGTTTCACTGATGATGCACTTCCCCTCCATCGGTTTCATCCCACTGACCTCTTTCCTCTTTGTTCTTGACCAGACAAGGACCCGTGGTTCTCGTCTCAACATCATCATTGTGGCTGAGGGTGCCATCGACAAGACTGGGAAACCCATAACCTCAGAAGACATCAAGAATGTTAGTATGAATGAAACCAGAGAGGCCTTGGACACCACCCCCACCCCCTTCCCCAGTGACTTCTGAGTCTCCCCTTAGTCCTTCTGTACAACTCTCCCCAGGTTTCCTGCTCCCTGGTTTCCCAGGAAGATAAGATATAAGATAAGAGGCTAAGCCATTGTGGTTTATCTAAGCCTCTGCTTGTTTTTTCTCTTTGACTCTGTATCTCTCTGTCCCTCTTTTGCTCTCCTCAGCTGGTGGTGAAGCGTCTGGGATATGACACCCGGGTCACTGTCTTGGGGCATGTGCAGCGGGGTGGGACACCATCAGCCTTTGACCGGATCCTGGTAAGTCATGGGGTTCTGTGGCCCTTGCGTCTTAGAACCCAGGACTTGCTGTCCTTCCCCTGCAGAATCCCACTTCCCAGGACAGAGACTTACACCATTGGCCATGCCGCCTCCCTCCAGCTTCTGGACTGCAGTGGCCCTTGACTCATTCCCATCCACCCGAGTTCTCTTCTGTTGCAAAAAATGATGGGAAATTATATGCTCTCCAAATAGTGAGGCCTAATATCTCAGCTTTGATCATTAGTAAAATTATTAAGATCTAACCTTAAGACACTCAGGTTGAACCCTCTCATCCTACTTTCGTTAGAAGAGAGAGAGGCAATACTCTCCCTTGTTTTATCAATAAGAAGGGAATATTAAGCCTCAGTAATCTCCTTGATTACTACAATGGACATGCTTCTCTGGAACCAAATAGAATTCTAATGGTAAGAGGATGAAGAATCAAGCTTTAGATGAAATCTGGGTAGGGAGATAAAGCCCCATAAGCTCTTAGCTGTAGTCCTTAAATGTGCAATTCAACCCTGTGATCTGGAAGGGCCTCAGGTGCCCTGGCTCTCCAGGCCCAGTCCAGATGGGGAGGCCTGAACCAGACTGTCTTTGCTCCCTGGGTTCCTGCAGGGCAGCAGGATGGGTGTGGAGGCAGTGATGGCACTTTTGGAAGGGACTCCAGACACCCCAGCCTGTGTGGTGAGCCTCTCTGGGAACCAGGCTGTGCGCCTGCCCCTCATGGAGTGTGTCCAAATGGTAAGTACCGACCTCAGCTCCCCGTCCTAACAGCCCAAGCCCCTGTCTTTGAGCTAGAGCTTAGAGGGAAAGAGACCAACTTCGAAGGCCACTGGAACTCCTGTTGGAGATGGGAAGGCAGCATGGTGTAGTTAAGAGTCAAATGAGGAAAGGGCACAGTAGGCTTTGCATAGGAGCTGTCCCCTCTCTAAGCCTCAGTGTCCCCATCTGTTAAATGTTCCTAAGAAACGTGGGAGACGCTACATCTTACCAAGTAGTGAGACCCAACATCGCACAATATCCAGCCTCGGATGCTTTTGCCCTGTCTTTGTTGGAAAAGAAACGGAGTATGTCTCCAAACGTTATTAAAAGCAGGGAATAGTATTATGGTCTGGCTGGCTAGCTCGTATGTTTCTATGGTTTCTACCTTGAACATGTTTCTCTGAAACAACGTGAGGTTCCTAACACTCACCCTGAGGGCTACTGTAAGGAGCAGAGGGAAGCTTTGTAGAAGGTCTGATGCAGTATCTGGAAAATACCGGGTGCTCAGGAAATGGCTCTTATTACAAAGGAATCACTCCTGTGATACCACAGAGCAGTGTGTCTGGGGCTGAGGTGTCTGGCTGATTCTTAGGACTGGCCTGCATGCTCAGGGCTGGCTCCCCAATTCCTGGCCTGCTTCTCCCTCAAACTGGGAGTCCCAGAAACCTGCAGCCTAGACAGGCTCCAGCCTTGCTTGGAACTGTGTATCCCAAAAGCTGAAGCGCGGGCTCACAGAGCAGAAATCAGTAGCTGGGAGACACACGGCAGGGATCAGCTTTTCTTCCTAACTGGGATCCGTAGGGTCTTCTTCATACACTCAGTTTAGAGGCTACTTTCAGGTTGCGGAATGGAGGAAGATGCTGTTTTATGTGTGAGCACTCCTCCACTCTGAAAAATATTCGAGTAAGTAGAGCATTGAATCAGCTCCCTCCTTTGGCTGCTCATTTCTCCGAAAATTAAGGAAAAACAAAGATGCTGCTTTCTGTGAATGTCTGGGGAGCATAGCAAAGGTGGGAGGCGTGGTGCGTAGGATCCAGGC
Source organism: Felis catus (assembly GCF_018350175.1). Lineage (NCBI taxonomy): Eukaryota > Metazoa > Chordata > Mammalia > Carnivora > Felidae > Felis > Felis catus. The sequence goes on from NC_058374.1 coordinate 74,935,451, forward strand.
ATAAGAGTGGAGACAGAGCGTTACCACGGGCTAGGAATCCAGCTGTGTAGAACCCTGCCCTGTAGTCATGACTCTTGCTGTGCTCCTCCCTCAGACCAAAGATGTGACCAAGGCCATGAACGACAGGAAATTTGATGAAGCCATGAAGCTGAGAGGCCGGTGAGGAACGACCGGAAGCTCACTAGCTACAGAAATCAGATATTGGAATGGAGCAAAAAACGGACATGGTTTCAGACCCAATATAAGAGCTTCTGCCCCTCCCTGTTCTTATTGTCTCTGTGACAGTTCCTTCCTGAGAGAGCTGGTTGTGAGGTGACCAGGAGGCACAGTTTGTCCCAGGGATGCTCTTCCTGGGATTGGCCTGCTGTAATCCAGTGGTTTTTGTGTGGGTTCCAGCCAGGTTTTCAGTTTCTCCAGCCAAGGGACAGCGTGTCGTGCTGAGTGCAGTGCCTGGGAGAAGAGTCCTCAGGGAGGGTTTGATCGGTTACTGGCCCTTTTTCAGCCCCTGCCCAGTCCCTGCCAGGTCCCAGTTATGTCCTTTGAGGTTTGCCCAGCTGGACTTCACACTGGGAACAGAACTTTAGATCCCCTTGGCTGCTGGCCGTGAGGAGCGGCCTGAAGACCCCCCACCCCACCTGTACTTTTTCCAGGAGCTTCATGAACAACTGGGAAGTGTACAAGCTTCTGGCTCATGTCAGACCCCCAGTCTCTAAGGGACCGGTGAGTTCTCTCCCTTTGACTCTGTCTCTCAGTCTCCCTCCGTGAAGTGCCACCTCCACTCGTATAACCTAGAGCCTGGCCAGCTTCTTCGCCCCACTAAAATCTCCAGTGCCGAGTCCCTGACCCTACTAAGAAATTTTCTCTTAGCCCCCCCAGATACCAGCCCCATGTTCTTAATGTGCCCCGGACATCTCTGCCCCAAGGCCCACATCCAATTTAGGATCGACGAGGTAGCGTGCAAGGACTGGGAAAGAGATTTACGGATTAATCCTTTGGGCAGACCTGGGAATGATCATATGAATGTACTTCAGCCACTTCTTCCCCTGAAGTAGTGGTTCTCGGTACTGAGTGTCTATCAGAATCATCTGGGCTGCTTATTTAACGTGCAGATTGCTGGATCCTTCCCTCAGAGAGGATTTAGCTCTGGGGTCGCGGCCAGGAATAGGTTGGTTTAACAGGCTCCCTAGATCAGGCGGTCCAAATATCACACTTTGGGAAATGCTGCTCTGGAAGGCCTCATTTGTTACGTAATGCTATCTGTGGGCAGGGACAGCGGTTTTCCTTATTGATTTGTGATAAAGAATTTGCTTCCACAGGATGAGGGAACAGGCTGTGCTGGCATTCCTGGAGAGGGGGTACATTGTCCAGAGGCACATGTCCTGACCCTAGGACCATGAGGGACACAGGGTTCAGCTTCCCTTACTGACCTGTCCCCCTCTTCGCCCTGCTCCCTCTCCACTTCTTCTCCCCAGAGTAGCATACACACAGTGGCCGTGATGAACGTGGGGGCCCCCGCCGCAGGCATGAACGCTGCCGTCCGTTCCACCGTGAGGATTGGCCTCATCCAGGGCAACCGGGTGCTGGTTGTACATGATGGCTTCGAGGGCCTGGCCAAGGGTCAGGTACGGGGACTAAAAGGAGGAGGGCACGTACTCTGAGGCACGTAGCAGGGGTGACCTGTCGGTCTTTTTCTTTCTCCTGGCCCCTCCCCTCTCTCTCTACCTTTCTTTCCTCTCAGGGTTTGAGCAGAAGTAGATGCTTAATTTTAGGGCAGTATGAATAGGCAGGAGCCACTGAAATGAACCCTTTACAGGCAACACACCTTGTTTAATTCTCTGTCCCAAAGCTCAGTGCAGTGCCTGGCATAAGTAGGTGCTTACTATTTGTGAATGGGCAATAAGACCAGAGGAAGTTCACTGAGGTGGGGAAAAGCCGATGCGTGGTGTTCCTCTTCCAGCCAGGGGCGTGTCGGGGTGGGATCAGAACTCAGGAAGTAGCATTCAGTCCACAAGGCAGACCTGTGTGATCTTTTCCTGCAGATCGAGGAAGCTGGCTGGAGCTATGTTGGGGGCTGGACTGGCCAAGGTGGTTCCAAACTTGGGACTAAAAGGTAAGTGGCATTTTGGAAGCACCTCCTCCTAGTCACCCCTAAAGATGTCCCTTGGAATGTGGGTGTCAGTTCATTAGGTCAGCGTCTACACTGCTGTAGTCTGCATCTTCTGTCCCCAAGCTCACAGTTGCCTCAGTGAGGGCAGGCCTGCATATCTAGACATCTCTTAGCAGCTCTAGCAGTTTTAAGCCCCAGGATGTGTACAGCCATGAGAGGGGTGGCAGGGAAGGGGGCACAGGTCAAGAAGTTATACATAAAGCACATTCTAATTCTAGCTTTTTTCTCCCTCAACTTTGCTTAATTCTCCAAATTCCATCACCTCATCGCCCACCCCGCCTCATCCCAATCAACTAGGACTCTACCCAAGAAGAGCTTTGAGCAGATCAGTGCCAACATCACTAAGTTTAACATTCAGGGCCTTGTCATCATTGGGGGCTTTGAGGTGAGTGCCCTCCCGTTTGTTCCCCTCCTCCCCACTTTTCCCTCTCCCCTCATGGCTGCCACCCTCCTTCTCAGGCTTACACAGGGGGCCTGGAACTGATGGAGGGCAGGAAGCTGTTTGACGAGCTGTGCATCCCGTTTGTGGTCATCCCCGCGACGGTCTCCAACAACGTCCCCGGCTCGGACTTCAGCGTGGGGGCTGACACAGCACTCAATACTATCTGCACGGTGAGAGCCCGCCTCCGCTTCCCAGGCCTCTGGCCAGCTCTGTAATCCCTGGACCACGTGTGCTGGAGAGTGAGCTACTGTTTTTGTACTAACCAAGTGACAGTGTTCGAACGGTGCCTCTTCGAGCCCAGGCCCTTACGCACTTTATTTCTCCACGCTACGGTGTTCATTCTCACCTGTCAGCCTCCAACGCATCAGTACTCTGCGTCCCAAATGTTTTTTTCCGTCCTGAGGTCAGATAGCCTAATTTCCCTGCCCTGAACAATACAAAGGGTAAGTACAGCTTCCTTCCCAGGAGGCGAGTTCCACAGGGCAGTTGGCAGGTGTGCCGGCCGCCCCCTAAGGCAAGAACTTGATGAGGCATAGGGGCCTGGCTGAGCCGGGGAGGGTGGCGTTCCAGGGCCGGTTTATGGCAAGGGCCAGAGAAGTGACAAGGATCAGACCCCGGACTCTGTCTTTCTAACTGAGACCCCGCTGTCTTTGCAGACCTGTGACCGCATCAAGCAGTCAGCGGCAGGCACCAAGCGTCGGGTGTTTATCATCGAAACGATGGGTGGCTACTGTGGCTACCTGGCCACCATGGCAGGACTGGCAGCTGGGGCCGATGCCGCCTACATTTTTGAGGAGCCCTTCACCATTCGGGACCTGCAGGTAGATGGGTCACTCAGAGCCTGTTATGCAGCTCTCCCCTGCCCTAGTCTGTCCCCACAGCATCTTGAGCTGTGAGAGCTCAAGATGAGGATAGCTGCTTGGTCTCTGGGGCCCTGCGAGGAAACTAGAAAGAGCAGCAAGAGGGCATCTCCGGTGTAACCTCGCACACATGACCACAGCTGCTGTTTCTGGAGCATTCGTTTCGAAGGCCCCATGTTGCTAAGCCCTTCTCAACGTGTTTTTGCATTTTGTCTTCAAAACACACGTGCAAGGGAGCTATTATTATCTCCGTGTTACGGACGAGAAAGATTTAAAGAGGTTAAAAGACTTTTCTAAATTTGTGAGTAGGTGGTGTAACTAACAGAGAAAGTCGGTGGTGTCTCTACTGATCATGCCACCCGCCCTGGGCTCCCTTGCTACCAAAGCAGACTCTTCTCATTCCTGTCCCTTCCAGGGTTGGGGTAGGGCGCTCCGATTCCTTTTTCTCAGAGGGGCCGTATGATCCTAGTTTTCTAAGATCTCAGTTCACTGGAGGGAAGAAGAGCCACAAAGTGCAGGGGCAGCAGGCTGAGGGAACTCCCTCATGCAAGAACTCAAGTCCCTGCTAGGAATGGAAGGTGGGAGTCTTCCTCCTTCACCCCCAGCTCAAAGCCCAGATGAAGAAACTGGTTCCTCCCAAGCGAATCACTGCTGCACCGACAAGCAACCCATTCAAAGGCCAACACTGAGAGCAGTGCCCCCCCCCCCCCCCCCCCCCGCCCCGCCTCGGCCCTCTGAGGGAAGGGAAGCAGAATCCCTTGGAAGGGGACACTGGGAGCAGGTGGAAAGGTGAAGACCGGCAGTTACCACGGCTGTCCTTAACTCACCCTCTCCCAGTTCTGCCTGGCTCGTTTGGAGTCTTTGTTCACATTGCAGCGTGCACTGAACTTCTCACAGGGACTAGGCACAGATTGTAAACAGCTCTCTTCCAGTCTCTCTCCCCATCTGGAGAGGCCTGGTGGGGAACAAGAGATCCGTGCACTTGCCCGGCCTTATCCACTCCTGGCAAGGCTTAAGATTTACTTTCTTATTTTCAGGCAAATGTTGAACATCTGGTGCATAAGATGAAAACCACTGTGAAAAGGGGCTTGGTATTAAGGTACCTCATCCATGGTGTGTTTCTAAGTGAAGAGAACAGTTAGGCTTTGGCTCTAGCCCACAGAATGAATCCATGGTTGGGATGCCCTGAGGAATTTGGGGACACAGTGAGAGAACTGGAGCCATGGGAGGAGACAGAAAAGGGAAGAACAAAGCCTACTGAAGCAGAAAAGGGTTGGGAGGGATGGGGAGACAACCAAAGTCACAGGCTTTTGGTCTCTACCTGGCAGGAATGAGAAGTGCAATGAGAACTACACCACGGACTTCATCTTCAACCTGTACTCTGAGGAGGGGAAGGGCATATTTGACAGCAGGAAGAATGTGCTTGGGCACATGCAGCAGGTCGGGAAAACACCCCAGTCATCCCCTTCACCAGACGGCCACAATCCCCGATAGCCATTGGGTCTCCCACTGGTCCCCAATCTGCTGGAGGCTGTCGGTGCCACCACAGAGCACGAGCCTGCAGTTTTTACTGTCACAGAATCGAAACAGCATTACCCTGGAAATGGCCTTTGAGGTTATGTGATCCCTCCTGGGGCAGGGCTTCTCAGCACTGGCACCACTGTCATTTGGGGCTGGATAAATCTTTGTTGCGGGTGGCCGTTCTGTGCCATTGCGGGATGCTTTAGCAACATCCCTGGACTCTACCCACTAGATGCCAGTAGCACCTCCCTCCTAAGTTGTAACAAATACAAAATGTCTCCAGATTTTTGCCAAATGTCCCCTGGGGGGCAAAATCATCTCCAGTTGAGAACCACTAATTCAGACGAAGAAAACGAGGCCCAGACGGGAGAAACAACTTTTTTAGGGCCGCTCATCAAACTTGGGTGAGAGCCAGAATGCACTCCAGTGCTCTTCCCAGCATGCCATGCTGCCTTCCTGTGCGAGAAGTACCGCCACCTTGCTGGTGTTGGGCTCTGTCTGCACTAACCGGGGTTTCCGGGGGAAACGAATTCCCTTCTGCTGTCCACATTCAATCCCCACCTACGGCAGGCCTCGCTCACAGACGGTACTGGTGGTCTTAGGCCTCCCCATCCCAAAGCTGATTCTGCTTAAGTATGGACCTTTGACCGTTGTCTACCTACCTACCTATGAATTCCCAGTATCCTCAACTTGAATGAGCTTATTAGCCCCTGCAGGAATGGGGTCTGACTGGATAAAGCATGGCGATCTATTCCCCACTTTCCCACCTCCTTTCACTTAGTTCAGAGAAAATCTGCATGATGTTTTATATTATTCTGAGGTGCTACCAAGGACATCTATGTTGGTTCACAAGGAACACTTCTGTCGATGATGGTGACTGACAAAAGCTGCTAGGCTGAAGAGGGGCAAGGAGGCGACTGGCCAATCAGACTGGAAGTGAATGAACAGGATCTGGCAGCTGTGGAGCTAGAGGCGGCGGTTGTGAGACCAGGTCCCCCCATGTCTAATTAGTTACTCTTACCCCTGGTAAATGGCCAAATAAGCTGTGCCAGCTCACTCTGTTCTCCGCGCTGTCTCAGGATTTCCTTCATGGTTAGACTTTTGGATTCCTGTTTCCAGCTGCAAACCTGGGGCCTGTTCTTTCCTTTTTTCTGTGTGTATTCAGGTATCTCTGCCACTTCATTAGAGTCCTTCCCTCTGTAATTTTTATGATTCTTTTTCCAGGGTGGAAGCCCAACTCCGTTTGACAGAAATTTTGCCACTAAGATGGGTGCCAAGGCTATGAACTGGATGTCTGGGAAAATCAAAGAGAGTTACCGTAATGGTAGGTGGGGTAAGAGGGTAAGACCCCCCCATAGTGGCTGGTTCCCCATTATAGAAGCCTACTGACCATCCTGTATTGCAGGGAGGATCTTCGCCAATACACCAGACTCAGGCTGTGTTCTGGGGATGCGTAAGAGGGCTCTGGTCTTTCAACCGGTGACTGAGCTGAAGGAGCAGACGGATTTTGAGTGAGTACATCTACTTCCCCGGTAGTTTCAGGATCTGCTCTTCCCAACCTGTTCGCTGTCTTCGATCCTTTTATCTTAGGAGTAACACCTGGACTCGTACCCGTTTCGGATCTTAGGCCATGTCCTAAAATCCAGCCTCTTCTGTTCAACTTGTTCCTATAAGCTTTTGATAGAAATCAGTTGGGGTGCTGAAAGATTAAATCATCTGTCTCATTCCTCTGTAGCCACCGCATCCCCAAGGAGCAGTGGTGGCTGAAGCTGAGGCCCATCCTCAAAATCCTAGCCAAGTATGAGATTGACTTGGACACCTCAGAGCACGCCCACCTGGAGCACATCAGCCGGAAGCGATCTGGAGAAGCTTCTATCTAACCCTCTTTGGAGTGAGGGTAATGGATTGTCTGATCATGGTCAGCTCACCCCCTGATAGATCCAAGTCCATGCATTCTCAAGTGTTTTAGCCCATTTTTCATTAGGTTTCCTTTTAATCTGCACCTGTAGCCATGACCAGCTCTGGCCAGGGAGCTGAGGCAGTGGGCAGTGCGTAGAAGGTCCTTTGAGGTAGAATTTATCATCACTTCTACCCCAGCTTCATTTGTCACACAAGACCGGGCTCCTCTAGTGCTACTGCTAGATTTCAACTACTTGGTTAGAATCTTCCTAAAAATAAGCTCTATTTATTTCTTGTGATAACAAAGTCTTGGTTCCTCTACTACTCTGACTGCAGTAACACTAATAAAGGCCAACTGGTCACTGTGCTTTTGGTTCTCCTGTTGTCAGTTTTGTAAGTAGAATGTCATACTGTCAACCCAAAGCACCAGACCCTGCTCAGACAGACATGTGGGAAAATGCAGCCCATATGATCACCCCATGTACTCCTCTCCATCTCTTGGCTCTGCACATACGGTCCTAGAACATCATATACTGGTCCTTACCCCCTATCGCACACTAGTCCCTCCTGCGTCCTCTGTAGCCATAAGGTGCCCTGCCAGTCTCCCTTAAGCATGAAGTTGTGTTTCACCTCGTGATCATATACCCATTACCTAGGGGTTTTTCCAGCCATTCCATGATCTCTACTTCTCTTCTGACAACTCAGGGTTCTTCCTTCTCAACTCTTCCCCTGTTATTCCTTCCTAGATGAAACGCAGACCCCATTTGTGGGGAGACATGCACATTTTGAACGCCTGGGAAAGAGACCCCCACTCCTGGACCCGGTTTGGTGGGCTGGCTGAAATACTGCTTGAGAAAGCGGTCAGTTCTCATTCAGCTCCATTTGTTTTCTATTCCATAACAATAGCTTCTTCCTTATCAGCCAAGTAACCATGTAATGTAGTTGGTCTTCAGGAGCGAGACCGCAGATTTTACCCAAATTGACAGGATGGCACCTGTTGATGCCAAGTTTAAGCTTAGCCTCCAATAACCAGATCCTGACTCTCAGCACAAGCGTACATACTCCTCCCAACCCAGTTTCCTCACCTGCCTGATGAAGCAGGAAGAGGTTCAAGGTTTTACCAGCCGTGGAGGAATGATGATCTCTAATATGTCACTTTTGCTGGCTATCCAAAGTATTACCTTTACACCCTGAAAACAGTTCTGAACAGCAACTGAGAAGGCTTGTCAGGAGTCCAGACTTCAGGCAGCCAAATGCTCTTTGTGCAGTTCATTAAGGGGAAGAAAAATTAACAGTAAATATTAAGCCCTGGTATCACTGCATCCTCAAAACAGCTTATGAGAGAGGTGGTGACAGCCCATTTCAAAGTTACGGACAACGGGGCTCCGGGTGATTAAACAATGTGGAGAAAAGCAGGAACAGTAGAAACTGCCAAACTTGCTTTTAGAAGTGTTTATTTCTTTTTTAAGTGAGCAAACAAAACAAAACAAAACAAAACAAAAAACAAAAACACCAATGGCAGAAGGGCAAAAGCAGACATGTTTTTTCGAATTAGCTGTGTCAGCAGATTGCAGTCATTTTTATTTGTAGTTCCCGATCAACTTAAAAAAAGTTTTTCAAATTTGCATCTGGGTCATCCAAGATAATAACAACTTGATCTGGTTTAGGGACATGAAAAGGAAGAGTATCATTGACTAAGTATGGTTCACTAAAACAGTTCTTTTTTGAGTAGGTGGGCCAGCTTGAAAGCAGCTCTTATAATGCTCTTCCCCCACTCGCTGGCCTCCCCCAATGTCTTGTATAGATCCGTAAAAATCAAAGTTGCCAAAACAACTGAAAGGAAAATAATTCTGAACCCTTAGTAGCGTGAATTCCCTAAAGGGAAATGAAGACGACCCATGGGAAAAGGCAGCCCAGCCCATCTCCTTCCCGGCTAGAGTAAACACCTTCATCTAAGGTGCAAGAGCACCTGCTAATAAGCCCATTGGAGCAAACTGGCGTTCACCAAGAGAAAGAACTGCGTTAGAAAAGTTCTTAGGACTGCTCAGAACCTGCTACCTCTTCTACTATGTGGAAAGCAGTAAGAAAATGTTAGTTCTGAAATAACACTGCTGAACTACTGGAACCCTCAGGCACACCCATGGAAAAGAGGCCAAGACCGCTGTTTCCTTTGATGGTGAGAGGGGGCCAGTCCCTTCTGAATGCTCCATGACGTGGCACTCTAGGAATATCATCCAGCCCAACTGTGAATCTGCACACCATTTGAGCTTTTAGTATCTTCACCTTTGGGCCACATTTAAGAACATTTAAGAATTTGTTAGCTGGACTTTTCTTAGACTTCTTCACTGACCAGTTAAAATGTTTCTAGAGGGATTCTTCTGAAATGTTAATCATGTTCCCAAAGGAAAACTAAACACACACTCTTTAAATACTCTTCATCTTCCTAGAGAATTCAGTTGCATTGTTGACTTTTTCCGTAAAGGGGGGAGGGGGGTAGGGGGAGACCTCTTCGCTTGCAGGGTGCAATATAAAAAGCCAAGTAAGCAATAAAGAGAAAACAAAAGTGAGGGATTTTTTTGTTTGTTTGGTTGCTTGGTTTGGGGAGGGGAGGTGGTGTGGAGGTGACTGTTGTGACATGTTGCCTCTAAATATAAACCACACAACAGGAACAACTGCTTTTCCTGTTTTCCAAGACAAAGAGTACCACAGGGAAAAATCTCACCCAGAGTTGCCTGCCTGATGGTGCAAACAACTTCTCCAGCCTACTCCACAAGTAAGAGGTATTCCTTCAGAGAGGCTGGCAGTGGAAGGCCCTTCACTGCATCTGGCAGATACTGGAGGCCCAAACTCCGGCGCACAGCATAGCGAGACAGTGTTTTTAGAGTTCCTGGGGCTGAGCACAGAACAGTCAGTTTTTCACACAGCTGCTGGTCTCTGGCCACTTCCCGTGGCATGGTGCCATTCTTCCTTAATTCAAAGTGTCCAACAGCTCTGTGGAGAAGCTCAAAGCAAGAGTCTTCTTTCTCTGTTCCAAGTCCCCTGACTAATAGAGCCACCAGGCGGGAGATGGGCGTCTGGCCTTTTAGGTTGATGACTCTGACTTCCGCTCCGTAATCAAGAAGGATGCTGACGCTCTCCAGATTTCCCTTCATGGCAGCCCAGCTGAGCGGGGTATCGTTGTTATAATCCAGGGCATTGACAGAAGCCCCACTCTCCAGGAGGGCCCGCACACACTCAGCATTGTTCTTAAAGGCTGCCCAGTGAAGTGGGGTATCTCGGTTGCCATCCAGCGCGTTGGGGTTTGCGCCATACTCCAAGAGGACCTCCACACAAGCCTCATCTTTCTCAGCTGCATAGTGGAGGGCTGTTCGGTTGTAACCATCCAGGGCATTCACCTGTAAAGACGGAGGAACTATATGACAGTAGCTAGACTACCGAGAGGAAGATGGGTGGGCAAAGAAGCTTGCATGTGTTTATCCACGACCTGCGCTCTGTCATGTTCTGAATATGAGAATCAACAAGCAATTCCCAGGGAGTCTTGGTGATCGAGACGGAGAGATGTCAGGAGCTTCGGAGCAAATAGGAAGAGAGCGGTCTCAAAACAACCAGCACTCTATTATGTGCACTGATCAGCTGGCCTGCATTATTTAGGGTTTTTCTGATACATTCTTTATTCACTAGGATCTCTACCATGGGGTAAAGGGTAAAGAAAGAGAAGATGAAGTCTAAATCCTTGTAACTACTCTGGGAGATATTTATTGGAAAGTAGTTTCAACACATGAGCCAGAGTAAAGGTTTTGAATTATTTTACTTATCCCAACTCACTCTAACCTGTGGCTGATGGCAACCAGATTGAAAAATAATGAGGCCAAACTCCACCCATATAGCTTTGCCGCGTTCTTTAACCATACCGAGAAGCTCAAATTGTTAATCCGATCAGCCCCTTGCAAAACTATGCCGTGCAGTCATAAGAGAACCTCAATAAAGGCATGTGAAGAGAAGAGCACAACCTTGCAATACGCAAAAGCAGCTGACTTGCTACAAATCAACATTCCCTATAATAAAGACTTCAAAACCCAAACTTAAGACTAACATATTATCTTCCCCCATAAAATGCAATAAAAATAAGCTGATATATTTAACTCAGTTCAACTTTCTATTTAGCTAAAAACTTTCCACGCCCCCGGGGATAGTTTTCATCACTGACATTAAATCACTGGCTTTCATTTCAGGGTCACTCACAAGAGTTATGTAACAGATAATGACAAGTAGAGAACAACATGGCTGGGTGGGTGGTGCTGCGGGCTGGCCCCTTAGGCTTACTGACCAATATGTTTGGGGCCTGCACACCAGCTTCGCGGCATGTCTGATTCCAATTGGCGCCTCAGCACGTGCAACTTCCAGACTGCTTACAAACAGTCAAAACTGCTTACTTATTTATTTACTTAACAAACACTTACTTAGCAATTACTACATGCCAGTGTACTAAACACTTCACAACCTTATGAAGAAGATACCATTGTCACCCCCGTTTTACGGATGGAGAAACCGAGGCAAAGAAAACTTAAGTAACTTGTTCAAAGTCCCACAGCTGGAAGTGATAGAGCTGGGATTCAAATCCGTGAAGTCTGGCTCCAGAGTCTATTCTTTTAACCTTTCATTATACCATGCTGCTTCTTGCTGATGCCGATATAAATTAATCTAGGTTTCTTATCTTAAGATACGTCAGAAAGAAGACAGGAACAGGATACAATAAACGGAAAATGATTAGTGGGCAGAACTGGCACAAGTAGCCCAATCCTGAGGAATGGGTTACCTAATGACATCTATCCCCCAGAAACAGTGGTATTAGAAGTGCATGTCTGGTAGCAGGTGTCAAATGGTTTAGATTTAATCACTCCAGGGGCCTCGGTACTTAGAGCTACTGGACAGTCAACAGGCCGTGAGAGCACTGAATGGAAATGCAAACAACTCCAGAAAGAAGGCTGAGAGAAAAAGGGGAGATAAAACTCCCTCTTCCTGGAGCCCGGGACAACTTAAGAAAGAAAGGCAAAGGATGAAATCCTTTGGATCACTACATATATATTTACCATTACATTCTGCTTTGATATTGGCTATGCCAATGTTACCACGGGCTAGAAGGTGGGAAGGGACGGGAGAAGAGACAGAAATTTTAAGAAAACGTGAAGCTCAGGTTGTAGTGGCTCATTAACGCGACAGTGTTAAAAACATTACCTCAGCTCCTTTTTCCAGGAGTAACTCCACACAGTCAGCATCTGACACCATGCAGGCGCAGTGCAGTGGCTTCAGTGTGCCATGGGTACAGTTCACATCTGCTCCCTACGGGCACAAGGAAACTTCAGTCAGCGTGCTCAGCTCTGGCTCACTGAGTAGGATGAGACTCAGAACTGAGTCCAGGGTGGAAGACGGCTCTAGGTCTGACTGTAGTGGAAACATACTACTAGTCTCGGTTTCTACTACATATTAAAATAATACAATGCTAATATCCAAACCGAGGGAACACACTGAAGATGAAAGAAAGAAGCTATCAATTCCCTAGATCAAGTTACTAAGTTTTTCCACAAGGTAACTTGCCCGATGGCCATCTAGGCATCACTGAGGACATAACCTTATGCGCAAAAGCAATGGGAAACTTCTCACCACTCAGGAAAGCTGGAAAACCCATCCACTTTCTACGGCCGCCATGCTCTACAAAAGTCCAGAAAGTGAGTCGGTCAGACTGAAACCAGGAGACCTGGCACCCTCTTTGTCATTCAACGGATGACCATCACTAATAGTAAGGTCATCTTAACGTTATCTTTTTGTTTATAAACACCTTCAAAGTAGCCTCTGAGTACGGGCATTCTCTGCCACCTAGCCTCCGGAGGTATGGCTCTTTCAAATGTGATGAAAGGAGATGGGGATCTCACAGTCAGACCAAAGTCGCCGAATGACTCAGCAGCAGAGCTAGAATTAGAACGTGACAAACTTCCTACTGCTGAATCCTCTGGTACCACTTTTGCTGAGAACAAGTTAACGCTGTATGACTATTCCTTCTCAAAGCTGCACCACACAACCCTGAAGCAGCTACAGAGCTCCAGGCGGTAAATAAGGATTCCACTGTTGTTGAAAAGAAATGTACAAAAGCAACCATCTGGATGCATTTTCTAGTGATCAAAAAATTACCCTGTAACTTCTCTTCAGCAGGAATAATACTCAGGAAAAGATCTCAAAGACTGTCTAGGATACTAGTTGTATAACAATCGCTGAATGGCAGTGGTTAAAGATGTTAAGATGCTTTCTTAAGTCAAAAATTACCCTGCATTTAAAGGTTGACATTCCTTACAGAATTAAAAGTGGTAGCTGTTGTTAAGATAGATGGCAAGTGATATCTCTCTATGTGATTATTGTAAACCACAAGGATTTGAAAACTGCTTCTGCTTTGCTCGTCTCCTTCCTCCCTTAGAACACGTGTAGGAGACTTTGAGCTTGCTGGATCCCATATGCATCATATCCAGACAGAGATTTTACAAAGAACGTGAGACTAGGGTCATCCAGAACATATTTCCTGAAGAAAAATATCAGATGCACAAAGTGAAAGGGAGAAGGAAAGGGAAGCAAAACACAAGGAAAATGTATTTGCATTGTCAAGTTAATACATGTATGAGGACTGTAAAAACTCCTTGTCATCTTGCGCTGAGTCAATGCTGCAAATCTGGAATCTATCACGATTCCCCAGGAACCTTCCCGCTTCACCTCCCAAAGTACTCTCCATCAATACAGCACACTCACCCCTCTGATGAGGTCCTCTACATTATCATGTGGGAAGGAACGAATGGCAGCGATTGTTCGGATTAAGCGCTCTGAGAGAGAGTATTTGCTCTGAATGCTCTGCATAATATACCACATACTGGAACTCATCAAGGCTCAGAGTATGTTCACATGCTCCAAACTGCCTGAAACAAAGAAGTTTTAGGCATATACAATATCACTGAGCATACCTGTCCCTGGGATTAGTTCTCTGAGGCCCTCCCAATAGTAAAAGTAGATTTCAAAGAGGTCAATGATGAATTAATATTTTTTCTTAATCACAGAGAAATAGATTATAATAGTCGTTCAGGGAGCTGGGTAAACCTGGACGAAAATGTTTTGACCCTCAGCACCTCAATTCTACTCTCTGAATAGTCTGGAGCAAGATTTCCTCAAGAGGCCCCAGGACCCTTATGGAGCTCTGTGTAGCTTACAAACAAGACCAGGCAAGGAAGAAGATATTTTTTAAGGGCAGAAAATGCCACAAAACATTCTTTTCCTCCTCTGGACTTTGTGGTCTTTACGATCAGCATCACCTTTAGCTTACTTGTTACAGTTGGCCCTGCAGTATAGTTATGTTTATATTGTTTCTCGTCTAAACTGTAATCAATTAGAAGGCGAGGTCCCTGTCTTCTATATTATTGTCCATGTAAGGCCAGCCACAGAGGCTCACAAAAGTAGGTATTTAATAAATACCGGTTGATTGACTAAAGGCTAAGAAGTGATCGATACCTGTGAGAAGAGAGGGAAAAGGTTATGGAACAAATACATGTATGTTAACAATGGCAAGACATCTGTGAAACAGTTTAAAATGTCTTCAGCAAAGAAAAAAGTGGGAAATATTTGAAGTGGTATTCTAAAACAAAAAACTCAAAAGTATAATTAGTCATGTATATAAGAAAAAAAATCAAAGTTCACACCAACGACGTATGTTTGTAGCTACAGGAAAACAAGCAGATTTAAGAGTGCAAAATGAATTAAAAATTTTAATAATTGGCCATTCGTGACAACTGGGAAATAGATTTGGGCAAATATATGTTCAAACCACAATATGACAGAGGGTTCTAGCATGGAAAAGAACATAATGCAATGTACTTAAATTTAACTGATAGAAGTTTTGGCTATATAAGAGCCATATACTAATTGGGAAACATTTAAAATTACAACAAACAAGGTGGAACATTTCCATGAAAAGGCATATATCAAAAACTGTAGAGAAGATATACTATGCAGCATCAGCTCTCTAGGTGTAACTGCTTAGGAATAAGTGTTCCTATTAAACTATAAGCTCCTTGGGGGTAAATATAGTGTTATTTCTTTTTTTTTTTAATTTTTTTAATGTTTATTTTTGAGAGAGAGAGAGAGAGAGAGAGAGAGCAAGCAGGGGAGGGGCAGAGAGAGGGAGATACAGAATCTAAAGCAAGCTCCAGGCTCTGAGCTGTCAGCACACAGCCCAACGTGGGGCTCGAACTGGTGCACTGCAAGATCATGACCTGAGCTGAGGTCGGACGCTCAACCGATTGAGCCACCCAGGTGCCCCAAATATAATAGCTCCTGGCACATGGCAGTTTCTCAATAAATATTTGTTGAGTTAATGTAAAAATTATTACTTTAGATCCTTAAAAATTCAAGACTTGCATAATCAAAAATGTTATGTATATGACTTAGACTAAGGGGAAAAAACCTAAAATGACTTTGGTCATTTCAAATTATGTAAATTTTGCTTTTTGTAATGAAGTGTCTCCTTATACTTGAATAGTTTCTATTTTACTATTTATCTGTTTAAACTGTATACAGTATTAATTAATAGAATGCAAGTTAAAATATTCAATTCATAGGTATCAATACTTCATATCAGGCATTCTTCTCCCCTACGTTATTATGAATGAATAAGCTTACATGTACACCTGTTTATATGTCTCTCTGAAACTTTCTAGATAATTTAGACTTGACATAATTTTAACCTAACAGCCACTAAACTCAGAAACAAGGGTGTGTATCTTACACTTCTTTGTTGCAAGGCGAAAGGAGAAAAAAAGCAGCCGGTGCATTTGAACTAGAGATCCCAAGAAAGGGGGCAGAAGACAGAGCATCTAAAGTGGAAGGCTTAGACTGGACTTGCTCTGTTAACCGTTTCTGGGCAATGGATGATCTGAAGAAACTAAACCCTGCAATCATTTTCGA